>NC_071998.2:58372263-58675293 GCF_028885655.2 Pongo abelii
AGCCTATCTTGCATTCCTGAGATAAATCCTACTTAGCCATGGTGTATAATCCTTTTTATATGCTGCTGGATTCAGTTTGCTAGTGTTTGTTGAGGGTCTTACATCTATATTCATCAGATACTGGCCTGTAGTTTTCTCATGACGTCTTTGTCTGGTTTAGTACAGGGTAATGCTAGCTTCATAGAACAAGTTGGGAAGTATTCCACCTCTTCTATTCCTTGGAAGAGAAGACTAGAAGTTGGTAAAAAATTAGAATTAATTCTTTTAAAAATATTTGGTAGAATTCATCAGTAAAGCCCCCCAGGTTTGTGCTTTTATTGTGGGAAGTTTTAAATTTTAAAATTTATTATTATTATTATTATTATTATTATTATTATTATTTGTGATGGAGTTTTGCTCTTGTTGCCCAGGCTGGAATGCATTGGCATAATCTTGGCTCACTGCAACCTCTGCCTTCCAGTCTCAAATGATTCTTCTGCCTCAGCCTCCCGAGTAGATGGGATTACAGGTTCCTGCCACCACACCCAGCTAATTTTTGTATTTTTAGTAGAGACGGGGTTTCATCACCTTGGCCAGGCTGGTCTTGAACTCTTTACCTCAGGTGATCCACTCGCCTTGGCTTCTCAAAGTGCTGGGATTACAGGTATGAGTCACTGCGCCCAGCCTAAATTTTTAATTTGTGTGGGTACATAGTAGGTGTATGTGGGAAGTTTGATTACTAACTCAATCTCTTTACTTCTGTAGGTCTATTTGGATTTTCTATATCTTCTCGGAGTCAATTTTAGTACTTTGTACCTTTTAAGGAATTTATCCATTTAATCTAGGTTATCAATTTGATGGCTTTCAATTGTTCATCGTATTCTTTTATAATCCTTTTTACTTCTGTAAGGTCTGTTATGATATGATTGTGTTGAATCTTTCAATTATGATTTTAGTAATTGAGTCTTCTTCTTTTTTCTTGGTCAGTTCAGCTAACGATTGGTGAATTTTGTTGCTCTTTTCAAATAACAAGCTTTTCATCTTGAGGATTTCCGTGATTGTTTTTCTATTCTTTATTTCATTTATTTTGGCTATCACCTTTGTTATTCCCTGCCATCTTCCTGCTTTGAATTGTTTGCTCTTCTTTTCCTAGCTCAGAGTATATTCTTTTGACATTTTGTTAAGACCATGTAAACATATTTATTAAACTATTCAAGAACAGTATATTAAAATAAAAAATAGGCTGTATTTATACCCCCAAAGAAATGAGTTCTAACATCCACCCAAAACCATGCACAGGCATGTTCACGGCAGCTGTTTTCATAATACCCAATACCCACAAACAGAAAGCAGCCCAAATGTCAATTTACAGAAGAGAAATTATAGTAGACAAAGGAATATGACATACAGTTGAAAAAAAATGAATATTGACACATGCGACCACACTGAAGGATGTCACAGTCGCAACATTCAGCAAAAGACTATGAAATTCAATAACAGGCAATATTAATTTCTGATAATGAGTCAGAATAGTGGTTACTTGAGGGGGGCCTGTAACTGAGAGAATGGAATATTATATTTTTTATCTGACTGGTGGTTACTCAAATATATTCACAGGAAATATTAATTGCACTTTACACTTAGGATTCAGGTCCTTTATATAAATTATACTATATAAAAAGTAAATAAAATATATAGTGGAGTATCTGGAACCTAGTCATAGATGTTCAATTTTAAAAATATACATTTTGCTGCAATAAACATACGTGTGCATGTGTCTCTATAGCAGCATGATTTATAATCCTTTTATTGCAGCACTATTCACAATAGCAAAGACTTGGAACCAACCCAAATGTCCATCAATGATAGACTGGATTAAGAAAATGTGGCACATATACACCATGGAATACTATGCAGCCATAAAAAACGATGAGTTCATGTCCTTTGTAGGGACATGGATGAAGCTGAAAACCATCATTCTCAGCAAACTATCACAAGGACAAAAAACCAAACACTGCATGTTCTTACTCATAGGTGGGAACTGAACAAAGAACACTTGGACACAGGGTGGGGAACATCACACACCAGGACCTGTCGTGGGGTGGTGGGTGGTGGGAGAGATAGCATTAGGAGATATACCTAATGTAAATGACGAGTTAATGGGTACAGCACACCAACATGGCACATGCATACATGTGTAACAAACCTGCACATTGTATACATGTACCCTAGAACTTAAAGTATAATAATAATAAAAAAAGAATCCAGATTTAAAAAATATATATATATATTTTTCTTTCAAACAAAATAAGGCTACATCAGAATTCAACGTTATATAGAAAATATTAACCAAAAATTTAAATGACAGACTCTTGCACTGCGGCTAAAGTAAGATAATTGTAAATTGCATTTCAAAAATTGTTCTTGTTCTTAGTCTGTGGTTCCGGGAATGGGTTGTGTTTTGAATTAGGCATTGCAATTTTCTAGCTTAACACAAAGATGATAGACAATTTCTAAATGCTTGAAAAACACTGTGGATTTAATGATACATAGACATTTGTGGATATACCCAGGTGTCAGAGATCTAAGGGAAACCCAGTGGAAACTGGAGCTGTGGCTCCCTAGGGGTTCAGGTACTGAGATGTGTCCTTCTGGCCCTTGCCCCATGGATGTACAGGTGTTGGCAAGTCTACCAACTGTCTTGGAAGCAAAAGAAAAAAAAAAAAGAAGTGCTGATCAATAGGAAGCATTGTTGAAGCATGACATTTTTCTGAGGTTTTAGCTTACATGATGAAGTTGTGACAGAATATCTAATGACTTTCCAGGAGAGTAACTGACAACCCAGCAATCAGGGATTATTGTGTTGCCAAAGGAGTTACACTGTTAATTACTCTCTTGGGGGAGAAAGGGTACTCTGTGTGTGTGTGTGTGTGTGTGTGTGTGTGTGTGTGTTTGAAGAATGTATCTACCTGATTAAAAATAATTACATGATTATCTCTGAATATACTTTACCTTGTTGCTAGTAATATAACAGCAACAATTTTACAAGGAATCCAGAACAGAATGTCATGGCTGTTTCCAGCTAGAATGAAAACAGAAAATAGAAACTACGCTATTGTAAATACTAAAGATTGTTTCTAGAAATCACTTAAAGTACTGCTATTAAAGGACAACTAAGAAAATGTATGTACATGTTTGTGCATGAAGGCAATTTTCTTTGTGTTCAAACTTTCTTCTCAGTATCTTACTTATTAGCATAAGTGTTCGGTGCACTTTTTGTTGCTGTGGAAATTTATGTTAGTTGTAGGGTAGAACATTCTACTGAGATAATTAGGAGAAATTTAGTTAGAGTTGAGAAGAGAAGATAGAACTGAAGCCATGGAAAGTGAAGTTCTCAAAGGATATACTCAGGCCAGGTTATCTGGAAGGAGGCAGAATTGAGAGCTAAAAGCATGAGATTCCCCACACTATCCTGCCAGGAGACACAGACATACAGTCACTTAAGTGGTGTCAGCATGGGTACATCACTTGGGATGCATGTGACTGTTGCAGTTGCACAAACTTGATGTGCTCCTGTATTTGTTTCATGCAGGAACCTCCTGTTTCCTTCACTTAATTGTAAGCACTTTGAGAGAACTTGAGAAATTCCATTTAGACAAAAATCCATCCATAACATACAGCAATGCTACCATTAATTAGCAAACATTATTCTGGAAACTTCTTTAGCATAGGAGTCATGGGAACAGGTTCCCTGTGCAGGGAGATGGTTTGGTATAGGAGAGTGGGTCCTGGGAAGGGACTGGGAAGACCATGGCTTTAGATTTCATTCTCTGTTATGGAATAGTGGGCAAGTTCCTGCAATTCTGTATGCCTAATCTAAACACCAGAAGTGTTGAATCTCAACTACTTTGCAATCCTAATCATCTTTGAATCTGAGTCCCTGGATGGTGAGCTCTCGAGGGGCAGGGAATTTTGTCTGTTTTGTGCACTGATATATCTCTGATGTACTCTAACACCTAACTGTATCTGTCCCATGGAAGGCATTCAATAATTGTTGAATGGAATGAATAATATTTTAGAAGGCATTATCTTTTTCAGTCCAATCAGGTAGGCTGTGGGTTTCTGATTCCGTGAGCTAATGGAGCATAGGGAGAGAAGGAAAGAAGGGGGTGGTCTACCTCTCTCTGTCTGTTGACTTCTAGGCTAGATACTGCCACATGTCCCTGAGTAATCAGATAGATAAGAGGTAAAAGGATTCAGAAGCCCTGGATGTGTGGCGTCTCTTGGCCTGAGAAGCACTGTCTGCAAGAAACCTAATCTGGGCACGGGGCAGCTGCCTTCTCAGCAGCCATTATTTCCTTCATCAGCATTGAACCAAGTGACATCTCGTGGTTGTCTCTGCATGCTATCCCCTTTGTTAAAAATGGCTTTGTTCCTAGGGAGTTCACTAATCAAAGCATCCTTGGGAAACCTGCTATAGCAGAACTGGTAAATTCCACTCAAATAGTTGACCAAGAAAAGTCATTTTGTAGTTCTTATCCATCCCTTGTGCCTTTCTACACAAGAAAGGCCTTTCTTGTGCCTTGTGCCTATGGGTACCATTTTCTCAAGACAGATGTTTCTACTCCTCAGAACTGGTCGACTACAGTAGAGTTTTTTACCAAGTGTGAGAAGCTAGACTGCAAATTTTATTAAAGAACATCTGTTTTTTTGGCTTCATCTTCCATTTTAAATGCTAGAAACATACCCTTCCCCTTCGGCATCCAGGGCAGCAGCCAGTTCTGTGAAGAGGAGCCCGGTGAGGAAGTGCTGCTGGCGGTACTCGGAAGTCAGATCGAACATGCTGGCGATCTTCTGGTCCTGGAAACTGGAGCAGGAGCTTGAGTTCTACAGAAACGTAAGGAGCCATTTTATGAGCCACAAGAACTGGAATGAAAATAGTGATGGCTAGTGTTTACTGAGTCCTTGCCCCAGCCAGGCTTCGTGAACCCTCCCTAGTGAGGTAGGTACTGCTGGTGCCAGATAAGGCAGATAAGGAAACTGAGGCACAGAGTGGTTACTGTGCTTTCCCATACCCACAGAGAGAAGACTGCCCAGCGGGAAAGATGAAAATAAAGCACCTTGGGTCTGTTGAAAAATGAATGACACTCCCTTCCCCATCTGAAATCAAAAGCTGAAGATAAAAATCCTAGGATAAAATTTGGACAGAGAAATAAGAACCTCACCCAGTGCTGTGGCTGGGAGCAGGCAATTCCTCTATAACCAAATGCCCCCTTTGTTTAAGGCCCTGCTTACTCAGGTATCTTCTTTTTATTTTTTTTATTTTTTATTTTTTTGAAAGACAGAGTCTCACTCTGTCACCCAGGCTGAGTGCAGTGGTATGGTCTCAGCTCACTGCAACCTCCGTCTCCCGGGTTCAAGCAATTCTCATGCCTCAGCGTCCCAAGTAGCTGGGATTACAGCTACTTGACGCATTTTTGTATTTTTAGTAGATATGAGTCTTCATCATGCTGGTCAGGCTGGTAACTCCTGGCCTCAAGTGATCCACTCCCTTTGGCCTCCGAAGATGCTGGGATTACACATGTGAGCCACCGTGCCTGGCCTCAGCTACGCTTCTGAATTTGGCTTAAGTATATTGTCAGACTTTTGCTGGCCTGGAACTACAAGTGATGTCAGGGAGGGAAGTATTAGATTTACCGGTCCTCAGTAATTCCTGTCCTGTATTTGTATCCTGGGAGCACACTTTATATTTCATTAAGAGCATCTAAAGTGTCTTTAGAAATCCTTCATGGTTTTGTGAGCCTGGCCCCTGGGTTTGGCCACTCCCTGGGGCAGTCAGAAGGGGAAGGTGGGAAAGAACCTAGGGCAAGCTTAGTCCAGGGAAGTTTTAGGAGTTAAGCTGCTGGGCAGGATGGAGCAAGAAGTTTATACATTTTGAATTGCTGCTTGTGAGTCAGATCTTTCCCTGTTCACAGTAAGATGGTCATGTAGCTAATATCTGGATCATGAAATATGGCTAAGATTTTTTTTTTCAATTAGTAAGACAAGCCTTCACTTTTGTACTAGTATCAAGGAATATGCAACAGAAATATAGCCTAATAATGAGAAATTTTGCCTGATGCTCTGAGCTACTGATGTGTTCCCTATAATGGAATGTGACTATCAAACAGCATGTTCTTAAAGTTATTCCAGAGTAACATTTCAAAAAATGTATGAAGTGGGGTGGGGTTTCCATGTTAAATCATTTGGGGAATCACTGCTTATCATGCATACCGCCTCCCATTTCCTCTTCTGCTTCTTGTGCATTTGCAATTGACATGAACAAGTTAAAGCCTCTTAGAGGGCCTATTGCAAAGAAACCTGGTGAATATATGGTTTCCAAAACTTATTTACTTTGGAATCCTCTATTTGCATAATATAACAATTGGCTAATGTCAGACAATGGAAGATTTGAGACTTTTCTATGAGTTTCTAAATTTCATAGGGCTTATTGGATTCTTTGCTTTACTTAACCTGATCAGGGAGCCTTGAGCCTGGGGAGAAACCAATTACTTAGATTGTTAACTCTTAGCTAGTGGTGTAACTTCAGGGTATCATACTTGATCTGGTTTGAATAGTTTGATTTTTCATCAAATTAATAAGACTAACCTTTATAGGGAATACATGATTAAACTGAGCTAGTTAAATGAAATAGCTTGAATAATTCTTTTAGTTAAATAATTCTTTTATTACCTGGGAAGATATGGAAGGACAAGGAGATGTTGGAGCAGTATCAGCATTCATAAAAAAAAGGTTCAGATTGAGGTAATGTTCATGGCTACAGAGGATTCTCAGGAACTCCAGCCTCATGGAAATGAGCATTGGAAGGTTATTGAGCTTGGCTGACAGCTGGGAAGAAAAATGAAAAGAGGAATGAAACATTTATTACAAGGTAAGTGGAGTTGAGGTTGGCAGACACAAAAATATCCTTTCTCTCCAGATTCAGGCAATCAATTTAATAAAAACTAATGGGATAGTGCAACAGATGGTAAATTCTGCATTACAGAGAGGTCTAATAAATTTTCATTCATTACTGTTCCCCTTAGTGATTCTAGCCTAATAGCTGTCCAAAATGAGGATTCCTATCCCCATCTCCACTTTATCAAATCTTTAATACCATGGGAAGCCTGTGCTGAAAATCTTGAGGTACATCTTCACTGTAACATAATTAATTTTACAAAAACTCTACTGTGTTCAAGAAACTAAATGAAAGGAGTTGACCTCATATGAGCCTGTATGAAACTAATAGAATATGACTAGATGACTTTTATGCTACAAGTGCTCTTTTGTAGTTTCTAATTAAAGGCCCCATTGGAAAGTTGTAGAACCAGTTCCCTAGAGAAAGGCATCAAACTGTTTAGGAAAGTACATAGTACCTGCAAAAAACTCAAGGAGCTTGTCCCAGAGTGAGAGAGGATGAAATGGAGAAGAAAGAGAAAGAAAGCTAGAAGAGTTTTTAGGAAAAATCTTCCTTTAAAAAATAAACCATGAAGCAAGCAATGAAAAGCAGACAAAGGTGACAGTCTGGAAGAGACCCCTTGCTTCCCCCAGGCAAGTTGAACAACTGAAAGACCCAGACTCAGAGGCAGCTCCTCTAAAGGCAAAGTAGGGGAAGGAAGGGGCGCTGATGCACCTTGAGCTCCTCAATATTTCACCATTATCACCCCCGACCCCAGCACAGAAATATGAAGCATCATCCTTGTGATGGACATGCCTCCTCTTCATTCACTTCAAGAGTAGTTTTTTAAACTATGTATATATATATACATAGTTTTTATATATATATATAGAGAGAGAGAGAGAGAGGGAGATACAGAGTCTTGCTCTGTTGGACTGGAGTGCAGTGGCATGATCTCGGCTCAGTGCAACCTCCATCTCCCAGGTTCAAGTGATTCTCCTGCCTCAGCCTCCCGAGTAGCTGGGATTACAGGTGCGCATCAACATGCCTAGCTAATTTTTTGTATTTTTAGTAGAGATGGGGTTTAACCATATTGGCCAGGCTGGTCTCGAACTCCTGGCCTCAGGTGATCCTCCCACCTCGGCCTCCCAAAGTGCTGGGATTACAGACTAAACAATATAATTTAAATGAACACATATTTTCAGCCATTTTACAAGAAGCCAACGTGTTGTGGGACATATTGCCTATAGAATTAATTCACAGTTAGACATCCACTTAAAATAAGTAAATGCCATTACATATTATTCTAAAACCAAAACATATGACTTCTATGTAAGCACAGTTACCAGATCCCATAACCTTTCGACGTGCGCTCCTGGCTGACTTTGGACCAGTGGAACCACCAGCACATTGAAGGGATTAGAACTTGGTCATGTGCCTGTCACTTAGGTTACTCTTTAACAGTTGTCGGGTCAAGCAGGCTATCAGAACTTGAACCCACAAGACATTGGCACTTAAAAGAAGGCCCCACTATGGGTATCTTTCGTAGGTCCCTTGAGACATCATTAAAGACAGACATTTCTGGCTGGATGTGGTGGCTCACACCTGTAATCCCAGCACTTCAGGAGGCAGACGCAGGCAGATCACTTGAGGCAAGGAGTTCAAGACCAGTCTGGCCAACATGGTAAAACCCTGTCTCTACTAAAAATGCAAAAATTAGCGGGGAGTGGTGGCACACACCTGTAATCCCAGCTACTACTCGGGAGGGTGAGGCAGAAGAATCGCTTGAACCTGCGAGGCGGAGTTTGCAGTGAGCCAAAATTGTGCCACTGCACTCTGGCCTGGGCAACAGAGTAAGACTCCATCTCAAAAGAAACAAAATAGACATTTCAAAAATAATTTGAGTGATGTTTTGAAAAGAGGAGTAAGGTGCATTCCAAAAACATCCTCCCCAAAGGTCAAGACCCACAATGCCCCTACCCAAGGGATGGGTGTTCACTTAGTGGCACATTGTAAGTGACAGAGAGTAATTGAGGAAATGGATTTGTCTATTTTCAGTCATTATTAAAAAAGACTAAGGTTATATCCATTGCCACAAAATCTTTAGATGGCAGAAAACATAATGATAAAGTCAGATGACTTTGTAAGAATACAACTTGCTTCAGGTATGAAGTTCATCCTGTATCTAGAGAGCTTGGATCAATGAATTAAATCACCATGAATGGGGGTCAGTGACCTTTTGAGGCCTAAGTGCCACTAATGGTGCTAAGTAACATCCGTGGATGTCACCGGCAGACATAGACCACAGAATCAGTGGATAAATCTAATCCAGCCTAGTTTTTTTGCAGATGAGGAAATGAATGCCTCAAAGGCTGATGCTCCCAATCACAGAAGTAATTAATGGTGTCCCAGGAATCAGCATGCACGCTTCTTGACTCCTGGTCTAGGGATCTTTGGCATTTGAGTCAAGGAGAGAAAGAAAAAAAGAAATGGTAACTAAAAGAAAAGGAAAGAATTTAAGGAGAAAGATAGGGAGCAAGAGAAAAGAAAGGAAAGAGAAAGAGAAAATAAAAACATGAGTTTTGCAGGGAAGGCAGACATCTACTTTGGGTTGCCTTATTTCCCTGTTGGGAATGAAGATAGCCTGCATGTGAGTAGCTAAGCCTGGGTCTACAGTGGTGATCTAGGGTATCTTTCATACACTCAACTTAAAGTTTTGGAAACAGACTAACCTGGAATCCTAAATACTGAAGAGGGAGGGCAAGGAGGAGTGAAGTTTCTCTCTGCCATTCTATTCTGGTGGGTCCTGGGACAGACGATCTGCTGCAGGGCAGGGGTCAGGGTGCATGGGATGGGGATGCTTGGGGACTTCTGATGTTTCCCTAGGATTCTTTATTATTATTCTGCTTCCTTGTCAGGACTTCCCTTAGATGAGATTGGGTGTGTTCAGGGTGGTATGGCTGTAGACAAGACTTCCTTTAGAAAAATCATGTCTTTTTCTTTTTTTGGAGGGGAGGTGTCATGTAAACAAGTCAAAGATTGTCTCTGTGTATTGGCCCCTGGGTTGTTTATTTCTTCACTGTAGACTGGTGCTGATCCCTTGGCTCATACCTAACTCAAATTTTACCATGCCCAGTCATGAACAAAAATAGCTCAAATAAGCAGATTTTCATCCATTTAATACCTGCCTTCTTTGCAGACCCCATAAAATCTCGATGGACAGCTGTTTCCTAATGATAAGATAGAGCCTTGCAGATACAGGGCCCTAAGCTGCTACAGCCCTTGGAGCTCTCTGACCCAGAGACTCCCTACTGTGCTGTGGAGCAGCCTCACCCAGATCTATAAGCTTCTGCCCTAATCCTCCTCTCCCCTGGGAGTTCCCCTCCTCCTCTGGATGGTGCCCTCCTCACTGCAGGCCTATGGCTGTTCTCATGCTGGGAGGGGCTTCTGCACTTATGTAACCCTGTCCAAGTGCTGCTCAATGAAGCTTGTATGTCACTGCTTTTTATGGTCCTATCCTTTTCCTTGATCAGCCCTCAAATCTCTCAAACCCCCTAAGGGGGGAGCTTCTTATTTCAAAACTGAGGAAATTAAGACCCATAAAATTGGAAAAAACTTATCTAAAGTCACTAAGTGACTAACCACAGAGAACTTGGTGGTGATGGGAGAGGTGGTGATGGTGGTGGAGGTGGGTAGTGGTGATGATGGTGACAATGGTGATGGTGGAAGAAGTGATGGTGGAGGTGAAGGAGGTGGTCATGGTGGAGCTAATGGTGGTGATGGTGGAGGAGCTAGTGATATTGGAGGTGATAGGAAAGGTGATAATATTGCTAGAGGTGGGTAGGGCGATGGTGGTGATAGTGGAGAAGATGGTGATGGTGGAGGTGGTGATGGTGGCAGTGGTGATGGTGGCGGTGGTGGAGGTGATGGTAATGGTGGAGTGGTGGTGATAGTGGAGGTGGTGGTGATGGTGGAGGAGGTGGTGATGGTGGAGGTGGTGGTGATGGTGGAAGTGGTGGTGATGGTGGTGGTGGTGGTGATAGTGGAGGTGGTGGTGATGGTGGAGCAGGTGGTGATAGTGGAGGTGGTGGTGATGGTGGAGGAGGTGGTGATGGTGATGGTGGAGGAGGTGGTGATAGAGGAGGTGGTGGTGATGATGGAGGAGGTGGTGATGGTGGAGGTGATGGTGATGGTGAAGATGGTGGTGGTGGTGATGGTGGAGGTGGTGGTGATGGTGGAGGAGGTGGTGATGGTGGAGGTGATGGTGATGGTGAAGATGGTAGTGGTGGTGATGGTGGAGGTGGTGGTGATGGTGGAGGTGGTGGTGATGGTGGAAGTGGTGGTGATGGTGGTGGTGGACGTTGTGGTGATGGTGAAGGAGGTGTTGGTAGTGGGGGAGGAGGTGGTGATGGTGGAGGTGGTGGTGATGGTGGAGGAGATGGTGATGGTAGAGGTGATGGTGATGGTGAAGATGGTAGTGGTGGTGATGGTGGAGGTGGTGGTGATGGTGGAAGTGGTGGTGATGGTGGTGGTGGACGTTGTGGTGATGGTGAAGGAGGTGTTGGTAGTGGGGGAGGAGGTGGTGATGGTGGAGGTGGTGGTGATGGTGGAGGTGGTGGGAGGTGGTGGAGGTGATGGTGATGGTGAAGATGGTAGTGGTGGTGATGGTGGAGGTGGTGGTGATGGTGGAGGTGGTGGTGATGGTGGAAGTGGTGGTGATGGTGGTGGTGGACGTTGTGGTGATGGTGAAGGAGGTGTTGGTAGTGGGGGAGGAGGCGGTGATGGTGGAGGAGGTGGTGATGGTGGAGGTGGTGGTGATGGTGGAGGTGGTAGGAGGTGGTGATGGTGGAGGAGGTGGTGATGGTGGAGGTGGTGGGAGGTGGTGATGGTGGAGGAGGTGGTGATGGTGGAGGTGGTGGTGATGGTGGAGGTGGTGGGAGGTGGTGATGGCGGAGGAGGTGGTGATGGTGGAGGTGGTGGGAGGTGGTGATGGGGGAGGAGGTGGTGATGGTGGAGGTGGTGGTGATGGTGGAGGTGGTGGTGATGGTGGAAGTGGTGGTGATGGTGGTGGTGGACGTTGTGGTGATGGTGAAGGAGGTGTTGGTAGTGGGGGAGGAGGTGGTGATGGTGGAGGTGGTGGTGATGGTGGAGGAGGTGGTGATGGTAGAGGTGATGGTGATGGTGAAGATGGTAGTGGTGGTGATGGTGGAGGTGGTGGTGATGGTGGAAGTGGTGGTGATGGTGGTGGTGGACGTTGTGGTGATGGTGAAGGAGGTGTTGGTAGTGGGGGAGGAGGTGGTGATGGTGGAGGTGGTGGTGATGGTGGAGGTGGTGGGAGGTGGTGGAGGTGATGGTGATGGTGAAGATGGTAGTGGTGGTGATGGTGGAGGTGGTGGTGATGGTGGAGGTGGTGGTGATGGTGGAGGTGGTGGTGATGGTGGTGGTGGACGTTGTGGTGATGGTGAAGGAGGTGTTGGTAGTGGGGGAGGAGGCGGTGATGGTGGAGGAGGTGGTGATGGTGGAGGTGGTGGTGATGGTGGAGGTGGTAGGAGGTGGTGATGGTGGAGGAGGTGGTGATGGTGGAGGTGGTGGGAGGTGGTGATGGTGGAGGAGGTGGTGATGGTGGAGGTGGTGGTGATGGTGGAGGTGGTGGGAGGTGGTGATGGTGGAGGAGGTGGTGATGGTGGAGGTGGTGGTGATGGTGGAGGTGGTGGGAGGTGGTGATGGTGGAGGAGGTGGTGATGGTGGAGGTGGTAGGAGGTGGTGATGGTGGAGGTGGTGGTGATGGTGGAGGTGGTGGTGATGGTGGAAGTGGTGGTGATGGTGGTGGTGGATGTTGTGGTGATGGTGAAGGAGGTGTTGGTAGCTGGGGAGGAGGTGGTGATGGTGGAGGTGGTGGTGATGGTGGAGGTGGTGGGAGGTGGTGATGGGGGAGGAAGTGGTGATAGTGGAGGTGGTGGGAGGTGGTGATGGGGGAGGAGGTGGTGATGGTGGAGGTGGTGGGAGGTGGTGATGGGGGAGGTGGTGGGAGGTGGTGATGGGGGTGGAGGTGGTGATGGTGGAGGTGGTGGGAGGTGGTGATGGGGGAGGAGGTGGTGATGGTGGAGGTGGTGGGAGGTGGTGATGGGGGAGGTGGTGGGAGGTGGTGATGAGGGAGGAGGTGGTGATGGTGGAGGTGGTGGGAGGTGGTGATGGGGGAGGAGGTGGTGATGGTGGAGGTGGTGGGAGGTGGTGATGGGGGAGGTGGTGGGAGGTGGTGATGAGGGAGGAGGTGGTGATGGGGGAGGTGGTGGGAGGTGGTGATGGGGGAGGAGGTGGTGATGGTGGAGGTGGTGGGAGGTGGTGATGGGGGAGGAGGTGGTGATGGTGGAGGTGGTAGGAGGTGGTGATGGTGGAGGTGGTGGGAGGTGGTGATGGGGGAGGAGGTGGTGATAGTGGGTATGGGAGTAATGAGAATGGTGGTGGCTGGTGGTAGTAGTAGCAGTAATGATGGTACTAGTGGCTAGAGTAGGGATATGGAAGGAGAGGAGCAGCAACAATAACTGCTATTTATATTACTATTGTTAGGGTAGTTTGAGGGAGACAGCACATGAATAATTCCATTTAAAAATTTGGGGGGATGGCACTGATAGATGCACTTGGTTTATGAAATATTTACTATGTGCTCAGTGAAATTAAATCTCTTTGAATGATTTTATTTAAGAACACTTTAAAGGGTTCTTTCAAGTCAGAGCATCACAACAGCAATTTAATTAATTACCCTAATATGTGAAAAGAGACCTCAGACTGGGAGCGCGAGGACTCGTCAAAGACTGAAAGTACTGTATAGCCATGTTAATTTTCTGCTGAATGTCAAATTGAAGATTCAGATCATATCACAAATTTTAATTCTCACAGATGAATCTGTTGACCCTTCTACACTGTCGGTAAATGCTCCAGGAATCAAGGTAAGCCAGCATGTCTGAGGAATGTCCACGGCACAGACACGAGGGATGTGCTGCAAAACACAGGAAGTGTAGGATTCACGCCAACTCAGTAACGAATAAGACAGCGTACCATGGCAACGAACATCACATTATATGAGAAGGAACAAAATGGCTTGCTTGGGGGTGGGGGGGACACTCACCTGGTTGCAATAATGTCTGATGAGGTTAAACACAAAGCCCCGATCCATGAGGGAGAGAAGGTCATACAAGAAGAAAGCCAGGCTGATGTTCATCTTTTCCGCCTGTTCATTTTCCTTAAAAACAAACAAACACCCAAATCATTTTGTGGTACACTCTGGATTTGAACTTCCAGGTCACTGGTGGGAAAATTGGGAGAGACAGGTCCTATTATTTCAGCCACTGTCCTTCTGGGTGACACTGGGCAAAGTAGTTGAGTCTCCTTTAACTAAAGCCATGACTGTGAGGTTGAATCAAGTAATTATTCATGTACTGTTAATATTTAGGTGCATTTCCTTCCAGTCACTTTTTTTTCTACATGCATATTTATATGTGTATAATTAAGCACATTCTCTATATACTATGTTGGATCCTATTTTTTTTTTTATATCCCCTGGTAACTATATATTTTTTGTAACTATTTTCTTTTTTTTTTTGGCAAACTGACTTGAAAAGTACTTACTGTTTTCAATGAGATAGTTTCTTAATTTTTAAGGATTATTACAGAAAATCCAATCAGGATAAAAGAATTAGTTTTTACCTAAGAAATTTATTCCCCAATTAGGCAGCATTTCCAGCCTAAGAGAGGTCAGAGTCATACTCCGCAGAGTGTATTCACTCCGTAGGGTAAATTCCTCCATGAATCCCAATTAACAAGCTACGCCTATTTTTAAAATTTTTAATTTGTATTATTTCTCAGTGCTCCTGTTTATGACGGATTTTACAGTGTTTCAGAGCAATTTGGGATTCAGTTTTTCATGTTTATGTCCTTTATTCTCAGAATGACAAATCAATTTCCTTTGACACTATTAAAAATATGGTTTGAAACTATTTTGCTTTTGTTAATATGCAATTTGCAAATTCAGGCCATGCTGACCAGTCAAGTCACTGGGATGGATGGGGACCTGATAAAGAGGTTGCCACAGTGCCGCTGAGAGGTCCTCGAACTCTCTCCGCATTCTCCACGTGGCCACTCCTCCTGGGTGCCTTACATGACTCAGTATCCGGGTTTAAAATCTCCAGTCTTGGCTTTATTGCTGGCTGTGTGTGACTTTTGGAAAATTTATCAACCTCACTGTGCCTTATTCTCACACCTGCCAATGTGGAGATACCATTGCTGTTCCCACAAAGTTTGCCATGAGGAATAACCAAATGAAAATCTCCTGAGCACTTGGTACTACGCAAATTCTCAATAATGACAAAGCTATTAATAATAAACATTGCTTCCTAAGATTTTTGTAGCTGCCTTTTAAACATTTTATTTATTTCATTTTATGTATTTTTTAGGTTTTATTTTGAAACAATTTCAAACTTACAGAAAAGGTGCAAGAATAGTACAAAGAACTATTGTATACCCTTTAATGAAGCTTATCAATACTTGACATTTTGCTACATTTGTTTTATCGTTCTATGAACATAAAAACTTTTTTTTTTCTGAACCATTTGAGAATGGGTTGCAAATATCATGCCCATTTACCCCATAACACTTCAAGGTGTATTTCCTAAGAGCAAAAATATTATCTTTCATGTCTACACTTTTCTTTTAGATGGAGTCTCACTCTGTCACCCAGGCTGGAGTGCTGTGGCACCATCTTGGCTCACTGCAACCTCCGCCTCCTGGGCTCAAGCGATTCTTCCACCTCAGCCTCCCGAGAAGCTGGGATTACAGGTACGTGCCACTACACCCGGCTAATTTTCTGTATTTTTAGTAGAGACGGGGTTTCAACATGTTGGCCAGGCTGGTCTCAAATGCCTGACCTCAAGTGATCTGACCACCCCGGCCTCCCAAAGTGTTGGGATTACAGGTGTGAGCCACTGCACCCAGCCCGATATGATAATTTAAACCACAGTCCATATTGCAATTTCTTTTTTTGTTTTTTTGAGACAGAGTCTCATTCTGTCACCCAGGCTGGAGTGCTATGGCACCATCTCGGCTCACTGCAACCTCTGTCTCCCGGGTTCAAGCAGTTCTCTTGCTTCTGCCTCCCAGTTGCTGGGATTACAGATACGCACAACCATGCTCAGCTAATTTTTGTATTTTTAGTAGAGACGGGGTCTCACCATGTCACCATGTTGGCCAGGCAGCTCTCGAACCCCTGGCCTCATGTGTGTAATTTCTTTATAACAATTTTCCAGCCCCACATCAGTGTCCAGTCCAGTATAACATACTGCGTTTAACTGTCATTACAGTTATATTTTAATTATTGTTTTAAAATGATGCTTATTTTTCTCTGATTATAAAAGTAATATATGTTCCAGGTAAACAATTTAAAAAATAAAGAGTAAAATACAGTTACCTTCTGTGGTTTTACTAAAAGGGCTGCAATTTCCGAGGTGACCACATTAACAATAGTAGTTATATCATCCATAAAACGGTCAGAAAAACGAGTCCTCCGAAAACTGTCCCGTTTGTCCATGTTATGTACATGCTGGGCCATGCTTTTCACCTACGGAGGGGGATGGGGGAAATGTCAACATGGAGATTGGTGACCTGCTTGTACAATGCAGAAAAGAGGGAAAGACTCACAGAAATGCTCTCTAACAATGGATTTTCTGACACTTTATCTGTGCTGGTGGTGCCCGAGCAAGCTCTGGACTAAAATGCTGCAGACACACCAATGGTTACCATGGTGGCAGTAGGTGGGAAGGGTGTCCTCTTTTTGACCCCAAGTCAGAGGCTCCCTTCTTGCTGCTGACAAAGCCAGGAGCTTAATTCTTTAGCTACAGTGTTCTCAACTGCCTACATCCTGGAAGGCAGACCTGAGCTGGGCTCCTGTAACCAGCTAGGTGTCCACTATCATAGGACAGAACACATGACTTAGAAAGGAACAGGTTATCACAAGGTTCTTGATGCAAACTAAAGTCTTTTCTGTTCCTGAAACTACAGGAAGGAGAACATGGGAGAAATGTTCCTCCTATCTTCAGTTTCAGTGTTTCTTGAGGGAGCACAGTTTTTCCAGAAACAGTTCTATAGTTTCCAGCAGTTATCTTCTGCTCCTGTAAATTTTAGCTATATTATATATTGAGCAGGAAATGTTGGCCAGCTGGAAACAGAACCACTATTTAGAACATTGCCTCCAGGTGAAACATTACCTCTAGGGGAAATTTTGAGTTCCATAAGTCTAATTTTTAGTTACATAATGCAGACAGTCACCAAATGACACAAAAATATCTATATACAGATGATCTATCTATCTATATCTAGTATCTCTATATAGATATCTTTGTGTCAATACAAGTCACCAATTGACACAAATTGGTGTACTGACACAAACTGGTGTATATTGTGGTTACATATATAATGCAAACAATTCATCAACTGACACAAAGATATTTATATACAGATATATCTATATGGATATATATACGTATACATATACATATCATATCTATATATAGATATCCTTGTGTCAATTGGTGACTGTCTGCATTATGACTAGAATAATACTATCTCAATGCCTAACACAATTTTAAATCAAGATCATGCTTACTTTTTGGACATCTTGGGTCCAGGAGATTCACAGGTCAATATAGGCCCCCTTGACACCATCTGAGGGTGAGTCTTATCCTTGTTGGAATTTGCTTACACTATTAGGAACATGGGGAAGACTAGGAGGTCTTGTGGTTGGGTCCCTACACTCTGAAATCATTTTCATGAATGTGTCTAGATTAGTCAGACAGCCAGTGCAATACTACTACTACTACTAATAATAATGGCACTGGAAGTTGAACCACCCACATTTGCCCTCTGTGTTGAGACTGGAAGAAGAGGGGACTTCCACTCCCAGGAGCTACATGAGAGAACGTTAATGCACTAACAGCAGAATTCAGTTTCTAAGGATGCATGCAGCACTGGCAATTTTTGTTAGCATGGAAACAAACAGAAAAAACAAAGGGAAGGCAAAATAAGAAAAAAACAGAGACACAGGCTTTATGTGTTTCATGTTTTCAGATAATGCCATGGCCAGCTCAGGGAAGACCTAAGGACATCAAACCCTAAAGCTCAGTATAGAAACCATGGTTTCTCCTCATGGCGGCATCCTGTTTGGTTTGGGACACAGAGATGGGTTCATATCCCACAGGGCCGCATGCACCTGGTGAGAAGACCTGAATGAAGGGTGGGAACTGGACCCATTTTTGTCCAAAAAAAGCCTCTCTCTCACTATGCTCCTAACAAAGGACTTAAGAAGATAAGGCCTCTTTGTCTTGGGCAATGCCAATCCTGATTCTGGGCAGGCTAACCACCCCAGCACTAAGGCTTTCAGAACTCACTGCTGTATTTGGCTCCTGTCTGCTGAGTTTGGCCATCCTACAACCAAATAAATAATTCTCACAATACCATACTTCCAACCAATGGCCTCTTTCCAGACTGTCAGCAGCTTGCCAGCTACTGTGTCCTCCGGATCTCCAGAGAAGAACATCCAGTAGAAACACTAGTGGAGGCCTGGCCCTGTCGAGTGGGGCGAGGCACAAAAATCTTTTCCCCTATATGGGCCTTTGTGGCCCATTTAAAGTAAGGGTACCTCTAAAGAACCCCTTAATGTGGAACTTCATGTCCTGAGTGAGTAAACTAGGTCACCCATTTATCTCTATTTCTCCAAGGTCTGGCTCAGCAGTTTCTAGAAGCACAGGGATTTTATTCATTAGCAAGTGTGAAAGTCGCCCAAGCATTGTGTTTAACAGCTCTAATGCCAAAGTGTTGTTCATTAGCGCTTGGGCATTGACACAACTAGAGGGTGTTAAATTGCCCAGGTTGTTGGCTAAGGCCAAGGAAGCTGTTGTCTTTCTCAAGCTTCTTGGAAAAAAAAACAAAACAAAACTGTTTTGGTTTTCAAATAACTTCCTGGGCATCGTTCAGGCAAATGCATAAACAATGTATGAAGAATTGGGCACCTTGTCTGAGTCTGGGATCAATTTCCTTGCAAAGTTCTGGCTGGGGGATGATAGTTTCCATTTGCCTCTACCCCAGCTCCCTGATGGATTTCTTGTCCCTCTCTGTCTGTCTCTGAATGCTGGGAAGGGGGTCTTGAGGGTCACTCAGGCCCCCTTAACCTTTGGCTTCCAGTTGGAGTTGGCCAACAGGAGCACAAACAACGGGATCAGTAGGTGGGAGAACACAGAGGCCCAGGTAGTTACTCACTTCCGCTGCCCTCATCCCTGCTGCAGTGACGTACTGGTAGTGGCAACATTTTCCTAAGGACCCAGGCTCCTTTTCTAAGACTGTTTCATCTGCCTCCAGATTTTTCTAGGTCCCAGTTACTCTGCTATACTCTTGATTCTTTAGAGCTAGCATAGAGAAAGGCTTCTGCCAGCTGCTATACCCTGGGGGCTCTCACCAATCCTCAATGGCCCCTGAACCTCCCATACATGCTGAGCAGAGTCCTTTTGATCAATGCTTTTCAGTTAACCCTTTTGGGCAACGGAAACTCTGTCCTGCCAGAACCTGACAGACTTAGGTTTTAGGCTGCTAGTAGAACTGGTGTCTTGGGTGATCTGCATGTTGACAAACCCCTGCAATATGCTTAGATTAGCAGGGGCTTTCTTCCCAAAAAACTTCATCTGTTTACCATAAGGGACTTCATAGAGGTAAGATGGGCCATGTGCTTTTAGCTTACGCTTTCTCTCCTGGGCCAACCAAGCCCTAGTAAACAAATGTGCAAGGCCAAAAGCAGTTAGGGGCAGTTAAGTGGTACTGCTGAAGCCTTTGGCTGACTTGGAGACTCTCCTTATGGCCACCACCCTTCCTCCAACCCCATCTGTAACTTTGGGATAATAAAAGCTCCTCCTGCCTCAAGATTGCATAATGATTACATTAGATAATGCTTTAAAATGCTTAAAACACTGCCTGGCACATATATGGTAAGATGCTCAGTACATTTTTGATGTGATTATTCTTTCTCCCATTGGTATGCCAACTATTATTGGGATTCTATGAAGAACAGAGTCATCATTACACCTGCAGAGAATGCAAACTTCCTTTGGAAAGAGAGCTCTAAGATGCCACATGGAACCACTCAGAATAAGCAATGCTGAATTCCGCATTGGGAATGAATCATTTGTATGAATTATCCATAGCTGGATTAGGACTCAAGTGAATCTTCTTCTTCTTTTTTTTTTTTTTTTTTTTTGAGACAGGGTCTCAATCTGTTGCCCAGGCTGGAGTGCAATGGCATGATCATGGCTCACTGCAGCCTTGAACTCCTGGGCTCCAGTGATGCTCCTGCCTCAGCCTGCTGAGTAACTGAGACTACAAGCACATGCTACCACACCCAGGTAATTTTTTCATTTTTGCAGAGCTAGGCTGAGTGAATCTTCTTTATGGAGAGACGTGATGGTGGGTGGGATGTGTAAATAGAAGCAGGATATAAAGGGCATGGGGTGTTGGTTTTGATATTTCTCATGCCTCAAGAAACAAGAGGGGAATGGGTTTTATGGCCCAGTCCATTTCCTGCCAGAGCATGGAGCTCATGTCTCATTGTTAATGCTCTTGCCCCAAGACTTGTGAGCTGCAGCCACCACCTTAATTAGCTTGGCTTTTGGAATGAAAAAAAATTCTGGTGTTGTCTGAGTACAAATTCCAAAAGACCTGTAGCTCTGTATAGGATTCACAGAACAGAGGTGGTGTAGACCAGTGGATCATTAACAGGCTTAGAAGTCACCTGAGAAGACAGGTAAATGCACAATGCTGGCCTCCAGCCTCCTAATTTTAGTGCTTTGAGAAAGAATCTCTGCTTTATTTTTACTAAGCACCTCCAGGTGGTTCCGTGGCAAGGATTTGGGACCATGCTTTGGGACCCTTCTCAAAACAGAGGTTGGGACTTTGCAAAACTTCATGGGATTTGAATTCTGGGTGTGTTTCTGTGGCATGAACTTGACTTCTTCTGAACTCTATTCCACATTGCTTCCTATTTCCTCCCCAGTGGATGTTTCATTTGTTTCCTTTGCCCTTTGTTCTCTGTGTCCTATTGTTCTGCATTTCTCCCTTTTTCTTGGGCTTCAACTTACATATAAAAACTAGAGCTTAGGTGGAAACCCTCCCATCTCTTTAGTCTCTCTTTTTTTTTGTTTTTTAGATAGAGTTTTACTCTTTTTGCCCAGGCTGGAGCGCAATGGCGCAATCTCAGCTCACTGCTGCCTCTGCCTCCCAGGTTCAAGCAATTCTCCTGCCTCAGCTTCCTGAGTAGATGGGATTACAGGCACCCACCACTACACCCGGCTAATTTTTGTATTTTTAGTAGGGATGGGTTTTGTCATGTTGGCCAGGCTGATCTCGAACTCATGACTTCAAGTGACCTGCCTGCCTCAGCCTCCCAAAGTGCTAGGATTACAAGTGTGAGCCACCACGCCCAGACTAGACTCTCTTCAAAAAAAAAAAAAAAAGATTCACTTAATGGGACAGGGGAAAGAACCCAATGAATATAAAGCTAACATTATCACTAAATCTCAACCTACTCCAAATCCTCCGAATTGTTTGCATATATATTTTTATATAGTTGGTGTCTATGTCTTTAGACCTTTTTCATTCAACATCATCTCACTATGCATCTCTGTTTATTAACATTGACAAAATGTTTATTTTTAGTGCCTCTATGGTAAAATCCTTTTACTTTCATTAATAATTAAACAAAAAAATAGTTATCACTATTATTCCCCTTATTTTAAAATTAAGGTATTATGGCTATACCTTTTGCTTTTCTGCTCGAGTAATGGTAGAAGTTTTAGGATAAACAGATATACAAATTTCATTCTGTTTTCCAACAGGTATTAGTTGGGCCTTGCATGGTACCAAGAAGTGTGCTGAGGCTAGAGATGGGATAATACACGAGAGACGCAAATCCTAAAAATCTAACCGTTGAGAAGAAAAAACAATTAGAAATTGTGACAAGCACTAGGAAAGAAATAAATAGGGTGCTCAGAAGGAGGATAATAGAGGAAGATATATTACAGTACAAGGTGGTCAGAAAAGGCCTCTTGGAGATGGTTCCACTGAAGCTGAAATCTATAGAGAAGAATAGAAACTGTGTGTGTTGGGGGTGCAGAGGTGAAAGTTAGGGAGCAGGAAGAGAATCTGGAAAAGGCTGTGAGGCCAAAATGGCCTTGGCATCTTCAAACCACCAAAAGAGGACCGTGTGGCTGAGTGACGGGGGAACGTGGCGTGAGATGAGGTTAGAGAGGGAGGAAAACACAGAATCATACAAGGGCTTTTTAGGTCATGACAAAAATGTGTGCTTTCTTCTCAGTGCAGTGAAAATCATCGATCGGTTTTTAAAAGGAGCGTGACATTCTCTGTTTAGTATTGGCTGCCATGTGCAGAATGGGTGGGCCAAGCGCAAAAATGGATACAGGCAGGAAAAAGAGGATGTCATTGCGAGAGGCACATGAGAGATGATGGTGTGTGGCCAGGTGGGGAGTGGTGAAGGTGATGAGAACTCACAGGACAGAGATAGATTTTCATGGTAGAAGCAACACAATTTAGTGGAAGAAGGATAGGGAGGGGTGAGAGATTATTAGATTTCAAGAAACCACCCCAGGTTTTCAGCAGGGACAACTCAGTGAACCAAATGTCAATTCCTTTCTGCTGTGTGTTTCTCTTGGCCTATTGAGCATAGATACAAACATGCAAGAATCTCACCAGAAGCTCAAAGAAGAACCAGGCGTACTTGAAGACTGTTTCTCTCACCATTCCAGTGCTGACCACCATCTGGAGGGCAAGCTCCTCATGGAAATGCTAAATAAGAACCAGAAAAATTAGGCTGTGATGACAAAGGCTATTATTATTCACCAACACTTTTTTTCTTTTCTTTTATTTCCCCCAATTTAATAGCTTGTTAGTTCCTGAAACATGTGTCTTAGATGTTCTAGGCAGTAAGTGGTGGATGGCAAAGTCAGTGCTGAGATCATCTGAGACTGGAGGACATTTCAGTGAGTAGAAGGCTGGGGTCAGTGCTGCACGGGCAGACACATTTGAAGGAGTGGACTCAGCCTGGGAGTGAAACTCTATTCTACGGGGGAAACATTCTGGGTAGCCATTAAAACTGGTACTGCCTTACTTTCCTCTCGGGTCCTGCTGAAAACTCTCTGTGTGACCATGTGCAAGCCATGCTCTCTTTGCCCTCAGTTTTCTCATCCATAAAATCAGTTGGTTGGTGGCAGCAGTTCTCAAACTTTTTTTTTTTTTTTTTTTTTTTGAGATAGGGCTGCACTCTGTCGCCCAGGCTGGAATGCAGTGGCGTAATCTCGCTCACTGCAACTTCCCTGGCTCAAGCAATCCTCCCACCTACTTTAGTCCCAAGTAGCTGGGATTAAAGGCGTGCACCACCAAGCCCAACTAATTTTTGTTTGTTTTTTTTGGTAGAGATGGGGTTTCGTCATGCTGCCCACTTAGTCTCAAACTCCTGAGCTCAAGCAATCCACCCGCCTCGGCCTCTCAAAGTGCTGGGTTTACAGGTTTGAGCCACTACGCCCGGCCTCTGTGTATCAGAATCTCCTGGAGGGCCTGATGAAACACAGACGGGGGGCCCCACCCCCAGATATTTTGATTCAATAGCCTGGGAATTTGCATTTCTAACAAGTTCCCGGGTGCTGCTGCTGCTGGTCCAGGGTTACACTTTAGGGACCACTGTCTAGATGGCGTCTAAACTCTCTAGGAGACTGGACAATTTTTGTTTTTATAATGCCAATATGGCACTGTGGGAAACAGGATCGATGGGGTTTATGAGAGGATCTTGGGCTCTCAAAGGCATAGTAGTATCAGCCTTAACTCACAACATCTAAATTTCTATGTCCCAGGGCCAGATGCTTGGAAAGTCCCCCAGCTCCACTTTGCGTCTTTACTTCCCTTCAAGTCACCTACTGCTCAGTAGCAAATGGGGGCACATGGTGACTTATACCTTTCCCATTCTCCAGCATATCTGGCTGTGTGTTCATGTTCCTGACAATCATTTTGATGAGGAAGAAGTTCAAGACTAAAGGTAGGGCAATCAGTCCATTACACTGTGCCTGATAATGTCCTGGTCTTAAAATAGAAAGTCTTACATCTTGGGGACTCCCTCAGTCCTGGGCAAATGAGAACAGTTGGTCACCCTAATTAATGCCAAAAATGATGTCTGGGAATTTTTTGTGGTTTTGTTTCATCTTATGCCCACAAAACCTGGAATAAACGTAGATAAACTCCTTTTTTTTTTTTTCTGGTAAGAAAGTAGGTAAAAAAGCTAAAGCTATTTGAACACCCTAATATCATATCCTTATTTGCAAATTAAGTTTTAAAGTCAACACCTAAAGCAAAAACTGATTACAGCAAACACTGCTCTTGACAGTCGTTTAAATTATCCACAGAGGGCTAGGTGTGTTGACTCATGCCTGTAATCCTAGCACTTTGGGAGGCCGAGGAGGGCAGATTACTTGAGGTCAGGAGTTTGAGACGAGCCTGGCCAACATGGTGAAACCCCATCTATACTAAAAATACAAAAATTAGCCAGATGTGGTGGTTCATGGTTGTAATCCCGGCTACTCCGGAGGCTGAGGCAAGAGAATCACTTAAACCTGGGAGGCAGAGGTTGCAGTGAGCCAAGATTGCACCACGGCACTCCAGCCTGGGTGACAGAGTAAGTGAGACTCTGTTTAAAAAAAAAAAAAAAAAAATTACCCACAGAGTCCAGTATGCATGCAACCCAATGTACTAATTCTTGTGTACATTAAAATTTGAGAGCTACTTAGCTAAACTAAAAGATGACAAAAGGAAAATCTCTGTATACATGCTTGGGTATTTTAACCAATTAGATCCCCAGTGGGTTAGTGGTGATGAATGGAGAATGCTTAGGTGTTTCAGATTATCGACTGGTTTCACTTCGTTTTGTGAGGTTAGTCAAACCTTAATAATTTTAATATACGTTAACACATTTGTTTGCTGTTGTGAGTCTGAAGTGAAGCTGTCTCACTTGAGAGAGGCGTGGGGTTGAGTTTTAATCTAGCAGGTGGTCTAACTGTGCACATGATATAACTGGACTACACTTTGATCTTCTCATTGTGGGAAAGACATGCTCCCCTAGCTTCAAAGGTCGCCTCTAGAAAATAGGTCAGTTTGTCTGCCAGGGTCTTATGGCAAGAAGAGATTAGACAAGGATAAGCTGCTTCTTAAAGTAATTTATGCTGCTTTCTGGGCAGCATTATTACAAGAACACCTTGCTCTGGAGGTTATATAAAATAGCCAAGCAGCAAAACTCCGTCTGCTAAGGTATTAAGGAAACATATTGGCCAAACTTCCCTTTGAAATAAAATGTCTCTATTCTGGTCATTTCAAGTCAAAACATGGCAACTGCAAAACCAAACAGGACATGGGTTAAAGAAGTCAGGCTGTAGGCAAATAATGGTTTTTAAGAAAGGAAAATGGTATAATACTTATAACCAGTCACTGCATAGGGCCTGTGATAGCCTAATATTAAATTTTAGAGCAAGTGGACAAATTTGTTTTTAGCCTAACCATATCTTTTTTCACTTTTCCTTTTATAGTTAAATCCTGGTACCTCTCACTAGACATATGGTGCCTGGAATACTGCAAAGTGTATAGCACCAGGCCCCGGCCCTCCCACACTTGGTCTTTCCCTCATCCAGTCCAAAGGGAGACTTGGGGAGGCTCATTCCCTCCTTGCCTGTTTAATAAACATTTCCCTGTGATGTTAGCTCTTGCAAATGGCTTCCTGTGTTATCCTTTGCAATAAGCATATTTACTTTTTTTTTTTCTTTTTTTTTTTGAGATGGAGTCTCATTCTGTCACCCAGGCTGGAGTGCAGTGGCACGATCTCAGCTCACTGCAACCTCTGCCCCTCGGGTTCAAGTGATTCTCCTGCCTCAGCCTCCCGAGTAGCTGAGATTACAGGTGCCTGCCACCATGCCTGGCTAGTTTTTGAATCTTTAGTAGGAGGGGGTTTCACCATGTTGGCCAGGCTTATCTCGAACTCCTGACCTCAGGTGATCCACCCACCTCAGCCTCCGAAAGTGCTGGGGTAAGGTATGAGCCACCGTGCCCCACCATATTTACATTTTAATACAGGTCTTCAAAGACATTAAAAACATAAGTAGCTACTATAATGGTGAGACTCTTGGGTGCCTAGAAGAGAGGAAACTTAGGGCAGACAGTTTTTTTTTCCCTCCATCCCTCAGACCACACAGGCTGTGACTATGATTGGAGAATTTTGTTGCTTTAAAAATCCTGGTAAGCAGTTTAACAGCTTTTAAAGTTTCTGAACTCATAGGTAAGGCTGATTGTGAAGAATTACGAGGAAGCATTTCATATTGGTTTATATAGTACTGAAACAAATGATACCTAATTATTGCCATTCACTTTTGTCAAGGATGAATTGTCCCCAGCTTTCCCTCTACTAAAAGGAGGCTAATGCAGTGGTTCTCAAAATGTGGTCCCTGGACCAGCATCAGCTGGGAACTTGTTAGAAATGCAAATTCTTGAGCCTCCAGCTCAGATCTATTGAATCAGAAACTCAGGAGGTAGGGTCCAGTGATGAGTTTTAACAAGGCTTCCAGGTAATTCTGATGCATGAGAAAGTGGGAGAAACACTGAGTTAATGGGCAGTTAGGTGGTCAAATGTGGGGTAAAGGACAGGGCTGCAAAAATGTGTGTGGGGTGTGTGTGTGTATTAGCACATCAGGAACAGGCAGGGGAGCACTTTGACTATTTTCAAGCACAGTGTGAGGGCATAAGGAAATCCTTCTGTTCTTATCCCAGGATGAACCTCACATTGCTCTATTCAGTACCTTTTTGCTGGCTGGCCTTGGGGCTGCAGTTGAACTTGGAACATCACTATTGCCAGAGCAATAGTAAGACATTCGGCTGCAGTTGCGATCGGTGATCTAAAACACACAAACCATGGCTTAACAGTCAACCAACCATGGAAAGGTAAGCCAGACATCTGGAAATCACAACCTCAGAATTCATTTTTTTATACATTTTTTTTTTTCCTGGTTACAAAGGTAAAAGAATTGTCATAAGTAAATATAAAACAAAGCAAAGACAGTGAAGTTATACCTAATTTTACTTGCTGTTGAGATAATACCCGTTAATAGTTTGTGTGTAGCAACCTACAGTTAAAAACTATTTAAGAATCTGGGCTGCTGAGTAGTCCCTTCTAGGAGTCTGTGACTTCAGGGGACGCCAGGAAAAAATGTGTGGGAACAGTGTCTCTCTGTGGTTTAGTATGGTACTGCACTACACTGTCTCCTAAACACCAAAACATTGTCAAAAACTACCTCTGAAAGGAAGTGGAGCGGTCATGCTCTATTAGACATTTTCTCCCCATGCTACAAAATAATTAGAAACTTGTTAACCCTGTCCACATAAAAATTTAATATTTTCATTTTATTAAAGAAAAATAGATCAAGGCTGTCAGTAATAGCTGCAGACCACTTCTTTCCTGGGTGATCAGAAAGTGGTATTGCTGAAAGGGGCTTTCAATATGAGGCTGAGTTGTGACGTGCTGGCAAATGTTTAACAACCAGTTGTCAGGGGGGTAGGGGTAATCTGTAGCATTTGCCAATTTTTGTGCCATAAATACTTTCATCATAACTGATTTCAATCTACCAACACGATGTCATAGAAATGCAGTGTGGTAGCAAACCATTATATAATATTTCCATCACACAGACACAGTAAACATAAAGAACGAAGAACTTAGATATTGTAGCATATAGTGAAATTATTAGGAAGGGACTAGGTTTACCTTTTTAAAGTGAACTTTTAATTTTGAAGTATAACTTATATAGTTATTATTAGATTTACAGAGAAGTTACAAAGGTAGTATTTCTTATATGACTTTCATTGCATTTCTCTTAATATCTTTTATAGTAAGGTACGTTTGTCAAAACTAAGAAATTAACATTGATATGTTACTATTAACTAAACCACGAACGATTCGGATTTCACCAGTTTTTGCACTCATGTCCTATTTCTGTTCCAGGATACAATCTAGCATACCACATTGCATTCAGATTACCTTTGTTTTTAATATAACTTACTTAATTTTAAGTTTATACGATTTAATTTTAACAATGTCTGTTTCAAAACTGGCTCAAAAAATTCTGGAAAACTAAGCAATCAGCTTTTGGGAAGAGGTACGAGCTCACTCCAGCACATCCCTGAACTGATTTTTGTAAGTCAAAAAGGATAGAATATGAATAATTCCTGATGGCTCAAACTACTGATCATCAGCATCTCAGGGGGTGAATTCAGTGGTTTTTTTGTTTTTTTTTATTTTTTTATTTTTTTAGACGTAGTCTCACTCTGCTGCCCAGGTTGGAGTGCGGTGGCACGATCTCGGCTTACTGCAAGTTCCGCCTCCTGGGTTCACGCCATTCTCCTGTCTCAGCCTCCTGAGTAGCTGGGATTACAGGCATCCGCCACCACACCCAGCTAATTTTTTGTACTTTTAGTAGAGACACGGTTTCACCATGTTAGCCAGGATGGTCTCGATCTCCTGACCTTGTGATCTGCCCTCCTCAGCCTCCCAAAGTGCTGGGATTACTGGCATGAGCCACGGCGCCCAGCCAAATCCAGTGTTTTTAAAAGATCCAGGGTAGATGGTTCTTAAGTTCATCCAGGGACCAGGACCTCTGCAGAGATGAGGACATGAGGCCCAGCACAGTTAAATGACTTTCCCATGGCCACACAGCGGGGCAGTATTGGCGCCTAGCCCCAAACCCTGGTCTCCAGATTTCCTTCCTCATACCACACTGTGTCAAGTGGGTGAAACTTGTAAGGGTGAAACTGTGTCTGTGTCTAAACTTAGAGATTTTGATTTCTCTTAATCAGGGGAAATGATATTACTCTAATAGCTCAGCCACCCTGAGGCCACAGATCATTGGAGAAAAAATTCAGGCTAAGAATTCTTCATGGTAGCTTTGTGAGTAGACTAAAGACCGTGGATCTCATACTCCATCTTTTAAAAAAGGGTGAATTTTATGGTATGTGAATAATATCGTAATCTTTAAAAAATTCCTAATGAGAGACAATCTACAAAATACCTGACCATTACTCCTCAAAACTGTCAAGGTCTTGACAGTCTAAGAAATTGTTCCCAGCAAGAGGAGCCTATGGAGGCAAGATTGCAAAATGTAATGTGGCATCCAGAATGGGATCCTGGGACAGAAAAAGGACATTAGAGAAAAACTGAGAAGGTGTGAATAAAGATGAACTTAATGAATAATATTCCATGAATATTGGTTCACTAATTGTGCCAAAAGTACCATTCGAATGTAAAATGTTAATAAAGGAGAGACTGGGTATAGAGTATATAATTCC
Organism: Pongo abelii; assembly: GCF_028885655.2. Lineage (NCBI taxonomy): Eukaryota > Metazoa > Chordata > Mammalia > Primates > Hominidae > Pongo > Pongo abelii. Next base: position 58,401,650 of record NC_071998.2, read on the forward strand.
GTAACTCTAAAACTGTTCTGAAAGTCAAGCTTTACCATGAAAAAAATAAAGAATTCATAGAGGGAAAAACAACACAGGGCAAGCCATCAACCCTCTCAGGATGTCAGTTTTTATTTGCTTGTAAAATTTGGCATTGCTCCTTGGGATTTTTTTTTTTTTTTGAGACGGAGTCTCGCTCTTGTAGCCCAAGCTGGAGTGCAGTGGTGCAATCTCGGCTCGCTGCAACCTCTACCTCCTGTGTTCAAGTGATTCTCCTGCCTCAGCCTTCTGAGTAGCTGGAATTACAGGCGCCCACCACCATGCCCGACTAATGTTTTGTATCTTTTTTTGAGACAGAGTTTTGCTCTTGTTGCCCAGGCTGGAGTGAAATGGCACAATCTCAGCTCACCGCAACCTCCGCCTCCTGGGTTGAAGCGATTCTCCTGCCTCAGCTTCCCGAGTAGCTGGGATTACAGGCATGTGCCACCACGCCTGGCTAATTTTGTATTTTTAGTAGAGACAGGGTTTCACCATGTTAGCCAGGCTGGTCTCGAACTCCTGACCTTGTGATCCACCCACCTCGGCCTCCCAAAGTGCTGGGATTACAGGCGTGAGTCACCGTGCTTGGCCAATGTTTTTATTTTTAGTAGAGACAGGGTTTCACCATGTTGGCCAGGCTGGTCTTGAACTCTTGGCCTCAAGTAATCCGCCTGCCTCGGCCTCCCAAAGTGCTAGGATTACAGGCATGAGCCACCACACCCGGCTGTTCCTTCGGACTTTTTTGTGAGATAATCAATCTGTGGATGTTAATGAATGTAAGAGGTAGGTATTAAAGAAAAAAAACTAAATTAAAGGCAACCTTTCCAGGTATCAAAAGTTAAAGCTATTTTTTTTCCTTGAAAATAAAATGCATGGTTTAGCCACATGACTCCATGTGGCTAAACCCCTGATGCTTTAAAACTTTGCTACCCAAGCTAAGTAGTTCTCAGCAAATCCTCAGATGCTGGTCTTGCTGCTGCATCTGTCAGAATGGTCTTAATCTGTTCTAAAGAACGTTAATCACTCCAAAGCTGAGCATTAAGGCATCTGATCAGCACGGTGGGCAGCAGTAGTGGTTGCTTTTGTGTTATTTCTCCAAGTTTTAGTTAAAAAAAAAAAAAGCCTGTGTCCCCTTCCAGGGTTTGACATCTTTCCTACCTTTGAAGACATGATGTTCTTCACTTCCTCGTCTGCTGCGGAGTGTGTCCCCACAAGGTCTGGGTTACTGCTGCTCATCACCCGGGCCTGCAGCAGCTTTGAACTCACAGCAGCAGCTGATGTGCGGCCATACGTGTGGTAGCTCCGAGGGTCTGGGAGGGCAGTGGGAGCGCCTGCACCCCACCAGGCAGAGACATGTCAACAGACAGGGGAACAGAGTTACTTACTGAGTTTAAGAAGGAATTGAAGAGGGATAGGGTAGATGAAAAGCCACTGGATTAGGCCTTGGAATTAGGGTCTTCTTAACAAATCCTGGTTGGGGCAGGGGGCAATCTTTTGGAGAGAAGTAGATGGGGCATAAGGCACCTGGGAGTGGTGGCGATCATGGTAAACAGCCAACACATGCCTCTTACTAAGGCAGGGGGTACTACTGGCTCCAGTCTATCACTGCCATCGGGAAACGGACCCCAGGGTTGCTGAGGTCCGTTTTAGCTTCTCATGAGAAGCTAAAAATGTGGATATTTTTAATTTATCAATATTTAAATGACAACTTTACAATTCATGCAGTGAGGTTTTCTCAGATTCAAAAATCCATAGAGTCATCTGAACCTTGTGAGGATTACTGTATATGATGTATACAGCACTGTTTTTCATCTTTAAATGTTGACATGTTTTCACAAGTGGTTATGGGAGTCTATGAGATATTACTATTTAATTTTTTTTTTTTTAAGACAGGGTCTCACTTTGTCCTCCAGGCTGGAGTGCAGTGGCATGATCTCGGCTCACTGCAACCTCCGCCTCCCAGGTTCAAGCAATCCTCTTGCCTCAGCCTTCCGAGTAGCTGGGACTACAGGCACCTGCCACCACGCCTGGCTAATTTTTGTATTTTTTATAGAAATGGGCTTTTGCCATGTTGCCTAGGCTGGTCTTGAACTCCTGAGCTCAAATGATCTGCTCACCTTGGCCTCCCAAAGTGCTAGGATTACAGGCATGAACCACCGCACCCAGCCACATCACTAGTATTTTTAAAAACTCAATCAAATTTTCAGATTTACTAGAAATGAGGCTGCACAGACCAACAAAAGTGTCATGTTTATTTGGGCCTGCAATTTTGTGAACTCACTGACACTAATTTTTATATCATGCTGACAAGAAGTTCTACTTGATTATTACTTATGTAAATAATTAAGAAGAGTTGGGGAAATGCATTACTATTATTTCAATAGTTCAGTTTGAGGGAAATGTGAAAAGGGATTTTTTTTTAATAACAAAAAGTTTAAGAACCACTGCCATTGGATATATATTATTTCCTTTATTATACTAGAATCCTAGGCATCAGTCACCACTTCTCCATCTTAAAAGAGAGATTCTCAGCTGAATCATAAATTAGCAAGTGGGTAAAGACCAGTGAGGGATTATCAAATGGGCAGACAAAATAAGTGTTTAGAGCATAAAAAGAGGCAAGGAGGGAGGAAGAAAGATCTATAAGAAACACATAATTTCAGCATTCATGTAAGTTTTGTATTGTTCTGAAAACGAAAATGGAATTTTAGGGTGTTTGTTTGTTTGCTTGTTTGTTTTAAGAGATGGGATCTCGCTCTGTTTCCCAGGCTGGAGTGCAGTGGTGCAATCATAGCTCACTGCAGCCTCCAACTCCTGGGCTTAAATGATCCTCCTGCCTCAGCTTCCTGAGTAGCTGGGACTACAGGTATGTGCCACCATGCTCTGCTAATTTTTATATTTTTTGCAGAGACAGAGTCTCGTTATGTTCCCTGGGCTGGTCTCCAACTTCTGGCTCCGAGTGATCCTGCCATCTCAGCCTCCTAGAGTGCTGGGATTGCAGATGTGAGCCACTGCACTCAGCATAGGATGTTTTATTTTGGATTACACTCCAGTGGGGTGGAGGTGGCGTTGCCCTGCCCACCAGAGTCCCACACTCAGGGCAACTCTACCTGACTTGGGCACATCCCTTTGCACCTCTGGCAGGCGGAAGACGTAGTGCACGTAGGAAGCCAGCAGGCAGTTCCTCCCATGCTGGTCCTTGCTCAGGTCCTTGCTGTTGTGCAGACTGTTGGCGATGGCCACCACGGACTCGAAGGCAAACTGGGAGAAGTTGGCTGAGGAACCAAGAGAAAAATGGGTAGTCCCACAGCTGGTCCTTAAGGAGCCCGAGGTGGAAGTTTCTCCAGGACAGTGACAATGAGTCCTGACCGCTGACCAATTTAACTAGGCCTGGGAAGGGTAAATGGTTTTGGTGAGCTCTGGCATGCTGGCTCTGAGTACCACAGATGCCTCCACATTCCCTCCTTTGACCTTCCTCCTCCTGCCACGGAATAGCATTGATGGTTTTTAATGACAAAGACATAAGACTGTCCAGACGTCCTCCTTCTCTAAGCCAGGTTGTAAACTGATGCTACTCATTGGGGGCTGCAGACAGACATCACCACTATCACCTGCTTGCTACTAAGAAATGCAGAATCTCAGGCCCCACCCCAGAGAGTGTATTAATCAGGTTCTGCATTTTACAAGATGCCCACGTGACTATTGTGGACACTATGATTTGAGATGTGCTGCACAACCCTGATTCTTGTACAGATTAACTTAAAAATGTTTGCATATCAAGTCATTCCCACAGTGGGCCCATGCACAGTTGATTTACTGCATAGACCCTCTTGTTCTGGTGCCCTAAGCCTCTATAGTTTGGCTCCAATATACTTATGTAACCTTGTACCCTTTTTGGCTCAGTTCAACATCCCTTAAAATGAGGCAGTCATTGTATTGTCCCATCATGCCTGCTCTCTTACCTCTGAGACTTTGCTCATGCTGTTATCCTCGCCTAGAAAGCCCTCCTCACTCCTATCCACAAAATCACACCGACTCTGTGAATCTCGCACAAGTCCCACCTCCTCCATGAAGCCGCCTGACTCCACACAGTACAGGGCTCAAGTGAAACTGAGTTACATGATTCTCCAGCTGTGTTTGGTGGTAAACTGTCTCTCTGTGAAAGCTGGAATCCTTCCCATGCAAAGTGAATTTCTCAAATTTTTTGTGCCCCCACTGTGCTTTCCATTGCATAGACACAGAATAGGTTCTGAATAAATGCTTGTAGACTAGCCACCTCCACTTATGCTGCCGATGCCAACACCCTGTGGTCCTCACACCACAAGGTGGCAACTTGCTATGGAGAAGCTGCTCAAAACACATAAATATTTTTGTCTGGTGAACAAGTCTGTATTAACTAGTTGGAACATACAAAGCAGTGTGCCACATATGTGGGGGCACAGAAAGTAATCAAAGGAGGGCAGAGCTCTGCAAGAATCTAGCTGGAGAGGCAATTGCTACATGGATGAAAAGTTAGCCTCCAATACAGGATGTTTGATCTGTGGAACCACAAAAGATACATATCAGGGTGCAAAGCAGAGTGAGAGATTAAGAGCACATGCCCCTCCCTGGCTCTAAAAGGTCTCTCACTTCATTGTCCCAGCCCACTTCCACACGTGCTTCTGTTCTACCACCAACTATGCTATTGACTTTCTTGCTGACACTCCCACACTTTTCTGGTTCTCTGCTGTGCTGCGCTCATCTCATTGCTCCTATTCTATTGGTTTTCACTCTCTTCCTTCTTCAAGGCCATCTCTTCATGTGGACCTCCTGCATCCTCCCAGATGGATGTTTTCTCACTCTCTCCTTTGATATCACCCTCCCTACCACCACTGCAAAATTTAGCTGTGTCCCTTTGAGGACTCTTGTCCTGTGCTGCTGACTCTTTGCCATATTATAAGTCCTCTGAGGTCTGAGATGTTCTTGGTTATTGTCACAAAGCCTACAACTTTTAGTACAGTACTGGGCATGTGGATAGTACCCAAAAGACGTCTGCTGGACTGGAAAGCAAAGAGCTATATAGACACAGCTGAAAATGGTGGCAAATAAAGATGCCCTATACCAGCCAGTCTACCCTGGAAGAGTTAGGAGAACCACTGGACTCTGGTCATGCCTCCAGGATAAGCTTTTGAGATTATTTCTAAGGGAAAATGTACACATTGTATTTAGTGTTAATTTGTTAAAAGTAAGCATTTAAAATAGACTGTAAGAGAGAATGGATGAGTTCTAGGGGGAGGGATGAATAGGGAGTGACTGCTAAAGGGCATGGGGTTTTATTTGGAGGTGATGAAAATGTTATAAAACTAGATTGTAGCGATCATTGCACAACCTTGTGACTATACTAAAAACCACTGAACTATACACTTTAAAATAGTGAGTTTATGTTTTAACTTTAAAAACTGATTGCATTGCATTTCAATTTAGAGAGTTCCTTCCCTCCATTTAACACAGGTTGTCTTACTTTAAAATGTTCCATTTCCTGTTAGTCAAGAAAATAAAAATATCTTCAAGGTAAAATAAATTCATCAATTACCAGAAATGGAATTTTGAAGACTGCCTATAATCATTTAATAAAGTTTACAAAAAGCTATAATATTAAGAACCCTATTTTAATGCTTCTTTTTCTTTCCAACATGCAGAAAGTCTCAAAAAAAAAATAGCATAAGACTTGGCCTCCCTTGAACACACATCATCAGTGGAAAGGAAGATCACATTGTCTCTGGATTTCTGGAAAGTCATTTTTCATTAAAGAAGGCAATGCTTGCTTGCTCCTGCCTCCTCCCAGCCCAGCCCTGCAGGTTCATACCTGTCTGGCCAGCGATGACCATGGGCTGCACGGACAGCTGGAAGAGCTTGTCCAGCACCAGGTGCAGGAAGAGCACGAGCGGCTCCAGGCGGGAGGAGTTCAGGCAGATGATGCTGAGCTTCAGCTCATGCTCCAGTGCCATCTCGCTGATTTTCTGATCCAGCACGCGGATGGGGAAGGTCACCTGGCTCTCCAGGGAGTGGCAGAGGGTAAAGAACTTCTCCAGGTGGTTGTCCTGGGAAGGGAGAAGGCAGGACTCATGGGGTTTTATACCATCAATGTTCACCAGTGGATTCACAAACACAATCGAATAGCTCTTTATGGGTAGAACCTCTTATCCAGCGTTTCAGACCAGAAGGTCTAAGACATGATGTTTCAGACCGAGGTTATGAACTTCTTTGTAGAATGTGGTGCATGAAATTGAACCTTTCAATAATTATTAGCTAAAGAAGAAATAATTTAGGCTCTGACATGTTCTGTAAGCAGAGGTCAGCATACCAGGTAAGCATACTGCCAAGAGAGGGGTCTCAGCAGATGCAGAACTCAGACAGTGGCAGGTAAAGGAGGGAGTACGGAATTTCTTTTCAAGGGCTGGCAAAGTGGCAGAGTTACAGAGGGAAAAGAAGTAACAGCAGATGAGAGTTTCAAATCAAGTCTCCCCACAAAGTTTCTCAACTAACAGTGCAGATACTAGGTTCTTTCCTTTAGGTGCTCAGTGGTTTTGTAAGGTCTTTCTATTCCAATGACAAATGAAACCTAAAGAGGTTTGCGTGTCCCCACAAAGAACAAAAGGATTATTTTTTATTTATCTGTAGACAAGGATTTTCATTGATCTTTTATTGGCCTGTCCTTCAAAGGCTCCTCTGCTGCCCCTTTACCTTCATTATTAACCTTGACATTCCTTACCTGGGTGTGCACAGAAGAAACAGCTTGCACTTCAATATTAAATACTCCCTTATGTCCTTCAGCCCACTTAATGGGAGGATTCTGTAATGGGACTTTCTGTGTTAAAGAAAAAAAAAAAAAAAAGATTAGCAATCCAATTCCCTTTTCTGGTTACTAACAAGCAATGCAGAGCAACTTGACTGGAAATGTCAGGATTATATAAATACATAACTCTCTTGAAAACTAATCTAACTGTTCTTGGAGTCAGGAGCCCTGGATTCAACTCCAATTCTATACCAGTTATTATTTATGTATTTATTCATTCCTTTTGAGACAGGGTCCCACTCTGTCACCAGGCTGAAGTACAGTGGTGCAATCACGGCTCACTGCAGCCTCGACCTCCTGGGCTCAGATGATCCTCCCATCTCAAGTCTCTGGAGTAGCGGGGACTACAGGCACACACCACCACACCCAGCTAATTTTTCTATTTTTTGTAGAAATGCGGTTTCACCATGTTGCCCAAGCTGGTCTCAAACTTCTGGGCTCAAGTGATCCACCCGCTTCAGCCTCCCAAAATGTTGGGATTATAGGTGTGAGCCACTGTGCCCCGCTTCAAACTAGTTATTTTTACTTAGACGAGTCAATTAAACTTTCTGGGCCTTAGTGTTCTGTTCTCATGCTGTGAGAAGAGGGTTGAACTGTGTGATCTATCTCTAAGTTCCAAACCAGCGTTGATGATTCTGGATTCTAGGAATTAAAATAAATTAAGAACCCAGCAATTTCCCCATTAATCAGAATTGTCAGGACAAAGTATAGAATATCTTTACAAGACATGAAATTTTAATACTTTTGAGTACCCAATATTACTTTCCCTTTCACCACAGTTTTTCCAAGTGTTTCCAACATGTTTCTAGGCCAGCTTGGCTCCTGCTTTAATTACTCAAAGTGACTCTTTTATACTGTTTATATATCAATTCCTTTGTAGGCCTTAGAGACAGTTTCTTGCCTTAAATTCCCATTGAAATTGCATTCCTTTGGAGATATCCTGCAGTGTTGAGTGAGGAGGGCCTCGCCTAGGTTTGTATGTCTTTCATTGTAATGAAAGGTAGATGTGTACAGGGGATGGAGACCTTTAAAGCTATCTGAAGCAGTCACAAACTGGGGCCCAAAGTGGGCTCTAGCCTACACACACGTTCTGTTTGAAGTATTAGGAGCTTTAAAAAATTAGTTACCAATATTTGAAAGCCTGAAAATTTCCTATAAAAGACTGCTTTTCCAACTTCATTTGAGTACTGGAAGAAATTAAAAATTGGCCTTATATCCTAGCATGTCACCAATCTGCAGAGTGAAGGGAACAGCTGTGGCCTTCAGATGGGGCAGAGACAATCTCTAGAGTGAACAGATGCCACCAGAACAAGGCATTCATTTATGTTACTCATCTGGATCCTGTGGGCACTTGAGTTTGCCATCTGTGATCTAAAAGAGCACTGTCCAGTGGAAATATAATGTGAGCTATATATGTAATTTAAAATCATCTAGTGGCCACATTAAAAAAGTAAAAAGGGGCCAGGCATGGTGGCTCACACCTATAATCCCAGGACTTTGGGAGTCCAAGGTGGGAGGATCACATGAGGCCAGGAGTTTGAGACCAGCCTGAGCAGCATAGCAAGACCCTGTTTCTACTGAAAAAAAAGAAAAAAAAATTAGCTGGGCATGGTGGTGCATGCCTATAGTCCCAGCTACTAAGGAGGCCAAGGTGAGAGGATTGCTTGAGCCTATGAGTTCAAGATTACAGTGAGCTGTGATCACGCCACTGCACTCCAGCCTGAGTGACAGAGCAAGACCCTGTCTCTAAAAAAAAAAAAAAAAAAAAAAAAGGAACATGTGAAAGTAATATTTCATTTAACTCAATATAGCCTAAAGACTGTTTCAATATGTAATCAATGTAAAAAATTATTAATACGATATTTCATATTTTTCCCCACGAAGTTTTTGAAATCTGGTGCATATTTTACTTATAGCACATATCTCAGTTTGAACTAGCCATATTTTCCTCAATAGCCACATGCAGCTAGTGGCTATCTTATTAGACAGTGCAGGTTTAAAGGATACTAAGAGAGGCTAAGGGTATATCTATAAACACAGCATAGCGCAAGTAAGAAAAATGAATTAATGTTTACTTAGGAATTGAATTTGTTGTTTGGCAAGCATTATCTCATTTAATGCTTACAGCAACCTTATAGGCAGATATGCAGATATGGGCTCAGTTTCATCTTCGAGACTCAAAGAGGGTAAGCAACTCACCAACATTCACACAGCTAGGGAGTGGCAGAATCTAGACTTTGGACACAGATTTGTCTCTCTCCAACACTCAGGTATTTCCTATAGCTTAAGAAGATAATGGGGGTTCTAAGAAATTAGAGTGTGCAACTTGATGATGAGAAGGTGGTTTTGAGTGCTACTGAAAGGTGTTGATGTCCAAATCATAAAGACCAATCAGGGAAATGTCTGTGGACATACTCGGATTGCCCCTTAGATGGCTTTGATGAGAGAAGTTTTGGTTTACCAGACACATGCCTGTGGTCCAGGGCAAAAGTTGGTTCTCTCTTTAAGGAAAAAAGAAAATAAGAGGAAAACAACCGGAAGTGAGGCAGTAGATGGTGAAAGAACAGAGAAGAAAGTTGACTGGAATGGTTGAAATTAAATTCAAATTTCTGCGAAATTCTTCAACTTAAAATTGCAAGGAAAGCAAAAGAGATGGAGGATCTGTAGATTAAAAGCGTCTCCAGAGACATAACAATCGATAGCAGTGTGTAGACCTTATTTGAATACCAATTTTAAAAAGCAAGCATCAAAAATATATCATTAGTGGGATAATTAAAAATTTGATCAGTGACTGAATATTTGATGATACTAAGAAACTACAGTTAAAATTTTAAAGTATGACAATGGTATTGTGATGCTTAAAAACAAATCCCTTATCTTTTAAGATGCAGACTAAAATGAAATATGATGTCCGAGATTTACTTCAAAATAATACTTATTGATGTAAACCTATGCAAGGAACTGAGAAGTGGGATAGCAATGTGACAGCTGGTGCAGTCAGGGTGGACAGTCCCCTGGGCTCCCTTTATTTATTTTTTATTTATTTATTTTGAGATGGAGTCTCACTCTGTCACCCAGGCTGCAGTGCAGTGGTGTGATCTCAGCTCACTGCAACCTCCACTTCCCAGGTTAAAGTGATTCTCCTGCCTCAGCCTCCCGAGTAGCTGGGATTACAGGCACCTGACACCACGCGCGGCTAATTTTTTTGTATTTTTAGTACAGATGGAGTTTCACCATGTTGGCCAGGCTGGTCTTGAACTCCTCACCTCAAGTGATCTGCCTGCCTCGGCCTCCCAAAGTGCTGGGATTACAGGCACCCAACACCAGGACCGGCTAATTTTTGTATTTTTAGTAGAGATGGGGTTTCGCCACATTGGCCAGGCTGGTCTTGAAATCCTGACCTCAGGTGATCCGCCTGGGCTTCTCTTTAAATGGGTGCACTGCAGCGGAGTGGAGGGGCAAGAGGAAGTGCCAGAAACAGGAAGTGGGAAAGGCTATTGGCATTGGGATTGGTAGGAGAATAAATACCTTGGTATCTACCTGAGGGCTGTGACAACTGACCCAAGAAAGAAACGGATGGAATCTGGCCTGGGAATCTTTCATAAGGATCCTTGATGGGAGCAGTTGTTTATTATGAATGGCCTTAGTTTGCCTCCTCTTCTATAATACATTATTCTGGGAATCCCTCTGTGGTAGATAATGCAAGGTTATGCTGCCTTGGGTGTAGGCTGCATCTACTAAACATTCTGATTTGGTGGCATTTAAAAGAATGAGGTTTCACAGTCAGTTATTCCTCCCATCCTATCAGAACAATGTGCTCTCTGAGAACACGATGAGCATCCATGGCCACATGGGAATGAAAAGTGGGCCTGGGAAGGTGGTCCAAGACTACAGCTGGACAAGAAACGGCTGATGGCCAGCTTGCCAATTACCTCAGCAGAATGCATGGAGTAGTTGGGTGGCAATTTTTCCAAGGCAACTGGGAGACAGTAGGATCCAGTTTGAAGACGTTCATTTAAGAGAATTGGCAGCCACTGAAACAGACGATGTAAATAATAAAGTGGTATTTATTAGAGCATATAATTCTGGCAATTTATCTAGCTCGCAATAATCAAATGCAACTAAACAGTGATTAGATATTGACCGGTACTCTTTTTGGCAGTAATTTCTGTCCAGTTCTTTGCATTTTAAATCTCTGAGAGCTCCTGAAATGTTAATATTGATGATTTATTGCTTTTGGAGCTAAAGCAGTAGCATTTTTCTCTGTAGCCAATGTTTGTGTGTGTCTGAACAACATCAATGTTTACTTTACCTTTTATATCTTTTCAGGAAAAAATTGTTTCTTCTTGGGGGACAAAGCTAGTTCTATACGTGAAGCATGGATATTAAATTTGGAAATAGTGAACATTGCAACGCTTTTTAAAAAACAAATGAGTATTCTTCCAACATCTATCACACACTAGCTTTCCATTCCTGAAATTTGACATTTGCTAAGGCAAATCATTTCTGCCTCTTGCTATAATGTGGCTTAGCATGTTTTGCTACTTCTGACTGGAAAAAATCAAGTGAATAGAATTTGGTTGTTTATCTCTGCAGTGACCTCAGATGCACCAACAACTGCAGTGTGAGTCAGCAGGCTGGAAACGACTCACTGAATATCCCAGGAGAGTTTCCACGGAGGCTCCTTGCTTCTGCTGACAGCTGATATGGTAGAAGGTGAACAGGAGGTGGTGATTTACTGTGAGCTTAGCGGGGAGCTTAATTTTCACTTCTTCATAAAAGTCAGGAGACCTGTTTCAAAAGCACATTATACACAAATAACTTTTAGCAAGAATGATGACTTCTCCGATTGTAAAACGCCACGGCCCCTTTGCTCCTCAGAATTTGCCTGTTTTGCTTTTCATTTTACATTACTCTGCTCTGAAGCTAGAAGTCCCTGAGACCAAGCTTATGTTATTAGATACACTTCCCTTACATAAAACTGTTCATGAACTAAAGGCTTTGTCAGGAAAAAAAAAACAAAAAACAAAAAAAACTCCCCCACACAATGGAAAACTCCAACAACTTAATTTGAAGAAAGGATGAGGTTTGGACTCCTGCTGTGACCTCCTTTTTCCATCTCTACCCAAGGAACCAAGCCTAGCACCTAGCTGCACTCATCAAAGAGTAGAAGCAAATGAATGAGGCAGGAGGAAAAAGGAACCGGATTTAACTGCATTATGAAGCCCTAGGTGCTTCATTAATTACGAAGTACATTGTGTACATTGTAAAGTAATGTAGGTATGTAATGTACATTACCTCACTTAATCCTCATCCCAATCCCAGAATGTGCTTAAATGAAGGACTTAATTAGGCCCAGGTTATCAGGCCCGGATCAAACCCAATTCCGTCCGACACTGTGCAGATGTCTCTCCCTTCCCTGTGGAACATGAATAACAGGGTAGGCATTATCCCATGACTCCATTTGCCGGTGGAATAATGAGTGTTCCATTTCTCCTTTGGTCAGCCTAGGCAGGCAGTGGGGCAGGTGTCAAGTGGAGAGGACAGGGACACACAGGGCAAGGGGAGCTGGATTGTGCTTCTGGCCCCCTCCAGGGTCTCAAAGCAAGTTAGGAAATGTGTTTCCTTAATTAACGTAATACAACCTCTTTGCATCATACTAGACTAGAAGCTTTCGGAAAAGTCAAAACTATATTGGATTCGTGAAGACACGTTCTTCTCTCAGTCTTGGTTAATGGCAAAGCTATACATCTTCAACACAGATCATGGAACTGGCATGGATTTCCTTTGCCCCTCAGTCCCTGAATTATAAAAATAGTTACGAGGAACCACCCAGGGGACTTGGAAAAAACAGGAGATGATGAAACCATCTTGGCGTATATTTAGAATGCTGAAACAGACTTACTTATTATGGTATGTAACAGCTGTGTACACTTCCTGCAGAAATTCAGGCCCGCTGGACTTTCCAAAGATGACCTGTTCACCAGTAGAGAAAGGATCAAATTATCAGTAACATTTGGGTACATCGAATTGACTATCATCAGGCCAACCGAATGTTCTGGTCTCATAGAGCTGCATTTTGTACAATTAAGAGTGCTGGGTTGGCCAGGAGCAGTGGCTCACGCCTGTAATCTCAGCACCCTGGGAGGTCGGGGTGGGAGAATGGCTTGAGCCCAGGAGTTGGAGACCAGCCTGGGCAACATGGCGAAACCTCATCTCTACAAAAAAATACAAAAATTAGCCAGGCATGGTGGCATATGTGTATAGTCCCTGCTACTCAGGGGACGGAGGCAGGAGGATCGCTTGAGCCTAGGAAGCAGAGGTTGCAGTGAGCTGAGATTGCATCATTGCACTCCAGCCTGGGCAAGAGTGAGATCCTGTCTCAAAAAGAAAAAAAAAGTGCTGGGACTACAACTGGCCCAAGCACACCAGTGCAGAGGAACTGGCTATGAAGGGTGAAATGAGGTTCCAAGGGGCTATATTAGTGACCAAGGGCCACATGTTTGTGAGATTAGAAAACCAGTACTCTCTCCACTCTGCCTCACTGCCTAGAGGTCTATCCAACAGGCCAAAGTTACATACTTTTGTCTTGAGTGAGAAATCCCCAGTTCCAGGTTCTTCTCTCTCCGAACATACAGACCTAGTCACTTAGGTGGTTTCAATCTCCACTGCCTTATCCACATTTGTGCTATTTAGAAAAAGATACCTCCTTGGGCCTGAAGCAGCATTTAGGATGCATTATGAACAAGTGCACTCACCTTTGTGCAGAGAAAAAAAGCTCTTTCCTCTAGATGCAGTAATCCCAACACCAGAACCCATGGCTCAGTGAATGAAGAACAGACTGGACTTTAGCCCACAGTCACCCTTGGCTGGGCATCTTGGCTGCCACAGGATCTGCACAAGCATGCCTGGTATTCCTGGCAGTGGCATGCCAGGGGCCTGAGCAGAGAGAACTAAGAGGACCCCACCACTGTCTTAAGACACCTTGCATTGGGAAGACAGGTGGGACATTAGGAGAAAGGTTTTTTTTTTTCTTTTTTTCTTTGGGTGGGACATTAAGAAAAAGGTTTTTTTTTTCTTTTTTTTCTTTTTTGTTTTAGAAAGGTATATTAACTGAGTGCAGTGGCTCACGCCTGTAATCCCAGCACTTTAGGAGGCCAAGGCGGGTGGATCAGCTGAGGTCAGGAGTTTGAGACCACCCTGGCCAACATGGTGAAACCCCATCTCTACTAAAAATACAAAATTAGCTGGGCGTGGTGGCATGCACCTGTAATCCCACCTACTTGGAAGGCTGAGGCAGGAGAATCACTTGAATTTGGGAGGTGGAGGTTGTGGCCATAGTACTCCAGCCTGGGCAAACAGAGTGAAACTCCGTCTCAAAAAGAAAGAAAGAAAGAAAGTTATATGAACTGAATTCTATGACTTATGGGAAATAGTAATAGCTAACCACCATCTCATCTAGTAGGATATGGTTTAAAAAGTATAAATTCTGGCATTTTGAGTTCCTTGGAGCACACTGCATTTTATATATATATATATATATATATATATATGTATATAATTTGATTTATATTTTGCCTCAGAACAAAGATCCACTCCTAGAAGGTGTGGAGGTGGTGTGTGTTTATAATTACTAGGCAGTACTTTGTATTTATTAGCACTGTAGTCCAAGGCTTCAGTAAGTGTGTAACACAGTGTGTGTATAACACAGTGTGTACAGTTTTTGCATGGAAGACACTCAGCAAACATGGCGCACATGTTGAGCCATCTCTTTACTTTGTATGCCTTTAGAGTGGGGTGGTCCTATGGGCAGTATGGAAAGACTTTATGATTTTTTTTAATCCTCTAAAATGATCTGTATGTTCCAAGCTCACTACAGAATAAGTTGAGAAAGAGATTGTCAAGTAAGACTGACCCTGTTTCTCCATTGGTATCCTGGGCACAGAAGCCCTTGCACATGCTCAGCAGTATTGGCCTGGAATAGACGGACTCTGTACACTGATGAGTCCTGGACTTGTGTGAATTGACAGGGGTGTGCAGCCCACCCTGATTTGAGGCAAATGTTCATTTCCCTCCTTACCGGCATCGCGTTGCTAGCATCTTCTCCACACATAAACTGGATCTTTATTGTAATGTTCCGGGCTGATGCTAGTTTGTTTACAAAGTTCAGCCTCTGTGGGTAGACATAGAGAAGGTTTCTGAAAAAGAAGAGATAAAGAATCAATGAAAAAGGTCTAGAGTTTATTTTAACTAAGTTCTTCAGCAAATACTGAGACTTCCATTCATGGGGTGCTTTTTCCAAAGAAGTTTTTCCTCTCAGAAGTGAATTATTATTGGAGGGAGTGAATTACTTGATTCTTCCTCTTCAGCTACAGTCATCTGAAAATAACCCCCACTGCTCTCTGTTTCGCTACAAGTAAAGATGTTTTTGCTGCAGCTTAGAAAGTCTTAATGTCTTGGAATGTGGAAATCTGCCTAGAGGTAATTATATCTCTGATACACAGATAAAGAAGGCAAAAAAGGTCCAGCTCATTTTAAATAAAACTCATGGCCGTAGATGATGGCCTAATGTCATTCTTCTCTTTTTTCTTCCTAATTTTTATGTAATAGTTTCCTTTTCTTACTGGCATGGCACTCACATTGGCTTAGCTTTCTGTTCTTATCTAAGATGGCAGCTCAAACCTCCAAGCTCAATTACTGTGTAATAACAACAACAATATGAATAATATATCCATCCATTTGACAACTATAGGACAGGTACTAGGCTACCCAGTGCCTGGGTAACTTGCCTATGTTTTTCTTTCTATTTGCATTATTAGTAGTAGATTCCACTACAACGTAAGTTCCACAAGGACAGGGATTTTTCTCTGATGTTTTTGATTCACTGATGTATCTCCAGCAGCTAGAATAGTGCCTGGGACACAATAGTATTAAGTAAGTGTTTGTTGAATGAAGGAATGAGCATATACATAATTGATGAAGTATATTCCTGGCTTGAAGAAACAATAATAATGATACTAACATTTAAACAGGACTTATCCTGAGTCAGGCCAATGTTCCAAATACTTCATATTTATTAATTTGTTTAATTCTCATAGCTATCCTATAGGTAGGTACTATTATCATTGTCATCATCCCCATGTCACAAGTGAGGAACAAATGAGATACAGAGATGTTAGGTAATATACCCCATATCATATAACTAAATGGCAGAGCTGGGAATTGAACCCAGACTGTCTAGTTCCAGAGTCATGCTCATAACCACTGTATTCTCTCAGATAAGAGCCCTGATAAGCATGGCCTTTTCATACTGTGCTATCCTGACATCTCTCAGGGACAAGTTTGCCTCCATTTTCTAGGTATTAACAGTGGCATGTCAACCTGCATTTCCCAGCCTGTCCCACAGAGCCCTAGTGTTCTTCAAAGTGTTAACAAGTGTATGGGGAAGGTACAGGGGTTGAGCAAATGTGGTTGGGAAAGACCAGGGCAAAGTGAGATAAACAGGTTACTGTGCACTGAGAATGCCTTAGAAGGAGAAAGACTCTTCTTTCCCCAAATGTTTTGACCTCAGAACTCCTTTCATTTATTTATCCTTTCATCGTAGCTTTTATGAATTTAACATTCTGAGAAATTATTTGGGGAAACATTGAGATAAACTTACCTAGTCACAGAAGAACATCCCACATCAAGGAAAGAACAGTTAGGGCACAGGGATTCTCTACTCAAATCTCTTGCAAAATAATGAATGCTCTCAGGTATTCGAGAGGAAAAATGATAATTGGAACAATCAAGAACACACAGGAGCCATTACGTTGGATGTGCAAGTTCAAAGGCCATGGAGGCAAATAAATAGTATTCCTAGGTCTTATTTTACCCTCATCTCTCTATTTTGGGTGACTCCCTGGAGGCAGAATGGGGCTGGCCTGGTGCTGGGAGCGAGTATGAGTTGCTGTACTCTGTGACTTTCTGGGCTGATATATGACAATACTCAATGAGCTTCAAATATCAGTGAGGTGTAGATGGTCTTACCAGAAAAGTAGACGACAGGCCATGTCACAACGAAGGGATTAGCATAGAATTCTGGGGTGCTCAGGCCAGGAGGCACCTAGACTGAGCCCCAACTTTTAAAGATGAGGCACATGATAAATGAGCCACAGAGCAGGCAGAGATCCGCTACAGTGCTGTTTCTACTCAACCACTGGCTGTCTTAGCAGCACCTCCCAAATCTTGCTCTGTCTAAACAGAGGCAGCCTAAAACCCTGGTGCAGGTAGATACGATTGAGCCACTGATGCTGTCAGGAGTGGACATGGATATAGTAAATGATGATGGAAGACATTTACAGTTGGGGTGCAGGGATATGTGTGGGGTACAGACCCCTCTCTGCTCACTGTTCACTTCTGTTCATCTCCACTGCCACCAATCAAATAAGCAGAGCTAATGTCTGTTAAGCGGGATTGAGGGTGTTCTCTCTGGAGGCAGAGAGCTGAGATTTGAATCCAGCTTTTGCTTCTTTTAGCTGCATGGCCTTTGGCAAGTTACTTAGCTTTTCCAAAGCATAATTGCATCGACCTCAAAGGGCTGTGGTGAGCATTAATAACAACTGAAACCTAGAAGACTTCTCTGAAAAAAAAAAAAAAAAAAGCCTTCTCTGAACAGATAAGTTTTATGACTAGCAGTAGACTTCTATTATTACCATTACTATAATAGTAGCATGATATATGCTTCTAAAGGCATGATTTATGACAAGTTATTTACTTCTGTACCTTCACAAGTACAAACTCTGTAAACCTACAAATGTGAACACTGAAAACATACTGAAGTTATATAGCCCCCTAAAAACATAAATGATAGTTATTATGATAATTATTTCCTCCACATGGCTAACAAGTCAGACCCACACTCCAACCTACCTTGTCCCTGTCTCTCCACTCTGAACCACCCTCATTCTCACCTGGACCCCTGCAACGCCTTCTCAATAGATCTTGACTTCTACACTTGCCTCTTACAATGTTCCTCATATATTGGTCAGAAGGATCTTTCAAAAATGTAAAATAAATTATGTCAGGCCCCCACAAGGGTTTCCCACACTTTTTATCATGGGTCCTACATGACCTTGCCCTTGGCAATGGCTCTGACCTTATCTTTCATCATTCTCCCATGCTGGCCTTTTTTCAAAACCTAGAACATTCCAAACTTATTCCTTCCTTCGTCCCTTCTGTTCCCCAGAGGGCTTCCCCATTCACTAAATGGCTGGTTCTTCTCATCTTTGGGGTTCAGCTCATATGTCATATCTTCTGAGGTCTTCCCTATCGTTCTATTTGATTGGTCCATTCCACTTTCACACACACACTCCCTCTTTCATAATCATATGATTATCATATACACAGATGATTATGAAAGTAATGTGTGCCCATTTTTTCAACCTTGCATAACATAAAAGTACATAAAAGTATAAAGAAAAGAATAGCAACCACCCACTATACTACTGCACCGAGGAAGATCACCGTTAAGACTTTAACACATTTCCATTTAGCCTTTTCCCCTCTATACATTAAACTTTTTTTTTTTCAATTTTTGAGACAGGATCTCACTCTGTTGTCTAGGCTGGAGTGCAGTGGTATGATCAAGGCTTACTGCAGCCTTGACCTCCTGGGCTCCAGTGATCCTCCAGCGATCCTCCAGCCTCAGCCTCCGCCTCCCTAGTAGCTAGAATAGTAGGCATGCATCATGACACCTGGCTAATTTTTAAATTTTTTGTAGAGACAGGGTCTCATTATGGTGCCCAGGCTGGTCTTGAACTCCTGGCCTTCAGTGATACTCCTGCCTTGGCCTCCCAAAGTGCTGGAATTATAGGCATAAGTCACTATGCCCAGCCACATTAAACATTTTTATCATACTGTATGTACAAAGCTTTATCTTTTTTTATGTCACTAAATGCTGTTCAGTTATGACCATTTCCCCAATGTGACTAACTATTCTTAATAAACACGATTTTAATGGGTGCATGGTATTGCATATTCTGAATATGCCATAATTTATACTGGTCTCCTCTAAAAATAAGCGTTCATGTTATTTCCTTGTTTCAGTTAGAAATCTGTGATGAACACTTTATATATCTTGCCCCTCTGCAGTGCAGATACTTTTGGAAGAATCCCTTTATATTCTGCAATGCTCAGCTTCATCATCTTTGAATTAATTAAAAGACGCCAATCAATCTTTCTTGAATGCTGTGTTTGAAGGAATAATGAGCCAGAGTTTGTGAAGGTGCTTTGAAGTAGCTGGATGAAAGGGATTGTGTAAATCATAACAGTAGTAGCCCTGCCAGACCGCTCTCACCACACTTGTCTCTTACACTCCAATACAGGGGCACCGCCACCCATTCCCATGTACCCCCACCACTGCTCAGCAATTTTGCACATTGCTTCCAAAGGGGTTGCTCACCCCTGTATCCAAACATCACCACCACAGATATTCAGTGTCCTGCCCCACACTGCCAGCACTCCCCACAGAGCACACAGCTGGAAGGAAACTTCAAGATAATTTGGTCCAACATCCCATTTTTTGAAGGTCAGGAAACTACCTCCCAGAAAGGTTAAATGAGTTTGCCTAGAATTTCTTTTAAGGAGATGCATTTCCTAAGGGTCATCATATTTCTAAATCAGTAAGAGTGCTAAGTAATATGTTTTGTTAAATCTGCATGCTTTTAAAGAAACGAATACAAGAGAATTCGTTTTGGGAGGGAAGATCTGCCTGCATGGCCGGTAACCCAGAGCCCAAGACAGATAAAAATAATTATTAATGAACGGATAAACAGGCTCATATGCTTCATGTGTGATAAATTAAGGGTCTCATACTAGCCAGAGAATCATGTTATCTAAGTATTTTTGAGAAGACAGCCCATGACCTTAATAATTTCCCACTTGTTATGGCAAAGTTATTTTGAAAGTTTTCTAAGTAACTGAAGGTCCAGTGTATGTGCCAGGCATTTAGTATAATCTTATCTTTCCCCAAATGTGGACAAAAATGGTTTTCTTCAGTCACATATTCCACCACATTGAGAACTGGACATTTGATATTCATCAGCAATTTTCCCTCCAGGACCCCCTCAGATGGCTTTTCTTGATTACAAACTATTTTGGAAACTCCAAATTCTTTCCACTGATTTAGCAACGAGTCCTCAACTTATTTTTAAACTGCTGTAATTGAGCAGCTCTGGGGTTAACTTGTGGAATCTGGTCATTTTTAGATCAAATTATCAACCAAACACTCTGCTCTTACCATCTTGGGACCATCTTCTATTTCCTTTGCTGAGAATAGGTTAACCAAGGGACCTTGAAATCATTCAAAGCCACAATACAAAAACATCACTTTGGCTTCTCCCAAGTTTATCCTACTCTTCATCTGGTGCAAGGAAACAAACAGAAAAACCTGACCCTGTTAATTATTCCCAAGATGACATCAATGTGCTCTACCATGGCCTTCTACAGCTTGGAGCTGAGCTCAAGGAGCAAGTGAGTTACAGCAAAAAGCACACTGGCCACCTGTTTAAGCAACTGGACACTTTTAACACCTCTTTAGCTGAGCTTCTAGGTCAGCCAGCAGGAAAGAAGGAAAGAGGGCTTTGAGAGGAGAGAGGAGTAGCTCGACAAGAGGAGTGAAAGCCCCCATCAGCTGGCTGCTGAGCTCCAGCGTCAGCTGGGTTGCAGGGATGACCTACAGGGAGGGATTTAATGAGGAGCTGAATCTGCTGGAGCAAAGTTGGAAGATGCTGCACTCTTTAAGGCAAGTGGGCTTCCAGTGACAGAGGTGATGGATGATGTCATGGTGAGTCAATCATTACTGATCATTTGAGTTGGCCATTATTTTAACAGATTGGTAAATAGGTCATGGGAATAGGGTTCATGAAGTTGGTTGGGGTTATTTCTCCTGTGAAAATAGCCTGGTTAAGAAGAGTGGAGGTGCAAATAAACCTTCACAATGTGAATGCGTATGCATCGGCCATTCCTGGTGATGGTAAGCTAAACCATGTTTTGAGTAAAAAACATTGTGTCACTGATACCCACATCTGCCAAGGAGAACATGGAGGACCAATCAGTCATGTGATAAAGCCAGAATCCCAAGCCTTCTGTAATCTGAAAATATTTTACTTACAGGGCCTTAAAAATCTCAAAGAGAGCCAAAGTATTATCTGTAGTTGTTCAAGGTCAAACAACCCTTGCTGCTGCTTTTCCTGGGTATCTTTTTGAAAGTGGGACTGAGATGAGTTAAATGGCCAATACTCAGTGTATAATGTTGAGTGAAAATGCAGAAAATAAAATTTTATCTTTGACAGGGCTGTAAATATGCAAAAATTGAATATGCATGAAGGCTAGCAGCTAGAAAATGATATGGGAAAGTGAAAAAAGTAGATTTTATTTCGAAATAAAATTGATGTCAATTTTGGTTTTATTTTTGTTACTTCAATATACAGCCTGAAACAAAGTAGTAATATGAAATCTATGCCTTTTTAAAAAAGGAGGAAACAAAGAAAAAATATTTGCTGATTTTGTGGGCTGCATTTTGCATCTCAGTAGCACCTGTAATTTAAACTGCTTTTATACTGGGGAGATGGGATTTATGGGGACTTGTGATTAGATAATTGGTGGAAATGTCCTTCAAAAAATTGCAAAATGCTCTATAAATGTAAGGTGAACAAGTCAATTTCCTCATCTGTAATAAAACGACTGGAGCCAGGTCTTAAAAGCAATGATGCCTAAGAACTGTTTTGAAAACTGCAAAGTATGATACTAATCAAGATGATCTTCTTACCAAGACTGTGTGAACCAACTGAGTGCCTTTTAAAATGCAACTTTAAACATTCTGCAGGATTGTAAGATATTATATGTTACCTGGGAAGTCAATCAATCTCTCTGGGATCCTCTCTTCATTTTTCCATTTCTCTCAGTGTGTGTCTTTAATTTGTGTATTTCTCTCTGCCTCTCTTTCAGTCTCTCCCAGTCTCTATGTCTCTTGGATTAACATCCCCCTGCCTTCCTCTGTCACAGCCTCTTTTTTTGGAGATGGAGTCTATGCTCTGTCGCTTGGGCTGGAGTGCAGTGGTGTGATCACAGCTTACTGCAGCCTCAACTTTCTGGGCTCAAGCGATCCTCTGCTTCAGCCTCCTAAGTTTCTGGGACTACAGATGCAAGCCACCACAATGCCTGGCTAATTTTTTATTTTTACTTTTTGTAGAGGTGAAATCTTCCTGTGTTACCCAGGCTGGTCTCGAACTCCTGGGCTCAAGTGGTCCTCATGCCTGGGCCTCCCAAAGTGCTAGGATTACAAGCCCAAGCCACTGTGACCAGCTGAAATGATCTTTTTGAGGGAGCACTCCATTCCTCCAGCTCCATTTAGTGACTGAAATCCATTTGCTTACCAGTTACCAAGCGCTTGACAATTTCCTACTCTGAGCTGAGGTTGAGGTTTTGGCAGGGCCATTTAAGCTCTCAGGATGACAAACACAGCACCGAGAATCTATGAACAACTTAAGATTCCACAAAAATGTCTGAGATTCCAGAAGTTATTGGCTCTAAAAATATGAAAAGTAAAACCTCAAAACCGAAATTAATAAATTTTTAATTAAATGCTTACCAAATGCAAAATTTTTCAGTTAGCCAATGGCAACTCCTCTGAGTTTAACCTGAAGGCAAAAATTTTTTCCTGCTACTTTGCAGACTGTTATAAAATTATATACAAAGTATACATAATACAGTAGGTACATCTTAATATGTTTTAAATAACATGTAGTCTGGTGCTTCCAGCTTAGGGAAATCTTAAAAATGCCTTGGGTATGGATATTCGGGGGAGGGTATAAAATACCAGAAAAATTGGTGTTTCTATTTTATTCTTTTTTTTTTTAATTTTGAGATGGAGTCTTGCTCTGTTGCCCAGGCTGGAGTGTAGTGGCATGATCTCAGCTAACTGCAACCTCCACTGCAGGTGGAGCAATTCTCCTGCCTCAAGCAATTCTCAAGCAAGCAATTCTCCTGCCTCAAGCAATTCTCAAGCAAGTAATTCTCCTGCCTCAGCCTCCCGAGTAGCTGGGACTACAGGAGCATGCTACCAGGCCCGGCTAATTTTTGTATTTTTAGTAGAGATGGGGTTTCACCATGTTGGCCAGGCTGGTCTCGAACTCCTGACCTCAAGGGATCCACCCGCCTTGGCCTCCCAAAATGTTGGGATTACAGGTGTGAGCCACCATACCTGGCCTATCTTATTCATTTTTTAATAGATTGAAACGCAAGTGTTGGTTTGATAGCAAACTACTAGCAACATGCAATTCTGATACACCACCACTGAAAAAGGTTTCTACATAAAAAGCCCTGTTTTTCTAAATAAGCTCTTTCAGCCAAACAATTTTGGCAATTTCAAAGTAATTTCTTTTTCTTCATTCGTGTTTTAAAATTCTCCCTCTGTAGATTTTTTTTTTTTTTTTTTTGCAAAGACAGAGCCAAAAAATTGATGAACTATTTACTGAAGTGGAAATGCAGCAAAGCCAACTGCATGAACAAAGATGCTGTCATTCAAAAACTACAGGAAAAGGTTGGCGCTTTTTACTCTCTATAGCAATTTGTTGTAAATAGACTGATCTCACCAGAGTGAACTTCAAATGCCTACTAATGTCAGTAACATCTTCTGATTATCTGGTGTCCTTTATTCAAGGATTCAGAAGGAAATTGCAAATCTAGATACATTATTTTAAGGTACTTATGCAAGGAAAACAGCTGAGGAGACGATTTTAATTTATCATTCATATTTCACTGCCAGCAAAATCTATTTTAAATGTAATAATAAAAAATAGCTAACATTATTTCATTCTTACTCTATGCAGGCACTGTTACAAGCATCTATGACAGTTACTACTATTAGTCTCATTCAGAAGACGATAAAACTGAGGTGCGAAGAGAATGCATTAACTTGTACCAGGTAACACAGCAGCAGGTGGCACACTGCAATTCAAATCCAGGTGCTCTGAAGTAAGCAATCTCTCTGGTCAACAATTAGACTCACCAGAACTTTATTGTAATGTAGTCTTATAATATTTACAAGGGCTAAAGGGCTAAAGGCATGTTACTCCAAATAAACTATGAGGTTTTTTTGAGTGAGCTAAAATTTTATTACTCAAAGGGCAGTCCAAGGAGTAGCAGCATCAACGTCAGCATCAGCATCAGCATCAGCATAGCATTGCCTGGGAGCCAGTTAGAAATGCACCATGGACCTGCTAGATCAGAACCTACATTTTAACAATGCACCAGGTGTCTCAAATGTACATTCAAGTTTGAGAAGCACTGAACTAAGAGAACTGGTTTGTTTTTAAATTGGCAGACATATGAATCTTATCGTTCATTGTGATTCCCTTTATTGCTTGGTTGCTAGGCAGCTCAAATTTGCAGGTTTTGTTGTTGTTGTTGTTGTATGTTTCTCTTTGAGATGGAGTCTCCCTCTGTCACCCAGGCTAGAGTGCAATGGCATGATCTCAGCTCACTGCAACCTCCACTTCCTGGGCTCAAGCGATTCTCCTGCCTCAGCCTCCCAAGTAGCTGGGACTACAGGCGCATGCCACCACACCTGGCTAATGTTTGTATTTTTAGTAGAGATGGGGTTTCACCATGTTGGCCAGGTTGGTCTTGAACTCCTGACCTCAAGTGATCCGCCACCTTGGCCTCCCAAACTGTTGGGATTACAGGCGTGAGCCACCGCACCTGGCCTGCAAGTAATTTTTAAAGGAACTGTCAAAGGCCTTAATAAACATTCTGTGTACATATTAACCTTACACACATTTAGATTTATTTCTCTCTCCTTATTTTCCTTTCACTCAGAAATTTTATACCTTGTTATATAACCTCTATAACTGCCTTAGACACTTTTTAGAATGGGAAGGAGTTGAGCACAGTGGCTCAGGCCTATAATCCCAGCACTTTGGGAGGTCAAGGCAGGAGGACTGTTTGAGGCCAGGAGTTCGAGACTAGCCTAGCTTGGGGAACATAGTGAGACCCCATCTGTACAAAAGAATTTTTTTTTAATTAGCCAGGCATGGTGGTGCGTGCCTGTAATCCCAGCTACTCAGAAGGCTGAGGCTGGAAGATCACTTGAGTCCAGGAGTTCAAGGCTGCAGTGAGCTATGATCATGCCACTACACTCCAGCCTGGGTGACAGAATGAGACCCTGTCTCAAGAAATAAGTAAGTAAATAAATAAATAGAATGAGAAGGTTCATAAATGTGGAAAAAAAACCCAAAACATTTGCTCTGTCCTGTCTTGTCATTCTGTGGCCACGGCCTCATGCCATTATTTGTGTTTATTCCTGTTTCCAATGTTTTAGGTTAGATAAAAGTGCAAATTCACAAAGGAACCAGTGAAAAATGAAAACAGAAGGAAAACTCCTGATGTGTAGGGTGAAGAGAACATTCTGTCTTCAGAAACCAGAGCAAGAAAAATGGAAGGTAAAACATGTTCCAGGGCACCAGTCAGAGCCCCACAAGGCTGTCTGCCCGGGGAAATGGTGCAAGATTAGAAGGAGGCACTGGGGGTGTTATCACAAGCAGCAGCTTGCCCCTTAGTAACCCCTGTCCTCCACAGGCCAGGCTGCAATATTTCGTATAAATGCTGGTACTGTACTCTGAACATCAGGGACCTCTACACCCCTCACAAACAGCAAATGCAGTTAAGATGCCAGAAAAAAAGGTATGAAATTGTTGAAAAACTCTACAATAAATGGTCCAATATTCTTTCTCTATGATTTTGTAATGTTAAAATAATCCACTGAAAGTCAGAAATCAAATGACAGAGAGAAAGAAAGAGAGAGAGAGAGAGAAATAAAACAATAGCCAGCCTTAATGTCTCTTATGGTACCACTTTTAAAGATTTCTTTCAGTGAGAAAACAATCCATGCTTTTTCAACTGATGATCTGCAATTTGAACATGAGATATGGTGATTTTATACAGCACAACTCTTATTACTACTACTAATTTATCTTTGAACATGAATTGATTAAATATAGCTGCTAAGATATTTGTAGAATACCTTTTCTATTACATTAATCTCCATCCCATTCTTTTCTATGAGATAAGTAAAAGTTCCTTTTGAGTGAGAGATTGGAAAACCAGCATTCTTTCTGCTAAATAAAGCAGAACCTCAAGAATGCTATCTTTTAGAAATGGGTGAAAGGAGCCATCCTTAAAACCCACTTAACTTGTTTAAGTCCAACTAGTTTTCAATAGCAAAAGACCCAAAGGGAAAGCTAGAGTGTTTATGGTCTTAGGTCTTATCCAGATCAGATTCCCATAGAAAAGAATCACAAATATCCAAGCACTCAAAATCTGCTGGGGAAACCTAACTGCTTTAAGAAAAAAAAAAAAAATCTCTCCCCAATCCTGATTGAAAATGATTTCTAAACTATACTTTGTTGAACCAACTGAAATTTTTTTCAAGTAAGATGTCCATGTTAGCAAATTTCCCTCTGAAACACTGCTTAGTAGATTTAATATATTAAGAGGTTTATATATAATTCACTCTCACCTTAGTATGAATTGGTTTACTCAGCCTCCCTCCTTACAAAAAGCTTGGATTTATGGACTGAAGGTGTGTGTGAAGAAAAGGGATAAAAAGAGGATAGGGTAATTACTGACTAGGAAGCACTGCTTTGGGGAAGATCTGGATGCATAGAGGCTTCAGGAAAGTGACGAAGCAAGGGAAAGTGGGAAGGGACCCAAACCAAATTTTTTTTTTTTTTTTTTTTTGAGATGGAGTCTCGCTCTGTAGCCCAGGCTGGAGTGCAGTGGCGTGATCTCGCCTCACTGCAAGCTCCGCCTCCTGGGTTCCCGCCATTCTCCTGCCTCAGCCTCCCGAGTAGCTGGGACTACAGGCACCCACCACCACACCCGGCTAATTTTTTTTGTATTTTTAGTAGAGACAGGGTTTCACCGTGTTAGCCAGGACGGTCTCAATCTCCTGACCTCGTGATCCGCCAGCCTCGGTCTCCCAAAGTACCGGGATTACAGGCGTGAGCCACCATGCCCGGCCAAAATTTTTTACTCTACATTTTTTTCTTACACTTAAGATTGACAAGACAGTCAAAAGGTCCACTGGATAAATGTATCTTTCCTAACTCGCAGCCACTCTCCTTGGAACCCAGGATGTGGTTTGGAGGGTCTAAGTGATCTGGATATTCTTTTTCTTATTTGTCTTGTGGTTTCTGTATAGGGATGGCTCAGAAATGTGTTCACCAGCTCGAGCCCCATGTTGGTTTATTAGAATCCTATTTCCAGTGTGGTTTTCTTTTTCTGCCTAAAAGTCATTTACTAAGAATGTATTTTATTCTAAATGGGGGAAGGATTGGAACTACTTTAGCAAGAAACATTTCAGACAGCCTGCAAATCTCACCTTTCCATAGCTACAGTGACCATTTCACTCAGTACTCTGTACAGACTTGATAATATGTATGCAGATCTGCAGGTGCTTGGGAGGTGAGTGTGCGGTTGGGAGTTAGGGAGGAATAGAGTGTACAAGGTGCTGGGGTGCTGTGCAAGAGGAGAAATGAGTCCATTCCTTCATATGTACAGCTTAGGGTTTCCCCCCACTATTTGAAAATAAGAAAATGCAGGGAATCTGCTTTCTAGGTGAAAAACAACTTTTCCCTATTTTGCAGGCTTATTTCTTTGGGGTGTGGTTTAGTAAGGGACTCCACACCTTTGCGTATCTGTCAAGAAGTGGCTATTTTTTTTTCTCTTATTAGAGAGTGATGCATTGCAGATGTCCTAGAAATACACCATTCTGGGCTGGGCACGGTGGCTCATGCCTGTAATCCCAGCACTTTGGGAGGCCAAGGCGGGTAGATCACAGGGTCAGGAGATTGAGACCATCCTGGCCAACAAGGTGAAACCCCATCTCTACTAAAATACAAAAAATAAGCTGCGCTTGGTGGCACGTGCCTGTAATCCCAGCTATTCAGGAGGCTGAGGCAGGGGAATCACTTGAACCAGGAAGGCGGAGGTTGCAGTGAGCCGAGATCGTGCCACTGCACTCCAGCCTGGTGACAGAGCAAGACTCCATCTCAAAAAAAAAAAAAAAAAAAAAGAAAAAGAAAAAGAAATACACCAGTCTGATGGGAACACTTTTCATGAGGCACGTTGTCCTCAGCATCCACAGAATTAACCTGCCCTCCCTCGTCACCCTCCTACCCCCATATTCCTCCCAATTCAATGTTTTGTAGCTTTGTTAAGAACTGTGCTAGCAGCTTCTAATTAAATAACCAATGATTCTGCTTCCTGATATTCTTGCTCTGTGAAATCCTCTCCCTTTGAGTGTGGGCTAGACCTAGTGACTCGCTTCTGATGTAGTGACAAAAGTCAATATGACGTTTGTCAAAATAGGACAAAAGTGATGAGGTACTGCTCTTGAGATTAGGCTGTGAAAGACCCTGGCCTCTATCTTGCTTTCTGTCTCTTACCCTCCTGCTTGCTTGTTCTGATGAAGCCAATTGCTACGCTGTGAGCTGCCCCCCATGAGAAAACATGTTAAGGAACTTAAGGAAGCCTCTGGCCTAGTGAGGAACCAAGGCCCTCAGCCTAACAACCCATGAGCGACTGCATCCTGCCAACAGCCACATGAGTGAGCTTGGAAGTGGATCCACCCCAGGGGACCCTTGAGGTGACGGCAGCCTAGGCTGACATCCTCACTGCAGCTTTTCGAAGGCTCAGACCAAGCAGGTCAGCTGCACCTGCGTAACCTACATAAACTTGCAAAATAATGACTGTTGTTTTGAGCTGCAAAGGTTTTGTTACACAGCAATAGATAACTAATACAAGTATGTAAATTTTAAAAAGTATATGTCCAAACTAATACAAGTATGTAAATTTTAAAAAGTATATGTCCAGTGTTCTTTGATATTTAAGTATGTGTTTCCTTCA
Source organism: Pongo abelii (assembly GCF_028885655.2). Lineage (NCBI taxonomy): Eukaryota > Metazoa > Chordata > Mammalia > Primates > Hominidae > Pongo > Pongo abelii. The sequence continues at coordinate 58,430,451 of NC_071998.2, forward strand.
AAAAAATGGTTTTACTTCAAAAATTTCTGCCTCAATTGGACCTCTTGGTCTAAGGACATAATATAATGACTCCCTACACAAAAATATTATTCTTTTTTTTTTTAGATGGAATCTTTCTCTGTCACCCAGGCTGGAGTGGAATGCTCTGATCTTGGCCCACTGCAACCTCTGCTTCCAGGGTTCAAGTGAGTCTCCTGCCTCAGCCTCCGGAGTAGGCACCCGCCACCATGGCTGGCTAATTTTAGTATTTTTAGTAAAGACAGGGTTTTGCCATGTTGTCCAGGCTGGTCTCGAACTCCTGGCCTCAGGTGATCCACCTGCCTTGGCCTCCGAAAGTGCTGGGATTACAGGCGTGAGCCACCGTGCCCGGCCACAAAAATATTCTTAATCACAAAATAGTCTCTTTGGAGTCAACTCAATCTCCAAAGAAGTATAAGAACATGAGAATTTCTAAAAGTATAAATAATTTTTCCTTGGTTCCAGTTTTGATTATATGAACTAAATTAATTAATGTCTCCTAAAGAGGTTGTGATAGGTCAGATAAGAAGAAGAATGCTAAAAAGTACCTAGTACAAACACCCTTCCTTTTCCCCCAAAGCAACACATTTTGAATGAAAACCTCCTGCAGATAAAAACAAAATAAACATTTCAATAATACTTGGCTTTGCTCAAGACCTAAAAGTTAAGTTTAAAGACACCATTTGCATAGTCCGAATCTGGACGATGCTGTATTTTTTTTTTTTTTTTTTTGAGGCCACCAGACAGAATTGTCAGATGGAGAACCAACACCAACCAACCTGCATGTTCCTTTAACAGACAGAGAGAGCACATTTTTCCCAGGCTTTGCAAATAGTTTCCTAAAACAAATCTGCCAGCTGAGAAAAACACATATAAATACCAGAATGCTTCCAATTTCTGCTGGTGCTGAGGCTGATATTTTTGGTTATTTGGGGTAGATCTTTTATTAGTTCTCTACCCATTTAAAGAAACAGCCAATGAATAAATCAATAATCTTCATTAAAATGCTTGTTTTATCATTCTTGATGTTTTTAACATTGCCAGATGCCTTGGTTTGGGTTGGGGAAGAAAGTATTAGAATCGGAGGAAACAGCAGGTCTGCTAGGAAATAAATTGGCCAGATGCCCCCAGCTGCCTCTATAAACATATCCTTGCTTTAGGCACTTGGCAAGAGAGAGGACTTGTCTGAGTTTTGGAGGTAGGAAAACTTTCAAAGATCTCAAGGTGGTTGCAGGACAAAGTTGCATTACATGTCATTGTATAGATCAGCGTGGTTGCCTGTGGTTCTAGTGTCTCTTAAGAGACTGGGATTTGCCTTCCAAGACAGGCAGTCACCCCTCCTTGTCTATTTCAGCACCAAGCATAGTGTCTGACACACAGCAGGGGCTTATAATATTGGTTAGGTGAATGCATCAACATTATTCACAGGGTGATGAGTATTGCCAGGCGTATGAGATTTTTCAAAGGGAAGATAATCTGCTCTGTTTGTCCCTGAATGACACATGGTGAGGAAGGAGCTGAGAAGAGGTGTTCCCACTCCCTACACTCACACCAGTGTGACAAGTCCACAAGGGGATGTAGCATCCTCAGACCATTCTGAGGGTTAACAGTCTTTCTTGCAGACTTCATTTCTTTCAGAGCTAGATACATAAAGCGTCAGCACTTTTTTTTTTTTTTTTTTTTGAGACAGAGTCTCACGCTGTCGCTGGACTGGAGTGCAGTGGCACGATCTTGGCTCACTGCAACCTCCACCTCCAAGTTCAAGCGATTCTCCTGCCTCAGCCTCCCAAGTAGCTGGGATTACAGGTGCCCACCACCATGCCCAGCGAATTTTTTGTATTTTTAGTACAGATGGGGTTTCACTATGTTGGCCAGGCTGGTCTCAAACTCCTGACCTTGTGATCCACCCGCCTCGGCCTCCCAAAGTGCAAGGATTACAGGCATGAGCCACCGTGCCTGGCCAAGTGTCACCACTTGTTTTGGCTGCTGGCCTGGGATGCCGATTCTCATGCTAGAGTTTGGTTCAGTTTCATCACAACTCTGGGAGGAAACATTAGAAGTTGCATAAAATAAGCATATTCTCTCTGGGCTCTTGTGTTCCACCCCAAGAGCATCATGGTGAGGATCATGCTTAGTAGTAATAATTCCATGCTCAATGCTGCGGACCATGGCTCCTGTAACAATCAGTGACCTTGAAAGAGCAGTTAGGCCCTGAAGCCTATTGCCTGGAGTCCCATCCAGCTTTGCAGGCAGCTATCTCTAGAGCTGTGTGTCAGCAGCTACTCGCACCATGCCTCCCATTCCCCAAGTTCTAGGCTTGCTGTGGGGTTGATGTTTAGCAACATCAAACATTTCTCCTGCTGCTGCTGCATTCTCCACTTCCTTCTCCAAACTGCCACATGCTCAACGCCCACCAAACATGCATATGAATCACTTGGAGGTACTGACATGTCTAGAGAATCACTGATTAGGTAAATGCTAAATTTCTAGACAAATCCTGATTCTCACAGGGTTCTTGCTGACTTCAGGGAAAGTTCTACAAGGGAGTTGGAAACACTGGATACAGTGCAAAAATGCAGGGTTTACATGCCACTGGCTATTGCTAGAGAGCTGTCTAGGGAAGACTGTTGCCATGACATCTTTAACCAGAAAGCATCATCACCATCCTGTTGCTCTAAGTAGACAGACTTTGGACATAAAGAGGAAAACTTCCTGTTCTTCACATGTTCCCCTCCCATTCCACTTTCTCAGTCCCATTCAGTGGATATTTCCATGCCTACTGAGTAGATGCTGTGAGCTAACACAGCCTGCTGCTCTACCTGCACAGAAGGTAACTTGTCAAATGGAGCGCAGCCTTAATTCTGGGACCAGGGGAAGAAACAGTGAAGGAAGATTGCAATGTGATTAACAAAAACTAGTACATGATTTGCCAATGGGCAGCTCTAATCACAGCTTTGTGGCATCTGAAAGAATTTGCAGACTATCTTCTAGCCTTGGTGATTGGTGAGTGAGAAAGGCACTCCCTACTGGGGCCCTTTTCCAGCCATGATTGGTGTTGAAGGTGGTGACCAACTATCTGTCCTTCTGACCTGCCCAAGACCAGGGTGCCACTCTAGAAACAAGACTATAGAAAAACTGATTTCTCCAGGTCCAATCCAGTCCCTGATGATGAGATCACATCAAAACCTTCTCACTGGAGAAAGGCGTTCCCCAGTTACCTACTTAGAGTTTAATTTCAGTCAGAGGTAGACCATACTAGGCAAATCCTGGTGGACCCCCGACTCTACCAGGACCTATCAGGAAGCTAGAGAAATTAGGGATGTCGCTGGCATCTCCTGTTGGCCATATGGTGCCACCACCCAGCTCCTACAACAAAATCCCAGTGAACTAGGCTAATTGTCAATCGGCCTCGTCCCCTTCCCATGCCAATCCCAAAGAGCATTTCCTGAGTGAGCTCCAACACACTGATTTTTGTCCTGATGGGAGAAACAGTATGAATCTCTGCCACCCTCAGGAAGTTTACAGTCAGGATGGGGGTCCACAGCTCTGATCCTGTGTCCATTCTCTGGCACCAGAGTTGCTGCCTGACAGGCTGACTGGTCCCCCTTCAGTAATTCCTCTTCCACATTCCTCCCCATTAAGGTTGCTATCTATGTTCCGTCCAAACAAAATTATATTGGTTTCAGAATAATGCAGGGAGAGGCACAGGTGTTATTATTCTGCTTATCTGCAAAGTGAAAACAAACCACTAATTTGATGTTTGTTCTTTACAAAAGAGGAAGCAGCCATCAATCAATTCCTTCCTCCGTGGGTTGGCTGGTTATTAAAATGAAAGAAAATCTGCCAGAAAACCAAATCCCTGCCCTTTATCTCTCCCTAGTAAGACTATCTCATTGATGTTCTAAGAAAATTAAAGTGACATGAACGTGTCCTGGACGGCACGTACATTGGCAGAATCTAGTTCAGCAGCCATTAAGTTAAAAGTATTGTAACCAGGAAATAAATGCAAAGGTAAAAAATACAAGAAGAGTGGCACTTCCCAGTGCTTTGGGAGGCTGAGGTAGGAAGATTGCTTGAGGCTAGGAGTTCAAGACCAGCCTGGGCAACAGAGTGAGACCTTGTCTCTAGAAAAGATAAAATAATTAGCTGGTGTGGCGACACACAACAGTGGTCCTAGCTTCTTGGGAGGCTGAGGTAGGAGGATTGCTTGAGCCCAGGAGTTTGAGGCTGCAGTGAGCTAGAATCATACCACTGCACTCCAATCTTGGAGACAAAGCAAGAAGAAAATGCAAGAAGGGCATGAGAAAACAGAACTCAAGTTTGCAACGAGCCGAGCTTGAGGAGCACAGGGAGATTCCTGGAAAGGTAAGAATGAGGGGAGGCCACGTTTTCAACAATGGGAGTAAGGGGAAGAACAAACAAGCTCAGAAGAGCTATTGGAGGGCAGCGGAGGGAGAAAGAAGAAACAGATTACATTAAGTGAAGAATAATTTTCATGTCCCTACTCTGAGAAGCAAATTCATCCAAGTCTGAGCCAAAGAGAATGAATCAGAATTCTAAGTTTTCTGAGTTTGTCTTCTGAGAAAAATTCAGAGACTATTGTATATATTTGTGTATATTACCTTTAAGGACATTAACTGACACTTTGAGAGAACAGAAATGTAAATCTGTTAATAGGATAACGAAACTGGTCTGTGTCCTGTGAGCTGATTGAGAGAAGTTTAGAAACGCTGCTAAACTTGTCTTTGAACCCTGATAGGAGAGAAAGCTCAGCCCATGTCAGCCCTATCAAGTGAGTGGAGTGGTACAAAAGGAACGAACAGCTTGGGTTTAAAAGCTATAACTCTAGGGAAAGATAAGAAATAGGCTTTGAGATTTTCTTATTGCTAAATGTACAATTATTAGCCTGCGCATGAAAACCCCTTAGAAATCATTAAAATGAGCCATTATGTTGAGCTCCTCTAATTTTATCCTTATGAATCCATGATATTTATATTTCCACTAATAGTTACATGAATCTCAATTTACATTTTGAAAGTTGTGAAAGAACATGAAACAAAGCAGCCAGGTCCGGCACATTTTTTGAAAGTTTTAGAATCTTTCTGTTGTTTACACCAGTGGGTAAAGAAATTTCATCTTTTAACTATAAAAGACACATGACATCTGATGAATTAGCCATGGTTTTAAACAATTACCTTATTACGCTGTCAAAACACAGTCCTTTCAACTACTCGCAGCTCTGTTTTATTTTGTACTGTGGGGTTTACCTGCACCTCCCACTCAGTTTCTTCCCTTGGGAAACCCTGACACAGCATCTCATATTTTGCCTGAGTATAAGACGTTCTGGAAGTATAAGACGATTTCCGACTTCTGCTGAGGGCCCAAGGGCAGCCTGTCTGAGGCCTGAAACCATAGGACATCCATTAAGGAGACCTGTTAAAATACCTCTGCTTTAGAGATGGCCAAACACTCTCAGGGAAAGGTGGATGAATGCTGACCTTTGGGGGCATCTGTAAAGCACATGAGGAGGTCAGAACTGAGGATGAAAGAGCTACAAAATAGCGTCCCCCACAACTTCCCAATCGCAAAAGAAATAAGACTAAACAGTTTCCCAAAGCTGTCCCATCAGAAGAGAACAAGCCACTTCAAAGGACTGATTTTAAATAATAACTTGTAAAACTAACAAAAGTATAGAAATCAAAGACAAAAGGCTTTTTGGATTTTAGGTGCTCCCTCTAATCTAGACAAACTATTCAAGATCACAGTCAAATGCAAGCCTAACTTTGCCTTAATTTCATCACCATTGCTTCTGCCTCCACCAACCAGGGCAACCCATGTAGAAACAGGATGCCTCATGAAGCTTCCTGCTGAATTCTAGGTAAAGGACCGTGGAAAAATGACACTCGTCACTGTTAAACCGACAGCAGGACTTTTAGGTAGGACAGTTCTATATGGGCTGTAACACCAAAGCATTGTGGACTCAAGAGTATAAAATAAGGAGAGTGATATGGAGTTGTGAACGGTGGAATCAGTGACACTAATGTACACAGCACCTCCTTACTCCTATCTGCCTCAACCATGATTCTAGGAAAATTTGGCACATAATCTTTGGTTTACATATGAGGCAGAATTGGTGAATGTGTAAATATGTATAGTAAGCAACTCTCCCCAAAATGAGAAGATTTCAATCTTTAGCTACATTAAGGGATGCATCTCTTGGTCCCCCTCCCCACTATACCTTCCAAAAAAATGCCAGGTGTCTAAGGTCAGGACTTACTAATGAAGGGAAGCAGAAACTGACAGGCTAGAATAAAATCCTTTGCGAAAAAATGACAACAGTGATCTCGTAGGATGCTGAAATACTTTTCAGTTTTTCCTGGTCTTGCACTTCAAGGGCAAAAAATTAAATACGTGTCCTACTTTCATAAATCACGACTTCATATGTTTTATAACGAAAAAGGTAGTCGTGTGTCTGAATCCAGAAAGTGAGTGAATTGTGTCCTCTAGTGGCTGAATGTTATACTGGAACGGTAGCTTTGCTGTCATAACCTTAGGCAATTGGTTCCCTCCTGAATTTTTTCGTTCTTTCAAATAGGAGGATTGCTGAGTTTTGGAGCAAGGCATTAGGAATGTGGGGATTGTGTTCCTGATTTATTATCGAGACCAAGTTGCAACTAGCATCAGAAATTCACTTTGTCTTTGTCTCCATTCCTTGGCTAATTCAAATGACTAGATTTTGCCTGGGCTGCCACTGCCCTTCCTAAGTAAATGGTTTGTTTATAAAAGCTTCTGTTCCATAAGCAACTGCTTGCTAAGCCTAGTAAAACCAAGGATTGGGCTTCCAGATCATCTTATACTTAGGACAGAGTTGTTTGTTTTTGTTCTTTGAAAGAGTCTCACTCTGTTGCCCAGGCTGGAGGGCAGTGGCATGATCACGGCTCACTGTAGCCTCGACCTTCCTGGCTCAAGCGATCCTCCTGCCTCAGCCTCACAAGTAACTGGGACTGCAGGTGTGGACCCCCATCCCTGGCTAATTTTTTTGTTGTTGTAGAGACAGGGTCTCGCTATGTTGCCTAGGCTGGTCTTGAACTCCTGGGCTCAATGAATCCTCCCGCCTCGGCCTCCCAAAGTGCTGGGATTGGAGGTGTGAGCCGCTGTGCCCAGTATGGAGCACTGGACAACTCCATATAGTAGAGGAACTCATTAAGGGTTGGTGGAAGCCTCCCTTCCATGAGAAGGAGGGGGAAGCTTTGATTTTGAACAAAAGAGAGTGTCAGACCACCAGTGCCCCATCCCAGACCACCTGAATGGGACTCTTCAGGGTGGGGCTGACACTTACTCTGATGCACAACCACCCTTCCTTCTCCCAGCACTGAGAAGATCCACTGTGAATACAGAGCTAACTGGGCTTAAACTGGGAATCTATTTCCTTGGATGAAATAAAGTCCCTTTCAAGGATACTCCCCATGTCCTGCCCCGCTTCCTAACTACCTCGTTTGGAGTTATTTCTGGTTCATTTCTTTCCTTAGAAGTTCTAGTCACTAAATCATAACTCGCAGACATTCCTTCCGGTCAGCTCCTGCATGCATGCTATGCCATTCTTTTTCCCCCGCAGAAGAGAAGGCAGGTAGTACTCCTTAAGACTCCACTGCGATATGGGAGCACATCCCCGTTAGGCCAGATCAGACTTCTGGTCTGAGAACATTTAGCTGAATAGGAGGAGTCCTGAAAACAGCTAATTATCCATCAGAGAAACCATGTTCCAACTGATATGCTTGTTCTCAGCAAGCACAGTCCTCCACAGCAAGTCTGATAATTGGATAAACAAGACCACAGAGGATCTCGGGGGCTGAAATGAGAGATGAAAACGTACTTTATGTGGCTCTCTTTACTGTAATCACCAGTTAAAGGGACGGCAGGGAGCTTAACAAGCTCATTACAACCTCATTGCCTATGATCTCCGCACATAGCCCCCTGGCGGCTGCAGGAAAGGATGCCCTTGAAGGCCTTGCTGGGCCTTGGCCTCAGCCCATGCTGTTTTCATTCCGCCCCCACCAGAAAGCAGCTGGTGTCTCTAGTACCAGCTGTTGGGTCACATGGAAAATAAGCCAGGAGTTGGTGCAAATGTGTTCCTAGGCAAACCACTAGTATTTTCTTAATCTGGACACAGAGCAAGGAATGCCAAGCTTGGATTTGGATAATCCTTTTCATCAACTCAGTTTTTCCAGCTGTTCTGCTCTGCTTTCAGAATTGCTGTCCTTCTGTTTATGATTTCTCAGAGCCTCCTGCCTGGCTCTGGTTCAGGGGACCCTGCTCTAGCTCCATGCCTCTAACCCACAGAGGCTGCAATGGTACTGCAGAGGGCCCAAGTCGCTGGTTTGGAAGCCCCTGGTCATTCCCGGGATGAGCACTTCTGGCTCTAGAAGTTGGTCTCTATTGTTAGAGCAAGCATTTATTTTATGAATGCCCAACCCTCACTGACCCATGGGGATACTTCCGGAAGCACTACCCAGTTCTACCAGAACTCATCTACAGCTGTTCCTTAAAGAAACTTGAATAAGGTACAGACACGGGGCAGCACACACACATTACCGCAATTACTTTTGCACCAACCTAATACACTACAATGCAACTCGAATGGTGCCCTGCACAGGACACCTGAAGGGGCAGGGCAAAGAAAAGAGGCAGTGAAGAGATGGGAGGAAGGTGAGGCTGGGGACTGGAAGGCAATGCCAGCCTATCCCAAGCCAACTTTACCTGAAGCACTATGGCAGCTGCTCCTTTAAGAGAGGTAAAGATAACTGGAGTTCAACTCAAGTAATGTTCAGCTGAAACCCTCATCAATACCAAAATCCTAAAATGTGTGACTCTAGTTACCACTGGCACTCAAGGCCAGAAGACATCTGCTATTAGAACCAGGTAATAGTTCCCTCCACCCAAGGGGGCTCTGCAGTTTATGTTAAGGGCACATTAATTTGAAATCCCAAACCTGGCTTTCTCAGTGTAAGCATTTATTGTTTGGCCCGACAGAGGTATTGTCTACAAGCCTCCAGGTAGATCAACTTTTTATAAGTCAAGCCACATTTCAAATTCATGAGGTGAATCCTCTATAAACGAAGAAATATTCCTGAATTTATCTACCCCACAAATCTTCATTTTCAGTTATTTGATTTCCTTAAGGGATACAGCTATGACCAGGATTATTGATTGGCATGGAAATAGCAACATCAACAGTAAAAGTTACCTGACAGACTCTTGGAACGAGAAGAAATCTGGATTTCTTCAATTAAGAAATAGGAACTGCTGTCCCTGCCAAGATAATAAGTTTTTTTTTTTTGAGACAGAGTTTTTTGCTCTGTTGCCCAGGCTGGAGTGCAATGGCAGGATCTCAGCTCACTGCAGCCTCTGCCTCCTGGGTTCAAGCGATTCTCCTGCCTCAGCCTCCTGAGTAGCTGGGATTACAGGCACCCACCACCATGCCCAGTTACTTTTTGTATTTTTAGTAGAGACAAGGGGTCACTGTGTTGGCCAGGCTGGTCTCGAACTCTTGACCTCACTCAGGTGATTCACCTGCCTTGGCCTCCGAAAGTGCTAGGATTATAGGCGTGAGCCACCACACCCGGCCCAAAATGATAATACTCTTGGGAGTGATAAGACTAATCCATACCTGTTATCAATACCATAGCGAATGAGTTTAGAGATCGTTTCTTGAAAAGAGACTTTTATTTTGGGGGTCAGTATAGAAAAGCCACGAGGTCCAGGTTTTTTGAGGTATGGGGAGATGGCAAGGAACAAAAAGAGAGGAAAATGGACAGAAATGAAAAGGTGAGGTCACCCAAGGCGAACTTAGTCAGCTTGCCAATTTTACCTGGGGTTCAGACCTCACTCGATTCTTTCCATTTCCGTGTCGTGGATGGGGGGAGGTGCAGGAAAGGGGACACTCATCTGGGACTGGGTAACTGTCAAGCCCAATCTAATCAAAACCACTCTAATGCACACAAGGACTGGAGAAGAAAACTAAAAATTTAAAACAAGAGATTTAGACAAGATGCTTCCTAAATTCTGTGAAATTTTCATGAAGTAAGATTCCGAACCAAGTTCATTATCTCTCTCTTTCCTTAGACTATAAAATATGGTGGCCTGAGAGTCACAGAGAAGAACTGTGAGCCAAGAGAAGGGGCCACAACCAAACTGGAGAGAAGTCTCTTCTGTCTTTCCCCAAGGCCTGGTTTCTAACAGGGTGGCCTTGGCATTTCTAACGGGGTGTCCTTGGCAGTTCTACAGTGTCCAGTACAGCTCAAGAAGATTAACTCTGTATTTTCGGGTCTGTTTCTCATGATGACAAGTTGGGTCCATTGTAATCCATCCAGACTTGTCCTCCTTTGCCCTCCTACATTTCTGAATCGTTCAGTGCACTAATGCACTCTAAGTCCCACTGTGATGTAATTAAGGGATAATGTTTGCAGGAAGGAGTAGAGAACATTGTAAATGCCACCTGTGGGTGACTAAATGCCGAGGGGAAGTCGAATAACTACAGAATTCATTGGATGCAAGTCTCTTCCAATGCCACAAGCATTTTTTCCCGATTATAGGATAAAGTTTCTAAAAAGATACAAAGCATCCATAAGCAAACATTTTCATGCCTTCATCCTCCTCTAAGGAATAGAGAATCGAAACTACTGCATCCTGAGAATGCTTATCTCCTCTAGGAGGGAGACGTGGGGACTAAGTTTAGATGTAAGGAATGAGGATTGAAAATGAAGAGCTGCTCCAGGAAGGATTAAATGGGGAAATAAATGTATACCTCCTGAATACTGTAAGGAAGAACTCTCCATTCCTAACTGTGTGAATAGCTGTTTGTATTTCTCAGTATAATTTTATTTTCTAAATTATTATTAGTTTTTAGAGATAGGTTCTCACTCTGTTGCTTGATTTGGAGAGCTGTAGCACGACCATAGCTCACTGTAACCTCGAATTTCTGGGCTCAAGAATCCTCTGCCTCAGCCTTCTGGGTAGCTAGAACTACAGGGACGCATGATACCACACCTGGGCAATTTTTAAAATATTTTGTAGAGATGGGGTCTCACTATGTTGCCTGGGCTGATCTTAAACTCCTAGACTCAAGCAGTCCTCCAGCCTCAGCCTCCCAAAGCAGCGGGGTTACAGTGTGAGCCACTGTGTCTGGCCACCTCACTGTAATTTTTGACCTCAAGGAACCATTCACTTATCCTTTCTGGGTCTTAATTTTGTGCATCTGGAAATGTGGGGGTAGGAATGCTTGGATCAGGTGAGCTCTGAAGTTCTTTGCATTTTAGTCTCACATACGTCATACTGGAAAGTATGGGTGAGGAACTGGAAAATGGGAATTCTCTCACACTGCTGTTAGGACTGCAAATGTAAAATTTTAGAAAACTAAGACTGAAATGTGTATTACTTGTGATCTGGTAATTTCACTTTTAGATATATTTCTTAAAGAAACTTTCACAAATGTGTACAGAGGGGCAAAGACAAAAAATCTTACTCCATAGTGTTTGTAAGAGCTGAAAACTTGAAAAAGACATAAATGCATATCAACAAGAAAATGAATAAAATATGGCCTCCTCACAAAGGAATACTAAACAGCAGTTAAAAGGAATAACAGGATGGGCATGGTGGCTCACACCTGTAATCCCAGCACTTTGGGAGGCCGAGGCAGGTGGATCACAAGGTCAGGAGTTCAAGACCAGCCTGGCCAAGATGGTGAAACCCTGTCTCTACTAAAAATACAAAAATTAACTGGGTGTGGTGGCAGGCACCTGTAGTCCCAGCTACTCGGGCAGCTGAGGCAGGAGAATTGTTTGAACCTGGGAGGCGGAGGTTGCAGTGAACCAAGATCGTGTCACTGCACTCCAGCCTCGGTGACAGAGCGAGATTCCATCTCAAAAAAAAAAACACACAAAAAAACCCAAAAAAACCACAAACCTTTATATGAATCAATATTGATATTTCCAAAAATGCAAGCCATTAAAAAGTTCCCATTGGTAAAACTTATGGAAATCTGGGTAAGTAGAAAGAAAAATGACTCATGACTCCATAGTAATACTCAAACAAACAAAAAAAAGAAAAACAAATCAATCTTTTGAGTGACAAAAACAAAGTGTAATATAACACCTAGAGCAGCCATCCTCAACCTTTTTGGCACCAGGGACTGGTTTCATGGAAGACAATTTTTCCATGGACTGGGGTGGCAGCGGGGGGCGGGGGATGGTTTTGGGATGACTCGAGCACATTCCATTTATTGTGCACTTTATTTCTACTATTATAACATTGCAATATATAATGAAATAATTATATAACTCACAATAATAAGAATCAGTAGGAGCCCTGAGCTTGTTTTCCTGCAATTAGAGGGTCCCATCTGAAAGTGATGGGAGACAGCGACAGAATATCAGGCATTAGATTCTCATAAGGAGCACACAATCTAGATGCCTCACATATGCAGTTCACAATAAGATTCATGCTCCTATGAGAATCTAATGTCACTGCTGATCTGACAGGAGGAGAAGCTCAGGTGGTAATGCAAGCAATGGGGAGTGGCTGTAAATGAAGCTTCACTCACCCGCTGCTCACCTCCTGCCGTGCAGCCTGGTTCCTAACAGGCCAAGGACCAGTAATGGTCTATGGCCCGGGGGTTGGGGACCCCTGACCTAGAGTGTGAAGCCATTTGCGTAAATTTTAAATGAATATAAAGATAATGCCATTGAGTGTTCACAGATGTGTGTGTGTGTAAGTGTGTGTAAAAGGAGAAAAAATAGAACACACATCATTTCATGATTGAGGTAAAAGTCTGTGACTGGAGACTGGGGATAAAAGAAGACTTCAACTGAATCAGTACCGCTGTATTTCTTTTATATAAAAACACAGAAAACAACAATGTCATTTCTGGATGGTGGGGAAGAGATGCTTTTTATAGACAGCATCCTTTTCTGCATTAAAGGAAATAGTCTCAAAATAAAGAAGTGCATGAGCATTAATGCCTTTGGCAGATGTGTGTTGACAAGCACTCCTTTCAGACCCCATGGAATAGGTCAGGTGCCACCATATGCAATTCAGAAACCAAGGCAGCCCAACCTGTTAGGCCTTTAGTGTCTAGCTCCATACTCTCCAATATAGTAGACACATACAGTTACTTGACTTTAAATTAAAATTAATTACAAATAATTTTTCAGTTCCTCCATTGCACTGGCCACATTTCAAATGCTGAACAGCTACATGTGATTAGTGGCTATTGTACTGGTGGCACACATATAGAACTTTCTGTTATTGCTGTAAATTCTATTGGAATGTGTGCTATTATTATGTTATTGCTGTAAATTCTATTGGAAAGAGCTAATCTTTAGCTGAAAACCTGCCCTTTTGACAACTAGCACATTTTGGTCACATTGCTCTTTTTCTAATATGTCCTTCTGCACAGAGGAAAACAAAGGTAATGGCTAGCAGATTTTTTTTTTAATCTCTGGAAAACATATGTCCACTATAATCCTGAACTACAATTACATCTGAAGTAACCCTTTCTTGTTAAAGAGAATTAGGTAAACTATGTTTAGAAAGAGATTTGGCAATCACCTACGGTTACATAAATATCACATTTCATTTCCCTGAAACTTAGGAAGTAGGAAGACAGGTTGAAGGATGAGAAAACATTATTCAAATAAAACTCAGAATGTGAGCTCAATGGTTTTCCAAGAACCTGCTTTTCTTTTTTCTTTTTTTTTCTTTTTTTTGAGACAGAGTCTGGTTCTGTCTCCCAGGCTGGAGTGCAGTGGTGCAATCTTGGCTCACTGCAACCTCTGCCTCCTGGGTTCAAGCGATTCTCCTGCCTCAGCCTGCCAAGTTGCTGGGATTACAGGCATGCACCACCACGACCAGCTAAATTTTGTATATGTTGTAGAGACAGGGTTTTGCCATGTTGCCCAGGCTGGTCTCAAACTCCTGAGCTCAAGCAATCCTCCTGCCTCCGCCTCCCAAAGTTCTGGGATTATGGTGTGAGCCACCACGCCCAGCCTGAACCTGTGTTTCTTACCTGTACACAGTGTGAGGGACATATACTTCTCGTGTTGGAAATTCCAAAATCTCTTTGTGCGGGCGTGTCCGGTTTTCAGGAAAGGGTTTCACAGGCAGCATTTCAGGAGTCAGACAGCAATTGATGATCTCTGGAGCTGTAGAAATCTCTAGTCTGAGCAAGCCTAAAGAGAGAAAATAGGAATGTCCTAGTAAAGAAACTGTCACGTTATGAGGGAGTCAAGAAAGATGGTTGCATCATGAAAGATGTTTCTTTCATGAAAATAAGAACAAACTATAGTACTATAAAAAAGTTTTGGAGCTAATTTCCTACAGCTTGAGAAAAGTGTGTCATGATAACTTTTGAGATTTAGCCTCTATAAAATAAAATATAAAGCAAGAAATTGTAAAATGAGAAGGAATGGATTAGAGGATTTTTAAAGTTCTTTCCTGAATTACCACAGTATAATTTTACATTGTTAAGTAACTTCCCTGCATTGCTAGCAGTAAAAATTGGAAGTTTTAAAACTGGCTTCCGGCCGGATGTGGTGGCTCACGCCTGTAATCTCAGCACTCTGGGAGGCCGAGGCAGGTGGATCACGAGGTCAAGAGATCGAGACCATCCTGGCCAACATGGTGAAACCCTGTCTCTACTAAAAATACAAAAAATGAGCTGGGCATGGTGGCAGGCGCCTGTAGTCCCAGCTACTCGGGAGGCTGAGGCAGGAGAATCACTTGAACCTGGAAGGCAGAGGTTGCAGTGAGCCGAGATCGTGCCACTGCACTCCAGCCTGGTGACAGAGCAAGACTCCATCTCAAAAAAAAAAAACAAAACAAAACAAAAGCAAAAACAAAAACAAACACAAACTGGCTTCCCTGGACCTGAGGATGCTACAGAAATACCTCCAGGACTGCCAAGTGAGGATAAGGAAGATGACTTTGCTTTCTACCAAAGCATCTCACATTCACTTTTTTAATACTAAGTATAATATTTTATTTGATTAAAGGGGCTCCTCTGTTTAAACAATTATCTCATTATCTGAGAAACCAGATCTAAAGCACAAGGTTTGTTTACTAAATCAATCTTTAAGAAAATTAAAAAAATATTAATAGGTTTTCCAAAAACACAGAACACATAGCACAATTCAGATTCTTAACCCCTAACACAAAATCTCACATTTCACTTGACAAATATGATTTTATAAATTCTGGCATTAGACAAAGAATGTGTCTAATGAGAAGCGGTTTTGGCACAGCTGAAGAGGATAAAGATAAGTCATTCACACCTGGAATTGACTTGACTCGTCTCTGTAAGGATGATGATCTTTTGTAGTCAGCTAAAAACTTGAATAAGTCTTCATCACTGAGGCGATCTCCTTCCTGCCAAGAGAAAAGCCAGAGTTAGTGTAGACGCACCTTTGACTCTTGGGTTGGGGACAAACGATTTCTGGGAAGATTTTTACCTTTAAGTTTTATTCTCACAAGTCTTTCATAGAAATTAGGATTATAGGCAGCTCTGAAATCATTGAGTTCCACTTCTTGTTAAATCCGTCTCAATCACTGTGACTCACTGTGCCTCGGCCTCTTATCAGTCCTTCTGGGGATGGGGCATCTGCTGCATTCTAAGGAAGCCTGTCTGACCATTAGAAAACCAGGCCAAAAACGTCCCCCCTATAACTCTCACCCTCTGATGCCAGTATTACCCCCCTGGAACAATACAGAATAAGTTTACTTTCTTCTTCAAATGTTTGAAGGTGGAGAAAGCATCTTTCCATCTCATTTTCTTCACATTTGTCTCAAACAAGGTTAAGTATAAATGCTGTCCACCCCCACATATGCCCAAGATGGGTCAGGAGTACACATGCATGATCTCCAATCCTTACAACAACCCAGTAAGGTAAGTGGGTAGATATGTCTTATTCCCAATGACACCATCCAGACTTAGTTAAGTACCTTGTCCTCCAAGGTCATAAGATTGAGAAGGGTATGTGTATGCTGAATAGAAACCTTTTCAGACCCTTACTATTTCTATTATGTGGCACGGTGCACAGGCCCCATCAGCATCCCTTTTGCATTTCAGTTTGTTAACGTAACCCCTTTAAATGCTCCACGAAGACTGTGTAGCTATGGAAAACTTTCCAAAACAGAGTCAGACCAAGTGAGTTTATTTTAAGTGTGACAAAATATAACTAACATAAAATTACCATCTTACCTCTTCTTTTTTTTTTTTTTCTGAGATGGAACCTCACTCTGTCACCCAGCCTGGAGTGCACTGGTGCAATCTTGGCTCACTGCAACCTCCACTTCCCAGGTTCAAGCAATTCTCCAGCCTCAGCCTCCCAAGTAGCTGGGATTACAGGTGTGCACCACCACACCCAGCTAACTTTTGTATTTTTAGTAGAGACGGGGTTTCACCATGTTGGCCAGGCTGGTCTTGAACTCCTGACCTCACGTAATCCACCTGCCTCAGCCTCCCAGTGCTGGGATTACAGGCATGAGCCACTGCACCTGGCCCATCTTACCTATTTCTAAGTGCACAATTCAGTAGTGTTAAGCACATTCTCATTGTTGTGCAACCAACTGCCAGAATGCTTTTGTCTTGCAAAAAAAATCTGAAACTCTGTACCCTTTAACCAGTGACTCCCCATCCCCTCTATCCCTAGACCCTGGCAACCATCATTCTACTTTCTGTCTCCATACCTTTGACAAGTCTAGGAAGTTTTTTATTTTTTTAAATAGTCTTCATGTTTACGGAGCTAACAAAGAGTACCATCTGGAATGGTCACCCTCTCTGAGCAAGCAGGGAGCCCTGGAAACTTGCACATCAAGCAGTAGTGAAAGTGGAAACTTGCACATGAATAGCCAGGCCAAGAAACCCTGAGATCCACCAGGAAGGAGATGTCCCAGCCAGACTGTTGTCATAGCTTCATGAATGGATTGGCCAAGATAGTTCAAATAGGATAGTTTGTATCACGAGGAACAAAACCTAACCCTTCTCTCAGTTAAAATAGCTAACATTCATTGAGGACTTACTGTATTCCAGGCACTCTAAGAAGAGTTTGACAGGTCTCATGTCACCTGACCTTCCTGCTAGCCACATGAAGTTAAGTACTATCGTTCCCGTTTTCTGGCTAATGAAATTGAGGCTTTGTGAATGCTGTGGTTTGAATGTCCCCTTCAAAACTCATGGTGAAGCTTGGTCCCCATGGTGGCAGTGTTGGGAAGTGGGGCCTTTAAGACGTGATTGAATCATGAGGACTCTGCCCTCATGAATGGATTAATCCATTCACAGATTAATGGATTAATCTGCATCATGGGAGGGGAACTGGTGGCTTTATAAGAAGAGGAAGAGAGACCTGAGCTAGCATGCTCAGCTGCTCACCGTGCTCCACCTCAGGACTCTGCAGAGAGGCCCCGCCAGCAAGAAAGCCCTCACCAAGTGTGGGCCCTCAACTTTGGATTTTTCAGCCTTCAAAACTGTAAGAAACAAATTCCTTTTCTTTTTAGACTACCCAGTTTCAGATACTCTATTATAAGCAGCAGAAAATGAACTAAGACAGTGAGCTTAACTAGTTTGCTCTCTTAATCACTACATATCCTCCTCCTGTGGGTTCCAGTGCCCATGCCAGTATGGGGAAAAACCCAGACACACTGTAACGTGGAGAGATACCTGCTTGAAAAAGCTGCTAACGCTCAGGGTGGAGGTTTTGAAGTTGGATCCAACCCCATTTTCCTCCAAGGAGAGGGCTCTTTCAGAAAGCCTTCTAGATTGGGCCAATGTCCTCCGTTCACCCACTGAGCTTCTCCCTTTAAGAAAAACAATTGTCACTCCAAAGTATGCCTTTCTGTTCAAACACACAGCAGTTATTAACTTCACAATATGTATGTTTAAAGTCACTGATCGGGAACACTGAATATGGCCATCCTTGTTTTGAATGAAAATATCCTTTCATTGGCCCCTACCTTTCTTAGTCCTCCTGTTGGTGTCCTTAATCCTCCTCCGACCAGAGGAGAGAGGCCAGGAGCAGTCACGGGCCCCTCTCACATGGAAATTAGGGTAGACCAAATGCCACCCGGCAAGAGTCCAGAGCTATAGCCAGAACAGGGTCTCCTGATAAGCTTTATTTAGTCAGCACACTGTTTGCTTTTCTTTTGTTTCTATATTTGCATTCTACTGGGAGAGGCATGTACTCAAATGCCCCTGAAGGCATTTGGGATTGTGACCCAAACATGCTAGGGTCAGCCTGTGTACACTCTGAATCCCAGCGTTCCTCTGCTCTCATTATGTGGACCAGGCAGCAAGACTGAGTTTCTGCCTTGGGTGATCTGCCCAATGGGAATTAGAACCCCAAATCACACTCAGACTTGGGCTGGGACCCTGATAGTTTGCCCAGTTGTTTCTTATCCCCTTTTGGGATCTGGGTGGAGATCTTGTTGCTTTTATATTGCAAAAACTCATGGGTTCTCTTATAAATAATCAAATTGCTTAGAACTAGAACAGTTCCAACCCGTCTTTGAGTATCTTCTTATCCTTAATTCTTACCATGATGTTGAATTAGAATTTCTTGCTACCTCTACCCACCTAAACTTGCCATTCTGCCTCAGCATAATACACGACATCTTTGCATCTTCTGGTTGCTCCTTAAGAATCAGTCTCTGTTGTCAGGTTATCCTTGACCTAGAGATGACTGAGGCCTCAGCATGCCCTATGCCTGAATTACCCAGCTTGTGTGCCCTCTAAGCTCTATACATAACTCTTATCAGTAAGTTACTTGGGTCTACATAGGCGGCATTAAAGAAAGCTGTGGCAGGAAGATCAGGATGTGGTAAAGTGAGGTTTGTTATTGACGAACCAGAAATAACCCAGGAGTTCTGACTGGTGATTATGTACCAGTAACTCCAAAATAGCAGCAGCAATCACAAAATGTCCTTTCCTCCACTTCCCTGCTCAAGGTAGTATTTCAGAACTGGCTTAAGCCTTAGCTTAAGGAATGCATGAAAAAATGTGAACATGGACTTATATATTTGGTGGATACAAAAGCATTTAGGGAAAGAGAAACCCCACCACAGGTGATATGGGCGGGTCCACTTGAAAATTTGCAACCCTTTTGAAAATTTCTACACCAAGCAGTGTAGGAATGAATGATTCAGATCAAGGGTGAGATGATGAAAAAGAAATATGCTAAATAAACTAAAACAGTAAATATTCTTTGGATGCCCATTTTTTCATTGCACTTGGCAAAGTAAACTTTAAAGAACTGGAAGTTTTGCTGGGAAACTTGAGTTTTTCTCTTTTTTCTTTTTTTTTGAGACAGAGTCACGCTCTGTTGCCCAGGCTGGAGTACAGAGGCCTGATCTTGGCTCACTGTAACCTCGCCTCCCTGGTTCAAGCGATTCTCCTGCCTCTGCCTCCCGAGCAGCTGGGATTACAGACAGACGTGTACCACCACACCCAGCAAATTTTTTGTATTTTTAGTAGAGCCAGGGTTTCACCATGTTGGCTGGGCTGGTCTTGAACTCCTGGCTTCAAGTGATCCGCCTACCTTGGCCTCCCAAAGTGGTGGGATTACAGGCGTGAGCCACCACACCCTGTCGAGTTTTGCTTTTTGAAGCCTTTGTAACAGAGGCTTTTTTTTTTTTTAGGTTTAGGAGTCGACTATGGTGTCTCTGCTTAACACACTACAGACGGTTACTACAATTTCTTGTTAAAGTTTTACTTTTGAGAGGGGGTGGCTAGCAAAAATCAACTTTAAGTATCATACCATCTAGAAAATCTTACTATAAGAGTATACTTAATCTTCACCAACGTTCATGATAATTTCTTTTGGAGATCACTGTCCAAATATATGTAATCCAGTCATAATAGTGTTTCATTCTATTTATCTCCTTCTTCCTCCCCACTTCCCACACCTCACTGTGCCCCCAGTCCCTACTAGTAAGCTGTGGACCTGGGCAGTGGCACACTGGGGAGCCCTCCCTTTCCCACTGCAGGTGAAAATCTTACCAACCACAGAGTCCACATCAGTTACCTCCCTCTCAAGGGTGGAGACATTGAAGAAGCTTGATAAGCTTATGGGTGCCCAGGCAAACGGCATCCGGTATTTCCCCAAACGCTGGCAGAAGGATTCAGCTTGGAGTTTTAGTTTTTCAATCTTTTCTTTACTCTGGAGGAAAATGGAAAGAAACAAGCTGAAACAAGCATCAGCACCAAGTCAACTGCCTCTGACCTGAATATGACAGCCATCTCCAAAATCCAAACCCTACTGATTAAAAAGAGTAAAAACATATTTTCCCACTAAAAAATAAAAACAGTGAATAGGCAGAAAAATGATGCACCTGGGCCAGAAGTCTAGCTGATAAGGAAATAAAGATTAAAAAATCAGGAGTTTACAAAAAGGCTACATTTAATTAGTAAAATACATTTTTAGCTAACAAAAACAAAAAGGGACTCATTACACCAGATTATCAATTCTTTTGGTGGCTAGCTATGTGACTTGGATTTGCATAAAAGAATCTTGAAATCAAGTTTAGTATATCATCTACCAAGCTCCCAAGTGAACCTGTTTCTCCAAAAGTTGCTTTGGAAAACTCCAAAAAATTCTAAAAAGTTTCCTAACAACTCCTTAGGAAGTTTACAATACTTCCAAGGTGTTCTTTCTGAGTTCAGAATAAAAAATAGATTAAAAAAAATGTCTTGAGTTCAATAAATCTTACTTGACATTTATGAGTCTGTAGAGTACAATACTAATAAGGTAAGTCTTATTGCAGAAAGGCCATTTTTTTTTTTTGAGATGGAGTCTCACTCTGTCTCCCAGGCTGGAGTGCAGTGGCACGATCTCGGCTCACTGCAACCTCCGCCTCCCAGGTTCAAGCTATTCTCCTGCCTCAGCCTCCTGAGAAGCTGGGAATACAGGCACGAGCCACCATGCCCGGCTAATTTTTTGTATTTTTAGTAGACAGGGTTTCACCGTGTTAGCCAGGATGGTCTCAATCTTCTGACCTCGTGATCTGCCCGCCTTGGCCTCCCAAAGTGCTGGGATTACAGGTGTGAGCCACCACGCCCGGCCAAGGCCATGTTTTAAAAATCACACTGGGAATCTTTGCAAATTGCTGCTGAGAAAAGATATCCTTTTCATAGACTCAACACCTATGCTGTGCTAATGAATATATAATGCATGGTAGTGGCAGCCAATTCCCAGTTATTTGCATACCTGAAAGGGCAGTGGCCCATGCTGTTGAGGAAGGCCAGGAGAGCTCTGGCACGGTTTAGTTTTGGGGTCTCCGTGGACCTCCCAACCAGCTGAGTCAGAGCCTCAGAATGAAGACAACAGGGGGTGGCCTTGCCCCAAACAAGTTATGCAGTCAGACCTTGCTGTATGTCAACATTAGAAAATTCAAGGATTTATTTCTCTAAAAAATCATCATCATGCTGGGCATGGTGACTCATGCCTGTAATCCCAACACTTTGGGAGGCTGAGGCAGGAGAATTACTTGAGGCCAGAAGTATGAGACCAGCCTGGGCAACACAGTGAGACCCCATCTCTACAAAAAAATAAAAAACTAGCCAAGCATGGTGGCATGTGCCTGTAGTACCAGCTGCTCAAAAGGCTGAAGGGGGAGGATCATTCAAGCCCAGGAGTTCAAGGTTGTAGGGAGCCATGACTGCACTCCAGCACTCCAGCCTGGGAGATAAAGTAAGACACTGCCTCAAAAAAAAAAAAAAAAAAAAAAAGTCATCATCAGTGACCAGTTTTCTTTTCCTCTTTTATTTAATTAAAATGAGTAGCATTTTATATAGGGACACAGTAGGGACTAAAGCCCATTAACTATTTGTGTAACACTTCTGAAAATACCTGCTTCTTCTAAGATGTCTCCACTTAACAATACTCAAATTACCATACCTTTCCACCATCACTTTCTTTGATAACCGTGTAGGGCTCTGCACAGTCTCCAATCTCTCCCTGCTGCAGGACTTTTTCAATCTACCAATAAAAAGAATATTAAAATAAGGCACATAAATTACATTCATAAAAAGGAATCTATGCAACCATCAGAATTACATTTTATGACAATATTTGATGACCTAGGAAGATATCTGTGATACACGTTTTTTGATTAAAAAGTTTATATAAAGAATAGCATACAATTTTATTTAATACATCATAAAGGCATATGAAAAGGGTGACAGTAGATACTCAGCAAATGCAGCAAGTGTTAATAGTAGTTATCTTTGTATGGTGGGATTATGTGTGATTTTTATTTTCTTCCCATTGCTTATGTGTATTTTCTATTTTAAACAATAAACATGTATTATGTATATAATAAAAAAGGCAATAAAAGTTATTTTATAAAACAAAACCCAGGAGACATATGTAGGAAGTGGAAAACTCATTTTCTTTATTATTGCTTACAATATAAAAAAGAGATATGGTCTCTGTGAAAGTCGGGTTAGGGACTAAAACCTTCCACAAAATGAATGACTGAACCAAATAAATTATCTGTAATTGTCTCCCTTGTAATTCCTATTAGGGCTAATTCTCTGGATTTAACAGACTTGGAAAGAAACTCAAAAGCATTGGGATGTGCAGCTTCTCTCTTTGCTAACTGGCTGTTAATAGGAATGAAGGCTGGTAATAAGAATGAATGAAGTGTCTTCTGTCTTGCTTCAGGTAAAGTGACTGGCTGGCAAGTTGTCATAAATTTGGGCACCATATTTAAAAGAAAGATAAGGAGAAATTTGAAATTTCCTAACTCTCTGCTCAAAGAAAATTTAACTTAGATGTTGAAGAGTAAAACCAGTGGATTTAGTCCCATCAGTTGAGATGATCCTCGAAGAAAGAATTTGGGTCAACATAGTCCAAAAGGGACACATCCTTAATAGGTGCTGTGAGTTAGGCACAAAGTATTTAACAATACCCATGATAAAGGGGCATTTATGGGGTTTCAAAGGAAGCAGCATGAGGCTACTCAATGAATATCTGCTTCAGGGAGGACTCCAAGCAGGAAGTCTCTCTTCTCATAAAAGAAGTTCAAAACCCCCTCCCATTGCCACAGCATGAAGAGAAGGCGAATCCCACTGAGAGATGCACCACGCTGAAAACATAGGCACATAACACTTGAGCTAGAAACTGACCAGTATTCCTGCTAATCAGCAATCATTTCCTTATTGTTGAGTACCTTCTATATGGTAGCAGCTGGGAGATAAGGTGGCGATAAACACTGCCCCTATTCTCCTGAAGCTCATAGTCAGGAGCTTGTAGAACAAATTGGAAGGAAGCTAATTTTTCCATGAAGTGAATGGATTAAAAATGTGGTCTTTAGAATAAATTCTGAACAGAGATTAAGAACTTCTTAATTAGGACCCTGAAGCAAGGAAGGGGAATGCCACAGCTTCATGCACTAGTAGTGTGTATCATGGAACATACAGGAAGCAGGAGAAGTCAGATTTGACCAGACCAGCAGATACTACTGCCCTGGCTGCAGTGGGCAAGGAGAACTCCAGGTACTTCATGAGAAGGAGCTGCAGGCCGACATGAGAACCTATTGTTTGGCCCTTCATGATTTACGCAAAAGTGTGTAATGAAATGTATGACTCCTCATAACCATGGAAAGTAGGGCAAAGAAGCCTATCAGATTAACCTAAAACTTTTCTTAAGGGAAGAGACTACTTTCTGCTCTATTCAGAAGGGGTAGGATTAACACTTGGCATACCTATTTTTTTCATATTTAATAGCCATTTATTGTTTACCTAATTATGGTATATCAGGAACAGGGTAGGTGTTTTTACATACATTATTTCAATTTTCTTCAAAACCACTCAGGCACAGGGATCATTTTCCAATTAGACTGAGAGACTAAACTTGCTACAATACACAGCAAATGTAGCAAAATAGGAATTTGAACCCATTTCTTTGAATGCCAAGTTGTTTTTTAACTGGATTGTAAACTCTTTAAGATGGGAAATTTAACATCTGGAAGACTTCTAAAGTGCTAGGCTCTCTGCTTTGTGTTTTCTTAAACTCTGTGGCTCTCACATAAGGATAGGCACATTGCAACTTATTAAATGTTTAAATTTGGCATGGCATAACTATTTTTAAACAATTTTTGAAAAGTTTCCAATTCACTCCCATTTTCACTCTTCTTTCCTTGATTGTAAAACAAACTCTTTTAAAAAAAAATTTCACAAAATCTTGAATTAAACGTTTAAGTGGAAATAATCCCTTAAAGCCATATTATATGCAACACCTGAACTAGATGACGCTAACTAAAATACAGTAAAGACCCTGATGTTCGGCTTGGGAATATAAACAAAAAAGAAAGAAGCCCCTCTTACCGAATAATGTCTGCCTGGATGTGCTAAATAGTTTAATACCATTTACTATATATTTAAAGGGAAAGAAGCAACAATGATGAAATTATGATAAAGAAAAGCAAACAGCCAACCAGGGGCTGTCTTGCTGAGTAGATTTCAAGTTCTTAAATCTATCCAAACACTTTAGTATGTTTGTTATGCCAAATGAACACATTTATACATTTGAAAATTTCGGAACAGATTTGGTAAGTGATAGGAACCAATGGGTAACCACTGTTACTTGGCAGAATATGATGGATTAATCAAGAGAAAGTCATCCACTGGGAAGCAGAGTTTGAGACAAAATTTGGCTCTATAGCACTAGTGTTGGCTTCTTCAGTTTCCTAGGCTGACAGAGAATGGTGAACTTACCTACAGGGCTACCACAGTGGGCTTTAATTTTCCTGTATGTCTAAGTAATATTGCAACGAAAAGGAGACACATTAAAGTTTGACAACAATAGAAGTGTCTTTTCAGCAATATAATTTTAACTATACTTTCTATAAGCTTAAGTAAGTTCCCCTCAAGCTACAGTAACCTCTCATAATCTTTGTTATACGGTGTTAAAGAAGCTAGAGTGAAAAGACATTTGCCATCTGTTAAGTGACCTCCAAGCTACCTGAATTATTTGGAATCCATGAGATCATGGGGCGATCACTGAGACTACAGACATAAAACACTGTACTAACCAGATAATGTTCCAAACCTAAGAGGCTGGGGGCACATGAAATCAGACACCTGAATTTGTTGTTTTGTTTTTACAATGATTTTACGGCCGGGCGCAGTGGCTCATGCCCATAATCCCAACACTTTGGGAGCCAAATACGGGCGAATCACCTGAGATCAGGAGTTTGAGATCAGCCTGGCCAACATGGTGAAACCCCGTCCCTACCAAAAATACAAAAATTAGCCTGGTGTGGGGTGGTGGGCGCCTATAATCCCAGCTACTCAGGAGGCTGAGGCAGGAGAATCGTTTGAACCCAGGAGGTGGAGGTTGCAGTGAGCTGACATGGTGACACTGCACTCCAGCCTAGGTGACAAGAGCGAAACTCCGCTCAAAAAAAAAAGAGTCAATAAGACCAATTATCTGGCCTAAGGTAGGTAAAATACCTGATGTTTGTTAATTTCTAACCAGTCATTTTGGTGTACAGAGAAAGGATCTGGTTTTCTTACAACAGCAAAGAGTATAGCCTAGAATGAAAGGCTCTTCTACTTATAATTGCCCCATAGATTTCAACTCTCATTAGAGACAGTCTGTGACATGGTAAGAAGAAAAAAAAGGAGGGTGAAACTTGAAAACCACAGCCCACGCTTCAAATTGTAAGAGGCTGGACTTGGGAACACTTAACTATGCATCTCTAGAGCAACATGAACATTGTTAGGAAACTCTAGCCCAGAGATTTTCCTTTCTCCACAGCAGCTTCTCTGCACCAGGTCACTGAGGGAACTCTCCTTAATTAGGAGAAGGGTGCCCAAGATGTGCCAAGCTTTATTCTGTAGTCATGACTATCCACTGAGGTCAGTGTGATTATCTCCACTTCACAGATGAGGAAACTCAGTCTCAGAAAGACCAGGAAACTGCCAATGCCATTTAATTACTAGGTTGTAAAGCCAGGACTCAAACCTACGTCTGTATGTCTCCAAAACCTAGTCTTTCTAGTATCTGCAACAGTTTACTTAGAAGGGAAAAGGGGTAAATTGAGAAGGAAACAAACCGAATCTCAGAGGATATGTGGACACATTCTGAGATTTCGTGCACCCCAAACATGTGCTGGGAACAATGCAGCAATGAAAACATCAGATCGGGCAAATCAGATCGTGCTGAATTACCTTGACTACCAGGTAGATGTCTGAGGACGGGTAGGTGACTGAGAAGACTGCAGATCTCGCCTGACTTGATGCGGCCACTGAAGGCGTGTGAGCTCGCAGAAATCCTTTGAACTGGTCAGAGTTCAGGTCACAGTGAAAATTTTCTGAGATCTGTAAATGAGCAGCAAAGTGAAATATAAGTTAGATCTGTTGCATTCATGGTTTAAACACGTTAAAAAGGAGTAAAAACACCACAGAGAAATTTTGCTGAAGGAGTTAAGTGTAATAATCATAGACATGGTTTAGGAAAGTGGCTCCTGGATAAATCTGATAAATGTTTTGTCATAATGTCTAGGTATTCTGGAGCCATTTGAGAGATGTTCCTTGAAACATTTAAATGTTTATTAAACCACCGGTATTTCCTGAGTATCAGTTACTTCACTATAGAAGAGCAGGACCTCTGCTCTCAATTAATTCACAATCAAGAATGAGGGAAGGACTGGGTGTGGTGGTTCACACCTGTAATCCCAGCACTTTGGGAGGCCAAGGCGGGCACATTGCTTGAGCTCACGTGTTTGAAACCAGCCTGGCCAACATGGTGAAACCCTGCCTCTACAAAAAATACAAAAACTAGCCAGCATGGTGGCATGTGCCTGTGGTTCCAGCTACTTGGGAGGCTGAGGTGGGAGGATGGATCACTTGACCCCAGGAGGCAGAGGTTGCAGTAAGCCAAGATCGCCCCACTGCATGCCAGCCTGGGCAACAGAGTGAGACCCTGACTCAAAAAAAAAAAAAAAAAAATAGGTGAGGGAAAAGGCAAACACGTAACTAACTACAGTAAAAGCAAAATACAAGTCACCACATACATACAAAGAAGCACTGTGGAAGTTCCAGAGTGACAGGCCATTTGCAATTGGGTGACAAGGACAACTTTTCATGGAAGCAGCACTGGAGATGGATGGGCCTTAGAAGATTCTGATAGGCAGGGGTGGAGGGTGATGATGTACCAGGGAGAGAGTAGAGTACGAATAAATATCTCAGAGGCTTGAACGGCTGGGGGAAGCTTAATCAGTGGTCTAGCTTGACTCTGCATAGACTATGGATGGAAAGAAGGTAGAGGAACGCCATCATGAAGAAAGCCTGGTTGTAGGGAATGAATCTTAGTGAAGATTCTGAGCAAGAGCATGATGTGAACAGTGCTCCTGGCTCTTTTAGTGTCCTATTACTTAAGAGCCACTGTATGGTTGGGTTCTCCCCTTCATTACCAAGAGAATTTTAGTGGTGAGTGGCTGCCCAGGCAGAGACTACATTTACCAGCCTCCTTTGCAATGAGGGGTGATCATGTGACTGAATTCTCTCCAGTGAATTGTAAGCAGAAGCAATGTGTCAAACTTCCAGGCCTCCTCCATCCTTCTTTTCTCTTCTTCAGGGGCAGCAATGGCAGTGACAAGAGTGATTTGGGGAGAGCACATACTGAAGATGGAGGAGCCACTGCCAGCCTGCATTTCTGAGTGGCTGCGTGGAACAGAGGGGTCCCTCTTCCCACCCTGGATGGTTAAAGAAACAAAGACAGCAACTTCTTGCTTCTAAGCCAGCGGTTTTCAAAATGTGGTCCCCTGACCAGTAGCTTCAGCATCAGCAGGGGACTGTTAGAAATGCCAATTCTCAGGCTCCACTTGGACTTGCTGAATCAGAAACTCTGTGGGTGAGGTCCAGCAATCTGTGTTTTAACAAGTCCTCCAGGAGATTCTGATGCATGCTCAAGTTTGAGAACTACTGCTTTAAACCACTGAGTTTGGGGTTCTGCTTGTTTTAGCAGTTAACCTATCCTACAAATCTCAGTGATCATTAATATTTATGCAGGAGATGCTTGTTTCCTTAAATACAGAATGATTATGGGTAAAGAAGGGCAGAAGTGTCCATCCTACTCTGGATTTGCTATTGCTGTCCTCTTCTAGGAGTCACAAAATGACTAAACATTAAAAACACACAAGAGGTCTTGGTCACTGTTTTCATTAAAAGCACATTATAGTTGGTAAGGTCTGAACTCTGACAAATTGAGACCTCTACCATGTAAGATGCCCTTCAGTCATGATGAGCCTATTTCACAGTGCAAAGAACTCTCAAACTGAGGAAGCTTTACATGCACATCCAAGCTTGTTAAAAATGTATTTAAATGGGTTTGTTTTACACATAACCCCATGTGCTATTTCATTCTTTCTCTATTCCACCCAGGCCAGCACCTCCAGTAGCCTTTCCCTCTAAAATTCTTCAAAGATCATAAATTACATTCTCAGACCACTGCTTGAAAAATTGCAAAGGCAACAGAACTGGACCCATCAAAGATCATTTGCTTTCAAATCTGATAGGTTCTTGCTGCAAAGAAGATTTAAAAACATACACACAAAGAATCATGAACAATATATGTGCCTTAGGTTTTGGATATTTCTTTGCTTTCTTACCTTTTTCCTTTCTTTAACATCGTAGAGGGCAATGCTGGCAAACAGAGGCTCAATTTCAATCTCGAACCTACCATAGAAAGAGAGGAAAATCTATGTGGCTTTAAGTTAGATAATTTTGAATTTTCTGAAAACACCTAGATATATAAACTGGTTAAAAATATGAGCAGTTTCCTGAAATATTTGGAAAACTCCAAGTATATGAGAATCACACTGGGATATTAATAGAGAAATATGGGAGGTTTGTGAAAAATTCCTAATCATTTGAGATCATGGTGGACATTACAAAAGCATGGTGGATATTTTTGGAATATCTCACTCACTCACTGCAAGAGAGAGTGGGCTGAATGGACCTTTAGCGTGATTCATCTTCTTATTGTAACTACTGTGTTTTCAGAGGGTAGACTTTCTGTCTGAGGTAATGGACTTGTTCACATTTCACATTTTATTGCTAGGATAGTATCTGTTTCACAATTGTAAAGATATGGAACCAACAACCAACCTAATTGCCCACCAACCAATGAGTGGATAAAGAAAATGTGGTATATATACACTATGGAATACTACTTATCCATAAAATAGAATGAAATAATGTCTTTTGCAGGAACTTGGATGGACTGGGGGCCATTATTCTAAGTGAAGTAACTCAGGAATGGAAAACCAAATGCTGTCTGTTAGTGGGAGCTAAGCTATGAGCACGCAAAGGCAAACAGAGTGGTATAAAGGACCTTGGAGACTCAGAAGTGGGAGAGTAGAGGGGGATGAGGGATAAAAAAAACTACATACTGGGTACAATGTACACTACTTGGGTGACGGGTGCACTAAAATCTCAAACTTCACTACTATACAATTCATCCATGTAACCAAAAACCACTTACCCTAAAGCCATTGAAATAAAAAAAAATTAAAGGATAGGATCTGTATTACTCAATTCTAAGGAATGGGGCTTTTCAGATGGCAACAAAAGAAAAATTTAATTGCTTTTCCTTAGATTCGTAGTGGGACAGTCAGAAGAAGGCTGGGTTTTGATGGGGATGAATGTCTGGCCCTTCCTAACTCCATTACTGGGGAGTTGCTGAGTTGAGTTCAGGGAGGGGCTTGAGCACAGCAGATAAACACTGAGGTGCCTGGGCCCCATGAGAGCTAGAAAGAGGAGCCCTCATATTGGCCCTAATTGCCAATTCCCCTTGAAATGGTGAATCCCAAAGCATAATCCCGGTGCATTATCTGCCTTTAGTATCTTGGTGGACATTACAGGTGCACATGGAACACTGACGAAGGTCTTCCAAGTTTCTCAGCTTGACGTCCCATGGCTTTGGATGTTACCTGCAGAGAGCACCAGGAAAAGGGCCCCAGTCCACCATTACCTCAGACGTCATGTCAATAAAGCCATGTTTTGTCTCCAGGTATGTGCGAGAGGATGTCCTCATCAATGGATAGCTTTGTCTCAAAAGAGGACTTTTTAGAAGAATATTTGAACAGAATATGAGCATAGACAAAAAGGGTTATTTGCTCAAATGGCGCCTTTGGAAATGAGGCAATTTGGAATCATGGCAGACTCACAGGGCACCCAGGCAGAGACCTGGACTCTGTTCCTCTTCCACCATCTGCTAATTCTGTGATCCTAATCAGGTTACTTACCTTTCTGAATTCCATTTATTTATCTGCAAAATAAGGTAAGGATGCTTGCCTTTCCATTTTCCTGGCTGTTGTGAGGATCATGTATGATGATGTGTGTGAATGTATCTTAAAAACAATGCCAAGTAGCAGCACTTTTCACAATAGCCAAAAGGTGGAAGTAACCCACGTGTCCATGAACAGATGCATATATGAGGCCAAAACAAAATATGCTACATATATACAATGGGATATTATTTAGTCATAAAAGGAGGGAGATTCTGATACATACTACAATATAGATGAACCTGAGGACATTATGAGTAAAAGAAGCCAGTCACAAAAAGACAGTTACTTTATGATTCCCCTTACATGAGGCACCTAGAGTAGTCAAATTCATAGAGGCAGAAAGTAGAATGGGAGTTGCCAGGGGCTGGGGAGTAGGGAGGATAAGGAGTTATTGTTTAATGGGTACAGAGTTTCAGTTTGGGAAGAGAAAAATTCCTGGAGATGGATGGCGGTGATGGTTGCAGAACAATGTGAATGTACTCACCACTGAACTGTACCTTAAAAATGGTTAAGATGGTAGATTTTGGCCAGGCGCAGTGGCTCATGCCTGTAATCCCAGCGCTTTGGGAGGCCGAGGCAAGTGGATCATGAGGTCAGGAGTTCAAGACCAGCCTGGCCAACACGGTGAAACCCTGTCTCTACTAAACCACAAAAATTGGCCGAGCGTGGTGGCGAGTGCCTGTAATCCCAGCTACTCAGGAGGCTGAGGCAGGAGAATCACTTGAACGTGGGAGGCAGAGGTTGCAGTGAGCCGAGATCATGCCGCTGCACTCCAGCCTGGACGTACAGAGTGAGACTCTGTCTCAAAAAAAAAAAAAAAAAAAAAGATGGTAGATTTTATGTTCTATACATTTTACCACCCAAAAGCCCAGTGTTGAAGATTTCTATGATTATTCTTTCTATTATTAGGTAATTGCACGTTAATTGGGAGCTTTCTTTTTTTTTTTTTTTTTTTGAGACAGAGTTTTGCTCTTGTCACCCAGGGTGGAGTGCAATGGTGCAGTCTCGGCTCACTGCAACCTCTGCCACCCAGGTTCAAGCGATTCTTCTGCCTCAGCCTCCCTAGTAGCTGTGACTACAGGCATGCGCCACCACATCCAGCTAATTTTTGTATATTTAGTAGAGATGGGGTCTTACCATGTTGTCCAGGCTGGTCTCAAACTCCTGACCTCAGGTGATTCACCTGCTCAGCCTCCCAAATTACTGGGATTACAGGTGTGAGCCACTGCACCAGGCCAACTGGGGGCTTTCCTGGGCCTAGGCTCACCAGCTGCTGCCTGGCATGCTCAACCTATATTTAATTGTGTACTCCCTACTACACAAAGGGCCTGAATATTGCGTGATATACTTAGGTTGGTACTGAGTAGTAAGTCCTCTGCGGTTCCGAGAAAGAAAAAGAGAATTGACATTTATTAAAGACTTAAAATTGGGTTATAATAAATGCTTTCCACACATCAGTCTCTTTACTCTACACAACTACAGCGTAATGCAGATATTACCTGCATTTAACACACCAGGACACCAAGGTTCCCAGGGAATAAGGAACTTGCCAAAGTCTACAAAGTTAGGAACTGGCACAGTCAGGTTTTGAGCCCAGCCATCTCTGATCACAGAACCTGGGCTTTTTCTATGAGTGTTTGTTCTTCAAGTGTAGTCCCCAGAAACTAGCATTTTGAAGCAAAAGAAGTTTGCCAGCATGCAGGTTTCTTGATCCCACCTGAGACCTACTCAACCAGAATCTCTTGAGGGAGATTGTTATGGGAGGTCCTCCAAAATCTGCATTTAAAATAAACTGCCTGGGTAAATTTTCTGCACACTAAAGTTTCACCATCAAGAAGACTCCTAAGAGCTGAGATTACTTTTCATAAGATGGTATTAAATCTTAAAATATTTCTCCACTTAAAATACAAAAGAGAAAAATAATTTGTTGTCATTCTTTTTTTTTTTTCTGTTACAAACACTTGCAGAATTGACAGGAGCCTAATTCTTTCTTTATCTTTGAGGGTTTCTATATTTCCGAAAAGCAATACAGAGACAGTTACAGATGTCCACAACTTTAAACAAATTCCTCAGCTGCTAAAACGTGTAGTATTATGAATAGAATCCTACATATCAATGTAAATGGGAAAACATTTGCCATTAATATTACCGTTATATTTTTACTATTCATACTGTCACATTCTAGGCTTACCTATAAGAATTTGTTTCTTTCTTTTCGTCTAGTTTACTCTAAGTAGTTATTCCTAGGGCTGTCTTTTTGGTCCATCTCTTCTCTTGCAGTTATAGGTTAGTATGGATACTATTTAAAACACATGAGCAGGCCAAGTGCACCTGGCAAATATGTCAATTCGACTTAATTTCTGCTTTGGCAGTTGCGGGGACATCACTAGAAACTGCACTTGACAATTTTCATTAAGAGATATTCAAGTGACTCCTCTTTTTTTAATTTTAGAGACAGGGTCTCACTCTGTCACTCAGGCTGGAATACAGTGGCATGATCATAGCTCACTGCAGCCTAGAACTCCTGGCCTCAAGCGATCCTCCCACCTCAGCCTCCCAATGTAGCTAGGGCTAAAAATTAACACATCTGTTAATTTTTGGTAGAGAGGGGGTCTGGCTATATTGCCCAGGCTGGTCTCAAACTCCTGGCCTCAAGCGATCCTCCCACTTTGGCCTCCCAAAGTGTTGAGATTACAGGTGTGAATCACCGCACTTGGCCTCCATTAAAATTTTTTTTAAATAACACATATCTCTCTTAGTGACCATGTTTTCCCACCTGTGAGAACAGCTGCCTCTTATTCACTGGAGAGGTCTAGAAAGCTTGGCGATGAGCACCATAGAGGAGAATTTCTGCCATCTCAAATGACATAGTTGCTGCATCTAAAAGTAGCCTGATGATGCATCCTGTGGGGGCAGGTGGGTCCCTCAGACAATAGCGAAGGCTTCCTAAACAATGCAGAGGGGAACAGCCACTTCCACTCAGTCCTCCTGCCGACCAGACAGATGAGGAAGCTCCCACTGCCCGGTTGGTTTGCAAGGGCAAGGGCTTGCTTTTCTGTGCCCATTACTTGACACTCAGCTGGTTTATGGGCTGCTCATTTCTCCGTACAAAAGGCCCTGAAGCCCCTCTGTAGAATTGGCCAGCGGGAGGAGACTATAACAAGAGACCACCCACAGCTGTATGAGCAGACTTGCTGGCTTGTATTCTGCCGCAGAAGAAGTTGGCAGAGGCTATGCGTTAGAATCATAGAAGTTTGTGGTAGGTAGGAATTTTGAGACCATAAGGTCTATCAACTTCATTTATAGGGAAGAACTCAAAATCCCAGGGAATTTTCCAGGGGTTGAAACCCAGCCTTACATCCAGAATCCAGATGCCTTCTCACTGCAAACCAGGGGCTGCTGAAGGGACCCATGAAGTGACTTTGAGAGATGGATGATCCGTCTAATAGTATATGAATAAATGTTACGCTTCTGTAGTTTTGCTTAGGTAGAATATGTACAACTTTAAAGTTTTCATCTGTGGATTTGAAGAGAAAGAACTAATTCTTGAAAATAGCAGTCTGCACGGAGGAAGAGAGGCATGGAGGCACTCCGGGGGTACACAAGACAATCTATTGCAGTGCAAGAACAAAATACTAGAATTTATTTAGATTTATCTAGTTCATTCTTTAAAATTTCTCAGTTATATGTTTTATAATGTAGATAATATTTTAATATGAAAATACAAAATTAATACATGTCTATAGAAGATTTTTTTTTTACTATCAAAGCATACAGTTGAAATGTTTGGACACAACTGCTTTAAAGTAGATGTGGCAAATAATTGGCCCACAAGATGAAACCAGACTGTAGTCGTGTTTTGTTTTAATTATATGGTGTTTATAAAGGGAATGAGAACGTATTTAGGGAGTCGGTATATTATGCAGAAAAATCTTGGTTTTCAGCTTCTCTTGAAAAAATAGAAAAGACAGTTGACAAAAATGGGCCTGTTTATTTGGATGGCAAGAGTTTGTTGCTAGTAGTAAGTGCCCCCTTAACATGGTTTACTACAGTCCCCACCACTCCCTATTGTCCCCTGGCACTAAGACTGAGTTTCAGTTGCATTTATCATTGTGTTTCAACAGTGGCATACTGGTAAATGTTTAACAAATAATCTCTGGGTGCTGAGGGTGGTGCAAATGTGTAGCATTGGCTGATTTCTACATTGTAAACACTTTCGCCAGGGCCAATTTAAAGTTACCAATTTGACTTCACTGAACACAGGAAGAGATGTGCACTGTGAGATCTCATGAGTTAGTACAGTCGACTCCAGCACACCGCTGACTTGTGTTATTTTTCTCAATGTAGCTTATTTCGCTCGATTACCTTACATGCCTAACTTTAGTAGACACGTGTGTTTGCCTTCTCTATTGTAGAAGAATGACATCAAAAGGCTGGTAGAAAAAAATCCAGGAATGGACTCAAACGTGCCCTTTCTACTACTCCACAGCTGCCCACTGTTAAAAGTATTTTGGGAGCTCCTCTTTGATTCAAGCTCTGATAATAAATACAACATTTGTATGTAAAAGGCAAGATAAATCTCAAAGTAGTGGTACTGTGTTTGTTGATACTTACTTCAAGGTCAGCAACTTGACCAATATTCTGTTGCCCAGG
This sequence comes from Pongo abelii, assembly GCF_028885655.2. Taxonomy (NCBI): domain Eukaryota; kingdom Metazoa; phylum Chordata; class Mammalia; order Primates; family Hominidae; genus Pongo; species Pongo abelii. The sequence goes on from NC_071998.2 coordinate 58,465,467, forward strand.
TGTTCCTTGGGACATTCTGGTACTGGACGTATTTCCACAGCATCCTCCTATTTTTAATCACATTGTAAAGAAATCATTAGTGAATTCTGTGAGGAGCTCCAATTAGAGTTAACCCAGGGAAGGGAAGGCTACCCTCCACGGCTCAAGTTAACTTAGATTTGCTTTTTTTCTAACACTCTGCCTTTTATAAGAAAGTTTCTTTTCCAACCCCCAACCTCAAAGCCAGTATTTACAGCAAACAGTTTCTCCTTTTAGAAACTCAAGCATTTAAGACAAAGAGACTGAAGCAGGAAGGAAGGAAATGTGAACATGGATATGGCTTAGTAACATCCACCAGATGGCATTGCAAAATCTTATACCTATTGTTGATGTTTTTGTGTGTGTTTTGCCCACTCTAATTACACATTTGATATATTTCTCCTGTCGAGGGCTTTACTAGTAAGTATGTGAGTTTCAGATTTGAAATCTGAGTCACAATGGTTCACTTAAGGCTGTAAACCATTGATCCTATAATACAGAGTCACTTTCTCAGTTCACTGTTTTCTTAAACAGATGATAGAGACTTGGGGTTGAATTGACAAGTTCTAGACAGGCTTATGCAGTTAGAGCTTGCTAAAGTGCTAGGTATATGAAATTTAGTAATGACAAATTAAGAGCTCTACCTGTTTATTTTACCGCACAGAAACTAAAGACTTAAAGAGGAATATCAAGTCCCTATTGTAACCTTAACATCTGCATCTGAACTATCATTCTATGTTAATTATATTCATGTATGCAAAAATAAGCAGTGCAAATCCTTGAAAACAGTACTTCCCACTCTTGCAGTATGCTTTCCGAACACTGGTGAGTGCTCTGTCGATCGCAAGGGTCCAAAGAACAGGGTCATATCTCACTGTCTTTTCCTGGGAGCTTTCCACTGAATACCCCACAGCAAGCTTAACATTCTTGCAAATAGCAGTAAAGTCACCTTCCTGGTAAATATGTACCCACTTTGGTGGAATGATCAATGTGGTAAGCTCATCATTACTCCGACCTCTCCCTGTGGTCCCCATTCCTTGTGGTTACAGTTGGCCATGTTGCTGGGTGGAATGGCTGAGTTTATTTCAGAGGAGACATTGTTTTGATGCCTACTCGCTCAGGGCAATCTGGACCTTTTCGGATCATTGGAACAGACATATCTAAAGGGAAGATCTCCCTAACTGGAAAACAACCGGAAGGTAGAGACACTCATGGATTTCTGGGACTGCCTTTGGTCTAGATTCTAATTTTTGAAATCCTTTTAAAAAAGATTTTCATTGGGAAAATTTTAAACATACACAAAAGTTGAGAGAGTAATGCAATGAACCACCATTCACCCATCACCTAGCTTCAACAAGTTCAATTCAGGGGCATTCTGGTTTCGTCTATTTACCCACTTACTACCTTTCTCGCTCAATACTGGATTACATAGAAGCAATTTCCCAGAGACCATATACATATATAAGTATTTCAGTACATATCTTTAAAAGATAAAGACTTTTAAAAACATATAGCAATACCATTATTATGCCTAAAAATTTATAATTTCTTATTGCCACTAAATAATTTTTGTCAGTTTCAAATTTCCCTGTCTGTCTCAATTTGTTTTTACTGTTATTTTCTTAAATCAAGATCCAAACAAGGTCCACATATGACATTTGGATGATATATTTCCCAAGTCTCTTCTAAGCTATATGAATTTCTTCAGGCTTTATAGCTAACTGAAATGGCAACTAATTCCCAAGCAAACAGAAAGTGGAAATGTGAAACATTAATGGATCCTCTTGTTTTCATCATCCTAAAAATATATATAAATGAAGGGAATGAAAGAGATTATGAGAGAGAAAGAGACAGTATGAGAGAGATGATATTCTTTCATTTACTGTCCCATTGGATCCAGAGGTCAACTCCACATTTGCCTACCTGTGATTTTCTTAGGTGAGCCAAGAAGTACTCCCCCAACCTTTTTTGCTGAATTGGTTTTAGTTGGGTTCTGTCACTTGTAACCAAGAGCCTCAGCAAACTTTTCTATGATTTGGAGTATTAGTGGAATCTTTCTTAGGGATTGACATAGAATGCCTTTTGTAGAATCACCACCTTTTGTAGAATCAGAATGAATTAGGGAAAGAACTTGCCTTATAGAAGCTTAGTGGTTAAGTCCAACTTTTGCTTCTCCTGTAGACTCAGCCATAACTTGGATATACTAGTTTACCTCTCTTCTAACTTTCCTTACAGGGAAATCAAGTAATGATAATATTTAAAAATCTGATTGTGTCATCGAAAAAACCAGCATTTGTAATCATGTCAGAGTAGGTAGAAATTTACCTTTCTTCCATAGAATTTTCTTTGGAGAAAGCACAAATTATAAGTACAAATGCAATTTCTGTGACAACAGCTTCAAAATATTAAAGGGCTGGTATAGAGGCCCTCAAGCATTTTAGACATGCCAGTTTACAAATAACTGGAACACTAATTATGAAGCTCTTCTCTCTACTCAATAAAAGCAGGCCCCATTAGGCATGCTCCTAGATTATAACTTTCAGTCCCAATGGAGTGTCTGCATTGTTTCAAAGATCATAAAACAAAGTTCCTCTAAAACCAGGCTATGTTTCATTATTTTAATCAGTTCAGATGGAACGTTCTCCCATCTAATACCACCAGGGAGACACTGACAAGCAAATGTCTCACTGGACATATTCTCTGCATCCTCTAATTGTTCTCTCTCTTCTGGCATCCACTTTGGGTCCCTCTATTACATGTTGACATCTCCATCACAGAACTGAGAGGAAGAGGAAGGAAAGTAAAGGCCAAATCAGTCTGATCTAATATATTTTGACAAATCTGGTAAAAAGTCTTAATGCTGTGGATGGAAACTAAAAAGTTACATGATATTTAAAAATATCATATTTGGATTTCAGTTATGTGTCCCAACATACCAGGTAGTCATATGTATGTAGATACATAAACAAGGGAACACGAACTTTGTAGTTAGAGGGTTAGGGCCCCATTTTATAATTTAATTTATCTGTTGAATCTTGAAAAAGCTCTTTAGCCTAATTCTTGCTTTTTAATCTGAGGAAAGGAGATGATGATATTGCTCACATTATTTGTACTTTATTAATTTATTTTTTAATTGACAAGTAGTAGTTGTGAACATCTATGGGGTACAGTGTAATGTTTTGATCTATGTATACATTGTATAAAGATTAAATCAAGTAATGTTTTGATCTACGTATACATTGCAGAAAGACTAAATCAAGCTAATTAACATATCTATCACCTCACCAACTTACCTTTTAAGTGTGTGTGTGATGAGAACACTAAAAATCCTTTTTAAAAGCAGTTTTGAAATATACAACACATTATTATTAACTCTGGTCACTATGCAGTGCAATAGGTCACTAAAAAGTAAAAGTCTCCAGCCTGAGACTTTGTAGCCTTTGATCAACACCTTCTCCCTCTCCCCACAGCCCCTGGTAACCACCTTTCTACTCTGTTTCTATGAGATCCACTTTTTTAGATTCTATATATAAGTGAGATAATTTATTTTTATACTCTGCCTCATTCAGAAGACCATTTGAGGCTGCTGACAAAAACTGAAAATAAAATAAAAATAGATGAGGAAACCAAGGTGCTTAGAAAATCAGGATAAGAAAAGAAAGCTGGAGTAAATTCAGGACACCAATCAGTAAGTTGCCATATTTGGTGAAGGTGGACAGAAGTTTGCTCTAAGTAAAGAATTTAAGAGAGTTAGTTACAAATGAGCACAATCTCTAAGTGTTCATATTATCTCAGCAGAAGCGTGCTGCTTCTGTCTTTGAAGATGTGAAGGCTAATTGCCCTTTAGATCATCAAAGAGGAAGGTGCTAGATGGTGAGTAGGTCAATGTCAACAATAGTATTTCCAAGTGGACGTGATATCCTATCTCATGACTGCTGTTTCCTTTATTGTCCTCCTTGCTGACCAGTGGTGAGCTCACTGAAGGGCAGGTCAGCAAACACAAACCAGAAGGGTGGGGGTATCAGGCTCTCTGATTGTCTCACTTAATCCAAGGATCGAATTTCAAATATTAAGAGGCATGGATGGATAGAATACCTTTTATGCAAAGTTTCTTCAAATCCTGTTTCTTCCAACTGAACTTTCAATACGATTTGGACAGCAGAGGTGTAGCAGTAATCTGTTCTGGCAAGACCCAGAAGTGTAGATAATCTGACGCAGAGGGGAAAACTGAGAGCCTCCTATACAGTATAAGGAGTTCAAACAGACACAAGGCTTGAATGATGGTCACCTCTCATTTCATCCAAAGTGCCTCAGGCAGTGACCACAGGCAAAGTCTACATTATCCTATTGTTGTCAGTCAGCTCCAATAAATGAAGAAGTAAACAATCAAGATCCCAAAGTTCTACACATTGGGAGCACGGGCTGTGATTATCCTAGCCTGAAATGTTTTCAAAGCAGGTCTTTCTGGTTGCTCATAGAGATCATTAAAAAGAAAGTAACAAAGCACTAAAGAACATCAAAGTTTAAGTAATGTATGTCTCAATGGAGTAGTGACCACACATACCCTCAAATAATAGGATGGTTTGACTTGCTGGGTATGATTACTACATGTAGACCCTTGAAACGTTTGGGGATTAAATGAGATGCTCTTAGTGAACATATTTTGTAAAGGGCTATGAAAATTCCAGTTGTTATTATTATCAGAATCCCATCTGTATGATAATCAATATTGGCTCTGCTATGACACACAGGCTTGCCTGAGTGAAAAACAAGGCCCCAGAAATCATACAAGTGAGCCCTGATATCATGGGCTGCTATATAGTAATAACGAACAACACAATTGTCCACATGATTCCCAGAGTCTTCACTGAGATTCTCCAGTATGGAAACAGTGGCACCCACCTCGTCCACTGAGGGGTAAAGGGCAAAGAGCTCGGCCTGCCGATTGGTCCTCCGGGCCTCCTCATTCTGCTTCTCAAAGTCCTCAGCACTCACTTGCTGCAGGAGGTTTTCTAGCCGCTTGTCAGGCTGCAGGCTGCGGAGGTCAAAGTCACAGGCAGTGATGGGGCCTTTCCCAGACACATCGCACAGCACGTTTAAGTGGCAGGGGCCTGCCTGTGAGAGAAAACAGTGGGTCTTTGTGAGAGAGACAGCAAGTCTAAAATGAGAACTGAAGAATCTTGGATGTCTCAAGACTGCTCCAACTTGGGACTACAGAATCTCAGCCAGGCCTCAAGTCTTCTGAAGAAACTGGGGATTTGACAAGAATGACATCTTAGCTTCCTGGCTGGAATATGCTAAAATTAAATGTCTTCTTCTCACCTGGAAGCAGGTAGTTACTCATCTTATGCAGACAAACCAGTCCTGAGGAAAGGACTAAAAACAGCACTACATTCCTGTCGGTTGTTGGCTTGTTCTTTCCTGGGGCTGGGGGGCCAAGCCTCTTAATGAACCATGCTCATGTCTCACACTAGAGCAAAACAGAGCTGGAGGAAGTTGCAACAAAGAGGAGACTGGGCCAGGTGCAGTGGTTTATGCCTTTAATCCCAGTACTTGGGTAGACAAGGTGGGAGGATTGGTTGAGGCCAGGAGTTCAAGACTAGCCTGGGCAACACAATGAGACTCAGTCTCTTAAAAAAAAAAAAAAAAAAAAAAAGCAAAACTTAGCCAGGCATGGTGGCGTGCACCTACAGTCTTAGCTACTTGGGAGGTTTAGGTAGGAAGACTGCTTGAACCCCGCCCAGGAGTTCAAGGCTGCAGTGAGGTATGATTACCTTTTTTTTTTTTTTAAAGACCAAGTCTTGCTGCGACACCTAGCCTTGAGTGCAATGGCACCATCTCAGCTCACTGCAACCTCCGCCTCCTGGGTTCAAGCGATTCTACTGCATCAGCCTCCCTAGTAGCTGGGACTACAGGCATCTGCCACTACAGCTGGCTATTTTTGTATTTTTAGTAGAGATGGGGTTTCACCATATTGTCCAGGCTGGTCTGAAATTCCTGACCTTAGGTGATCCACCCCCATCAACCTCCCAAAGTGCTGGGATTACAGGGGTGAGCCACTGCGACCGGTCCCATTTAAGTCTTTAATCCATTTTGGCTGCTATGTAATATGATCACAAGTGACATCCTCTCACGCTTTGCCATATTGTTTTGACAGAAGCAAGTCCCAGGTCCCACCCACAGTCAGGGATGAACATCACAAAGGTGTGAATGTCACAGGCCCAGATGATGGGACAACCATAGCATCTGTCTGCCACACTAATTTTCTGCTAATAATTTAAAATGCACATCTAGCTTCTGTAATAATGTACTATTTTTAAAATATTGGGCTCATGCCTGTAATCCCAGCACTTTGGGAGGCTGAGATGGGTGGATCACCTGAGGTCAGGAGTTCAAGATCAGCCTGGCCAATATGGTGAAACCCCATCGCTACTAAAAATACAAAACAATTAGCCGGGCATGGTGGCCAGTGCCTATAATCCCAGCTACTTTGGAGGCTGAGGCAGGAGAATCATTTGAACCCGAGAGGCGGAGGTTGCAATGACCCGAGACTGTGCCACTGTACTCCAGCCTGGGCAATAAGAGCGAGACTCCGTCTCAAAAAATAAGTAAATAAATTATTGTATTAACTTTTTAAAACTGTAAAAATCAACAGAGAAAAAGATTATAAATGACCCTACAAGTTACTAATTTCTTTGTGAAATTTTTTTTTAAAGTTAGGCCAGTTGTAATTATTGTGCTTCTAAGCTTCTAAAGTTAAAGTGTATTTAATAAAGCTAATAGGAAAGATTGGATTTTTTTTTTTTTTTTTTTTTTTAGATGGAGTTTCGCTTTTTTTGGCCAGGCTGGAGTGCAATGGTGAAATCTCAGCTCACTGCTGCCTCTGCCTCCCAGGTTCAAGTGATTCTTCTGCCTCAGCCTCCTGAGTAGCTGGGATTACAGGCACGTGCCACCACGCCTGGCTAATTTTCTATTTTTAGTAGAGACAGGGTTTCACCACGTTGGCCAGGCTGGTCTTGAACTCCTGACCTCAAGTGATCTGCCTGCCTTGGCCTCCCAAAGTGCTGGGATTACAGGCATGAGCCACCATGCTTGGCCATGATGACTTCTTCTGCAATCCAGCCTGGGTGACAAAGTGAAACCCTGTCTCATTAATTAATTAATTCATTAATTCACAAATAAATAGGAGACTGTACTGGGAAATAAAGAGACCTTGTCTTAATCACCACTCAGAACTTGGTTTTTGAAACTGGAAAATAAGATGATTTGTGAGGAGCCTTCCAAATTAAATTGTGTATAAACACCAAAGCTGAATGTTATGCTTCCAAAGATCGATGTGGGAGTGGGCAACACTTTTCTACAGGAATTTGGTAACAGTTATTGGATTAAGCAACAACAACCAAAAGGAAAAAATTTGCTATTCAGGCTGTGTCCACTTTTGGCTGCAGTGTGCTTTAAGGAAACAACCTTAAATCAGTCACAAAGTGGATGCTTTATTCCATTAGGAATGTCTTTGTAATTGGGAACTGCATGCCTTGAACCAAAGACTCAGCAAAAAATGTATAACTGTAATCAACTGTATGTTGTAGGACTACAAATGGATTAATGGTAAATATCTATAAAATTTATGGCAAAATGTTTTTCTCAAAATTCTACTAAATGGACATACTACTGGACAGTTTCTCCATACTACATGTTTTTTGTGACATCAACCTCACAAAAGTACTACTCTACTAGATCATAAATTTTCCCCAAACTGAATGTGCTAGAAATAATCAATATCAACACTTCAATTATTAATACTTTTGTTTTTCTTAGAATTTATAAGAGTTTGAGGAAAATGAGTTTAATTTCCCAAATTTATTTAAAAGGACATCAAGGTACATATAAGTCAAAAGTCTAACATTACTCATCCCTTAATCTAGAAATTTCACTTCTAAGAATTTATCTGTAGGGTATAACTGGCAAGTGTGCAAGAATGTGAGGGCAAGAGCAACTCTGAAATACTGTTCATGATAGCAAAACAATAGAAGTAAACTAAATGCCCCCAAAAAGGAAGTATTAAGAGATTTTGGAACTTTCATAAAATAGAATGTTATGCAGCCATTAAAAGAAAGAACCTGGCCAGGTGTGGTGGCTCATGCCTGTAATCCCAGCACTTTGGGAGGCCAAGGCGGGGGGGATCATGAGGTCAGGACATCAAGACCATCCTGGGTAACATGGTGAAACCCCGTCTCTACTAAAAATACAAAAAATTAGCTGGGTGTGGTGGCACACGCCTGTAGTCCCGGCTACTCGGGAGGCTGAGGGAGGAGAATCGCTTGAACCTGGGAGGCAGGGGTTGCAGTGAGCCGAGATCGTGCCACTGCACTCCAGCCTGGGCGACAGAGCAAGACTCTGTCTCAAAAAAAGACAGAACACGTATTAATTGGAAGAGAAAGATAATCACAGTATATTGCTAATATGAAAAAGGAAGTTATGCAATATTACGCATAATATAATCTAATTTTTATAAAATCTACATGTACCAAGGAATCTTATCATATACTTGTTTAAATTTTATAAATCTAGCTATGTGGCCTCACCGTTCTACTCAAAAAGAAGGTGCGCAAGAATGAGAGTGGAATTGAAAACATTGCTGTCGTCTCGCAGTCTGAGATTCTCTCCATGATAAGTATTATTCCAATATTTCAAAACAAACAACTTTTGTACAATTTGGCTCTTTAAAAAATTTTAATAGACACGTAACAGTTGTACCTATTTACGGGATACAGTGTAATATCTCAATACCTGTGTACAATGTGTAACGATCAAATCAGGGTAATTAGTGTACCCACTGCCTCAATTATCATTTCTTTGTGTTGGGAACATTCAAAATCCTTTCTTCTAGCTATTTGGAAATACAGAATAAATTATTATTAATTCTAGTCACCTTACAGTACTATCAAATACTAGAACTTGTTCCTCCTATCTAGCTATAATTTTGTAACTGTTAACCAACCTCTCTATTCCCTTCTCCATCCATCCTTCCTAGCATCTAGTTACCACTATTCTACCCTCTACTTCTATGAGATCAACTTATTTATCTTCCACATATAAGTGAGATCATGCAGTATTTTTCTTACTGTGCTTGGCTTATTTCACTTAACATCCTCCAGACTCATCCATGTTGACGCAAATAACAGGATTTCATTTTTTTTATGGCTGAATAGTATTCTATCATGTATACATACCACATTTTCTTTATCCATTCTTCTGTTGATGGATACTTAGGTTGAGTCCACGTCTTGACTACTGTGAATAGTGCTGCAATAAACATGGGAGTGCAGATGTCTCTTTGATACACTGATATCCTTTCCTCTGGACATATATCCAGTAGTGAGACTGCTGGATCATATGATCAACTTGGCTTTTAAACACAGACAGTGGGCCAGGTGCGGTGGCTCACACCTGTAATCCCAGCACTTTGGGAGGCCAAGGTGGGTGGATCACCAAGGTCAGGAGTTCGAGATCAGCCTGACCAACATAGAGAAACCCCGTCTCTACTAAAAATACAAAATTGGCCAGCCATGGTGGCGCATGTCTGTAATCCCAGCTACTCGGGAGGCTGAGGCAGAAGAATCGCTTGAACTCGGGAGGCAGAGGTTGTAGTGAGCCGAGATCATGCCATTGCACTCCAGCCTGGCAATAAGAGCAAAACTCCATCTCAAAAAAAAAAAACAACAAAAAATACAACACAACACAGTGACTTGAGTTCTCTGCTAGTATGCTGCAGGAAAGCGTGTGCTTTGTGTGTATGCTGGTCTTCACTTATTGTTTCTGGACTCCAAATTCACCCTTTTATGCTTTGTTCTTTGATGCTGGGTCAGCAAATCATATTTCCGCTGTGTCTGCTGCTCCCTTTAGGTTCTGTCAATAGGGAGTGCTATAGGGTTACCGGATGGTTCAAGGAGGTCAAAGGGCCTGGCTCCTTCCTCTTGCCATTCCTCTCACCTTCGTAGTGACAGTTGGTTCTAGCCTTCAGGTTCTTTTGGTACTTCCAGAATTACCCTTATCTTACCTCCTTGAAGGTACCAGCACCAGCCGGGCATTTTCTCCTCTTGTGAGGTGTTAGTTCAGGCTCCATGAGGTTTTTCCCTCTGAGATCCTGAGATAGCACCACCGGCTGGGCAGTACCTTCTCAGGGATTTCAGTCCTTGCTCTCAGGCTCCTCTTCTGAGCTTCTACGTTCTGACAACTCCAAGATCTTCCCCTAGACCTGTAGTCCTCAAATTGTGGTCGTGGGACCAGCAGCATCAGCATCACTTAGGAAATGCTAATTAAAAAGTATGAGGTTCACCCTCCAGACCTACTGAATCAGAAATTCCAACAGACAGGGCCCAGCAACCTATGTTTGAACAAACCCTCTGGGAGATTCTGATGAAGCTAAAGTGGAGAACCACTGCCGTATACCCCAGCCCCAGGGTGGCATGCTGTTTTCCATAATGACGATTTTAGGATAGCCTCAATTTTTCCCTTTTGGTTCTCTCAGACCTCCAAAACTGGTTTAATCAATTCCCCGTGTTAAATTTCTCCTGTTGAAATACCTACCACGGCTTCTATCTGACTAACATTAAGAGGAACAATTTAATTGGTCAGCATGTAGGGTGAAAATGGAATTTAGTCAAAATTACTGATGAAAAATTCCTTAAATCTCCCATAAAGCAGAGCATCCAAGTATTCTATCCCTCAGTAAGCCTGTCATATTTAGCGCTGGAAATGATGGCTGATTCTACTGTGGAGCTCCAAGTAAGTAGTTGGCTTTGCTTTAGGGGGACCACCTTGTCTGAAAAATTAGTATTATTTACTAAATACTAAATCGAATGATTTCCAGCATGGTGAGATTCCTGTATTATGAAGACACGTGGAAGCTGAAAACTATATGAGTTTACAAGAAGTTCTGTGCAAACTTCAACAGATTTTTTCTTCTCAATTTTATTTTTCTCATCTATAAAATGGGCAGGTTGGACAGCTCAGTAGTGTTAAACACATTCACACTGCAGTATAACCATCACCAGCATCCATCTCCATAATGCTGTTCATCTTAGAAAGCCGAAACTCTACCCATTAAACAATAACTTCCTACTCCTCCCTCCCTCAGCCCCTGGTGACCACATTTTGTTTATCCATTCATTATGGATGGATACTTGGGTTGCTTCTACCTTTTGGCTGCTGTGAATAATGCTGCTGTGAACATAGGTGTATAGAGCTTAACTTTTGGAAACATGAAATTTATTTGGCTATGGTTCTTTGGCTGTTTTATGCAAATGAAGGCTTGCTTTCTTTCTGTCTTCTATTTGTTAGAGTGCTTGCTGGAGTTCTTCAAATGACCCCAGGCATTTAAAAAATTAGTTACAGAATAGTGTTAAAAGTTCATTTCGCAATATGTACACTTTAACTTGAATTTTAAACTGTAATTACTTTATAAGAATAATGACAACTGGCCAGGTGTGGTGGCTCACGCCTGTAATCCCAGCACTTTGGGAGCCCAAGGCGGGCAGATCACAAGGTCAGGAGATCGAGACCATCCTGACTAACACGGTGAAACCCCGTCTCTACTAAAAATACAAAAAGAAATTAGCTGGGAGTGGTGGTGGGAGCCTATAGTCCCAGCTACTTGGGAGGCTGAGGCAGGAGAATGGCATGAACCCGGGAGGCGGAGCTTGCAGTGAGCCAAGATCGCGCCACTGCACTCCAGCCTGGGCGACAGAGCAAGACTCTGTCTCAAAAAATAAAAATAAAATAAAAATAATGACAGTAACAATAACAGTGACCAGCATTTACTAGGCACTAAGTGTTTATGGATATTAACTCATTAATACTCAAATAACCTCATGAGTTAGTATTATCATCCTTGTTTCCCAGGAGAGGAAACTGAAGCCCAATAAGTTTAATTATCCTGCCTAAAGTTAGAGAGTTAGTACATGGTAGAATCACTAGGAGAATGCAGGTATTCTGGCCTCAGCATGGAGCTTTTCATTACTCTGTAGTTTGCCTTAGGGGCACCAAGAGTCTCCGCAGGAATTGTCGTAGGGATGGGCCCAAGGTGTCTCTGTCCCCCAGTTAGAGCTTTTCTACTTTTTTCTATTTTAATCATTGGGTTTCCGGGTTTTCATTTGAACACCAATTTCTGTAGCTACAAATAAATTTGAAAAAAAAAATCACTGACTCAGATGGTAAAGTTCCTCCTACTCAAACTTTCTATGAGTCTATCGTTTATTCTAGTTTGTAAAATTGACAGCATGCCCTGGGCAGAAGAGCCCAGTAACCTGGTAACCATGTTTGTTGATAGGAAATACCTGAGCAGCGGGTTCACTGCACTCCAAGGTTTCCGACTCAAACGTCTGTTTCGGAAGCGTCTTGTGAAAATCTTTTCGAGATCCAGTCTTTTTAAAGCCACAAATTTCTGGACTTCCTTGGTTTCTTTTATGGTTGATATTTAATTTGGAGAGAGAAAGAGAGAGAGAAGCAAACCATTAGATTAAAAATAAAAGTAATGGCTTAAGTGTAGACATGGTGCTGAGAGAGCTTACAAAGAGGGAACCAATTGTAATTCCACACATTTAATTATACTCCAGGCCTAATACAAGGCTCTGTTGTAATGAGATACAAATTTACCCCCTGGCTGGCTCATTATTAAAGGGAGGCATGGCCTGAGAAAATGCCACTTCAGAAGTGCGGTCATTTCAGCTGTGGGGCATTTGGCTCCAAATTGAAGCTAAACTATGACCCTAGTGTAAGTGGCTGGAATAAATCTAGCAATGTGCAGAAGCCGCAAATAGAGATCGTTTGAAGATAAAAATAGAGAAAACCATTTAATCTTCACATCAATGTTCTTAATAATGAATAAAGCAGGCGGGACATGGTTAAGAAAAAATAAAAATAAATGATTTATCTTTGCAAACATCCTCAATCTCTACTCCATGAACTCTGTTAAAATTGTGTTGAATAATATACAGCTATGGAAAGAGTTTAAAAGAGAATGTCTAGCCCTGTCACTGAAGAAATGAGACAGACCATCATAAGAAAGGTAAAACATGTAAGTTGTCAAGTGATGACTAGAGAAACCAACATGTGTATTTCCCATTTTTATGACTCAAAGACATCTTTGGAAAACATGCTGCAAAGTCAAGTGCACAAACAAGCGTCATTTTTATTTTTGTTGAGGATACGGGATATCTTATCTTTTATTTTTTTTCCGACTTTTATTTTAGGTTCAAGGGATACATGTGCAAATTCATTACATGGGTAAATTGCATGTCACTTAGGTTTGATGTATGAATGATACTGACATCACCCACGTAGTGGCCACAGTACTCAATACGCAGTTTTTCAACCCACACCTGCTTCCATCCTCCCTTCTCTAGTAGTCCCCGGTGTCTACCGTGTTATCTTTATGCCCATGTTTACCCGATGTTTAGCTCCTTCTTATAAATAAGAACATGTGGTATTTGGTTTTCTGTTCCTGTGTTAATTCATTTAGGATAATGGCCTTCAGCCACATCCATGTTGCTGCAAAAAAACCCCCATGGTTTTGTTCTTTGCTATGGCTGTGTAGTATTTCATGGTGTATATGTACCAAATTTTCTTTATCTAGTCCACTGTTGATGGGCATCTAGGTTGATTCCATGTCTTTGCTATTGTGAATTGTGCTGTGAGGAACATATGAGTGCATGTGTCTTTTTTGTAGAACAATTTATTTTCCTTTGGGTATAGACCCAGTAGTGGGATTGCTGGGTTGAATGGTAGTTCTGTTTTAAGTTCTTTCACAAATCTTCACACTGCATTCCATAATGACTGAACTAATTTCCAACATGTTAATTTTTGCCTTTTTTTTTTTTTTTGAGACAGGGTCTCGTTCTGCTACCCAGGATGGAGTGCAGTAGTGTGATTATAGCTCACTGCAGCCTTGAATTCCTAGGCTCAAGCAATCTTCCCACCTCAGCCTCCCAGTAGGTGAGAGTATAGGTACACGCCACCATACCCGGCTAATTTTCTTTTTCTTTTTTTTTTCCATTTATTTTGATATTTTGTAGAGACACGGTCTTGCTACATTATACAGGCTGGTCTCAACCTCCTGGCTTCAAATAATCCTCCTGCTTCAGCCTCCCAAAATGCTGGGATTACAAGCGTAAGCCACACGCCCAGTCTATTTTTTGACTTTTCAATAACAGGCATTCTGACTGTTGTGAGTTGGTATCACACTGTGGTTTTGATTTGTATTTATCTAATGATTAGTGATGTTGAGCATTTTTTCATATATTTTTTGGCCACATGTATGTCTTCTTTTGAGAAGTATCTGTTCATGTCCTTTGCCCATTTTTAAATGGGGTTGTTTTTTGCATGTTGAATTATCTAAGTTCCTTATAGATTCTGGATATCAGACATTCTTCAGATTTACAGTTTGCAAATATTTTCTCCTATTCAATAGGTTGTCAGTTTACTCTGTTGATAGTTTCTTCTGCTGTGCAGAAGCTCTTTAGTTTAATTAAGTCCCACTTGTCAATTTTTGTTTTTGTTACAATTGCTTTTGGGGACTTATTCATAAATTCTTTACCAAGGCCAATGGCCAGAATAGTATTTCCCTGTTTTTTTCTCTAGGGTTTTTGTAATTTTAGGTCTTATATTTAAGTCCTTAATCCATCTTGAGTTAATGTTTGTATATGATTAAAGGGAGGGGTCCAGTTTCAATCTTCTGTATATGACCAGCCAGTTACTCCAGCACCATTTATTGAATAGGGAGACCTTTCCTCATGGCTTGTTATTGTCAACTTTGCCAAAGATCAGATGGCTGTAGGTGTGCAGCTTTATTTCTGGTTTTTTATCTTGTTCTATTGGTCTGCGTGTCTGTTTTTGTACCTGGACTAAGCTGTATTGGTCACTGTAGCCTTGTAGTGTAGTATGAAGTCACACAGTGTGATGGCACCGGCTTTGTTCTTTTTGCTTAAGATTGCTTTGGCTATTCAGGTTTTTTGGTTCCACATGAGTTTTGGAATAGGTTTTTCTTTTTAAATTCTGTGAAAAAATGATGTTGGTAGTTAAG
The DNA here is from genome assembly GCF_028885655.2 of Pongo abelii. NCBI lineage: Eukaryota > Metazoa > Chordata > Mammalia > Primates > Hominidae > Pongo > Pongo abelii. The sequence goes on from NC_071998.2 coordinate 58,480,567, forward strand.
ATAGGAATAACAGTGAATCTAAAAATCTCTTTAGGCACTATGGCTGTTTTAATAATATTGATTCTTCCTATCCATGAGCATGGAATATTTGTCCATTTGTTTGCGTCACCTCTGATCTCTTTCAGTGTGTTTCATAATTCTCATTGTAGAGATCTTTCACCTCCTTGATTAGCTGTATTCCTAGGTATTTTATTCAAAAGAATAAAATAAATGGAATTGCATTCTTGATTTGGCTCTCAACTTAGACATTATTGGTGTGTGGAAATGTTACTGACTTTTGTACATTGATTTTGTATCCTGAAACTTTACTGAAGTTGTTTATCAGTTCTAGGAGCCTTTTAGCAGGGTCTGCAGTGTTTTCTGGGTACAGAATTATATTGCCTGCACTATGACAGAGCTAGTTTGACTTCCTCTCTTCCTATTGGGATGTCTTTTATTTCTTTTTCTTGCCTGATTTCTCTGGCTAGCACTTCCAGTACCATGTTGATATAAGTGGTGGGAGTAGGCATCCTTGTTTTGTTCCAGTTCTCAAGAGGAATGCTTCCAGCTTTTGCTCATTCAGTATGATGTTGGCTGTGGATAGCTGAATAATAGATGGCTCTTATTATTTTGAGGTATGTTCTTTCAATGCCTAATTTGTTGAGGGTTTTTAACATGAAGGGATGTTGAATTTTGTTAAAAGCCTTTTCTGTGTCTATTGAGATTATCCTGTGGTTTCTGTTTTTAATTCTGTTTATGTGATGAGTCTCATTTATTGATTTGTGTGTGGTGAACCAACCTCACATCCCAGGAATAAAGCCTACTTGATAGTGATGAATTAAATTTCCAGTGTGCTGCTGGATTTGGTTTGTAGTATTTTGCTGAGGATTTTTGTGTCGATGTTCATCAGGGATATTGGCCTGAAGTTTGCTTTTCTGCTGTGTCTCTCCCAGGTTTTGGTATCAGAATGATGCTGGCTTTGCAGAATGAGTTAGAGAGGAGTCCTTCCTCCTTGAATTTTTGAAATAATTTCAGTAGGATTGGTACTAGCTCTTCTTTGTATGTCTGGTATAATTTGGCTGTGAATCCATCTGATCAAGGGCTTTTTGTGGTGGGTTTTATATTACTGATTCAATTTCAGAACTCATTATTGGTCTGTTCAAGATTTCAATTTCTTCCTGCTTCAATTTTAGGGGGCTTGTGTGTTTCCAGGAATCTATCCATTTCTTCTACGTTTTCTAGTTTGTGTGCATAGAGGTATTTATAACAGTCTCTGAGGATTTTTTATATTTCTGAGGCATCAGTTGTAGTGTCATTTTTGTCATTTCTGATTGTGCTTATTTGGATCGATCTTCTCTCTTGTTTTCTTTATTAATCTAGTTAGTGGGCTATCAACCTTGTTTTTTTTTTTTTTTTTGAATAACAAACTTTTGGTTTCATTGATCTTTTGTATGGATTTTCATGTTTTAATTTTTTTCAGCTCTGATTTTGGTTATTTCTTTTCTTCTGCTGGCTTTGGAGTTGGTTTGCTATTGTTTTTCTAGTTCTTCCAGGTCACACACCATTTTGTTTGATTTCCTGAATTATAGAAAAACCACCAAGCTGGTAAAGGGACATGAGGTGATATTGGAAGGTATTAGGTAGATCAAATGCCAGATAGATAAAGTAAGAAATGTAAGAGAGCTACTAGCAATTATACAAATACAAAGTTTATAACTCTGGCACAGAGAGCAGGTATTTGACCAACTTTAGTTGACTGAATTAATTAAAGAATAAGATGTCCCAATGACGTCTGTAGGAAGAACAGGACACTCTCGCTGGATTTTATTGTGTTCTGAAGACAAACAATTTGTTTTGAGCCAAAAAAAAAAACCAAGAATTAGCCTAGAAAAGAGATAAGACTAGCTTGGTGACTAATTCAAGTCAAGGCTTACCATAATGGGCCATCTTTTTTTTTTTTTTTTTTTGAGACGGAGTCTCACTCTGTCGCCCAGGCTGGAGTGCAGTGGCACGATCTCCGCTCACTGCAAGCTCTGCCTCCCAGGTTCACATCATTCTCCCGCCTCAGCCTCCCAAGTAGCTGGGACTACAGGCGCCCACCACCACACCCAGCTAATTTTTTTGTATTTTTAGTAGAGACGGGGTTTGGCTGTGTTAGCCAGGATGGTCTTGATCTCCTGACCTTGTGATCTGCCTGCCTCGGCCTCCCAAAGTGCTGGGATTACAGAAGTGAGCCACCGTGCCCGGCCATAATGGGCCATCTTTAGCGTCCCCTGGCCACTTGAATTTCTCTGACCCAAACCTATATTGCTAGGGCTGGGTGAAAAGCAGGCTAAATTGGGGAAATGAAAAAAAAAAATAAACAAGGTGAACTCTGAATAAGGAAATAAGACTAAACATTCAATAAGGATTTCAAGGAAAATGTACAGGCTGGGTGCAGTGGCTCACACCTATAATCCCAGCACTCTGAGAGGCCAAGGCGGGAGGACCACTTGAGCCCAGGAGTTTCAGACCAGCCTGGGTGACATGGTGAAACCGCATCTCTACAAAAAACACAAAAAATTAGCCAAGTATGGTGCCACCTGCCTGTAGTCTCAGCTACTTGGGAGGTTTAGATGGGAGGATTGCTCTCACAAATATAAATGTAGGCAACAACGTATCTGTGTGTGATGACTTGGTAAACTTTCCTAGTACATAAAGTGACTGTTTTGGACTCTCCCTAAGGGCTCAAAGAAAAAAAAAAATCTGTGTGATCTAACATCCTGGCTGGGGGTCAGGGGACAAAAACCAACTCAAAGTAGTGACAAATATAGGCAAATATTAAGTTATCCCCTAAAATTATGCTACCCCAAATAACAATATACTGAACCAGTGATGTTTCTTGAAAAATCCAATTTTAGGGGGAAAAATTACCAAAGAATTTATCTAACATTAATTTATCCTAACATTGAAACAAACAGTTAATTAAAATTCAAATTTCCCACATTAGTATTTGCCCTTTGCCTTTTTTTTAAAGGACCTGTACATTTTAAAGGGTATTGATGTCAAAGGTTTAGTATGATATGACACGAAGGTTTACAAGGAGACCTTTTTGGGCCACAGAAATAAAAATCAGGAAGCAGCTACCTAAAGACCTTGTGTGTATGAGGCTTAGCAACCAGAACTATATCAGCTTTAGCATTACTTTTTGTGTTATAATAAAATGCAGCTATTTCCACGAGCGTTTACTTACAAGGGAACATCTCTCTTTCTCTCTCTCTCTCTGACACACACACACACACACACACACACACTTACAGATGTGTGCTTGTTTCCATTATCCTCAAGTTATTTCTCTCTGTGCCTCTATTTCTTCATAGGGTAAAGCATGAACATGAGGTGAATTCTAAGATATTTTCCCCAGCTTTAATATTTTATGATAAAAAGTTCATGCACTGTATCTGAAAAAATCAAAATCAATTTTTTTTTTCTGTTTGTTTTTGTTTTTGGAGACAGAGTCTGGCTCCTTCACCCAGGCTGGAGTACAGTGGCATGATCTTGGCTTACTGCAACCTCCGCCTCCCGAGTTCAAGCAATTCTCCTGTCTCAGTCTCTTAAGTAGCTGGGATCACAGGCATGCGCCACCGTACCCAGCTAATTTTTGTATTTTTAGTAGAGACGGGGTTTTGCCATGTTGGCCAGGCTGGTCTCGAACTCCTGACCTCAGGTAACCCACCCGCCTCTGCCTCCCAAAGTGCTGCGATTACAGGCATGAGCTACCCCACCCGGCCCTAAAATCAAATTTTCTTCTCAAAAGATGCTTAACTTTTGGGACCATCAAATTTATTTGGCTATTGTTCTTTGGCTATTGTACACAAATGATGCTTGCTTTCTTTTCTGTCTTCTATTTTGTTAGAGTGTTTGCGGGAGTTTTTCACATGGACCCCACAGTCAATGACAAATAGGCATTAACAAATTAGTTACAAAATAGTGTTAAAAGTTCAGTTCACAATATGTACACTTTAAGCCTTCAGGATTTTTGTTATGGAAAGCATTAAGACTAGCATCTTCTATGACTGTGTGTTTGAAACCAGAGCAAACTTTCCCTCTCTTCCTCATACTAGGTTTAACATCTACTTCCCCATTTAAAAATCTCAGAAAGTCTCAAAGCTCCCTGACAGCAGCAAGGGTGAACCTGGCTGGGGAGGAGAGGACAAGGGTTGGCAAACATGTAAAGATGACTCATTCCAGAAGTGCTGGCCACAGAAGGAACCATCACTGGGTAGGCAGTGAGACTGCTGGCTTACTGCCACTGGCTACAAGAGAGTCCCAGCCTCATTACCCCACCCTGGCAATGGAGTCAAATAAAGCCAAGTTCCTGTTGCACCTAGATGCAGACAGGAGAAAAATGGGGAAGTAGGCCAATGGCTAGGAAAATGATTCTCATGAAATGAACTAGACCTTTTGCTTCCCAGGAGATCTGCATTCCTTTTCTTAAAACACTATTCTAACACATTTGAGACAATCCAAAGACCAAGCACGTTTTGAGAGCATTCTCTTTAAAGACAGTGTGGTGGAGCAGGCAGAATCCAGGCTCTAGAGTCAGAAGGAACTGGGTGCAGATGCTGGCTCCTTAATGTACTAAGAGACCTTGGGCAAGTGCCTTAGTCTCCCCGAGTCACAGTTTCCTCAAGTATGAAATAGGGGGATATGTTGCTCATTTTGAGGACCTATTGTGAGGATTAGAAAATAATATGTGTTCCTCATCTTCTTTTTCCTCTTCCCTACCCTCTCTTTCCTTCACATCTTCTTTCTCCTTTCCCTTCTCTCCCTTCCTGTACAATTTGGTGCTAAAATCATAAGGTGCATCAGAACAAGGCAGCCCTCCATGCCTTGGGGTAGGGAGTAGCCAAGGAGGTCCAGAATAGGAAGTTGAAGCCCAAACACGTTGAGGATGCATCCATTTAAGAAGGACTGCCTGGCATGGAAAATCAGAACCCATATGGTGTGAGGAGGGCATCCAAGCTGAACCAGGCTGGTGTGTGTTAACAGAGCCTGGAGAGTCTTAGTGGGTTTGGATTTGTGGGGAGGGAGTCTATGCACAACAGGTCAAGAGTGGCTTTGTGACATCCACAGCTGGATTGCTCTTTGTTACCACATAGGCTGATGAGCCAGGCGTGCTTTTCATACTTTTAGAAAGCAAATAGCTAAGCACCTTGACAGCTAGCACAACAAATGCATGTCATAATAAGCAATTATTGATCAGGGAGACATTTTTATGGTGTTTTGGGAGTAACTGAATTATATGCACTGATGTGTTTGAATTTTAATTGTTTACCAGTTCACTGGGAGTAAAATATGGAGTAATAAAACAGATGATACCCCATTCCTTGATATCTCAGCTCTCCTTGAGCTCGACCTTCCTTCAGAATTACCTTAATCACCCTAGATGAAAAACAGTCTAAAGGCTTTTATGATGCTGCCCATAACACTCATGAAAGGTTTCACTGTCTCCGCGGCAAGAGTAAATATAGTATGTAAACAAGTTTAATTGCTTAAGAGTTCAGCTCTCCAACAAGCATCAAAAACATTCTGAAGTTTATCCCTCTTTGGTTCATTTAGAGAAAATGACAGAAGAAATAAAGCTTAAAATCGTTAATATCACCCAAAGGATGTCATCAAATATTAATCCACACAACATTATCAAAATATGCAGATAAAAGGTGGGACAAACAAGCAAACATGGCACCATGCTAATCAGTAAACCAGTAATCATTTTCAAAAGTCATGGGGAGAAAAGTACTATTGTTTTTAGAACAAGGACACCAAATTTGGTGCTGCAGACATGAATGATAGAATGGAAATCGTTTAATAAATCTTCCAGTCTAAGTAACACAAATATTCCAAGTAAGAAAATACATTTCCTCCAATGTACTGGAGATCATGTATTTTACATTTTTGTGTAACTTAATCTTTCTCTGTTAGGTTTAAAAGGAAATCTAAAAATTTCCTCTATCCTTCATGGGCAGCATTATTTGTATGATTTAAATGTCTCAATTATAGAACTTGAGTGGCAAATGCCCTATAGAATGATAAGGGTGGGAGGGAACACAAGCGGCCATTACTCTACTCCTCTACCCCCTAAGCGGGATTCAAAACCATTACCACAGCTAGCAAGGACATAAAAGGCTATCTCTAGATATTATGGAGAAATGTAATATCAGCAAGGAGATAATTGAGGAATAAAGGAGCTAACTAAATCAGTGTTTGACTGCATGGTTCTGGATAACAAAGGCATGTCCTTATAAGGCAAAGTGGCTTCATTAAGTATGGTCCTCCAGAGGAAGGCAGGTCCCCCCCTCCATGGTGCATTCAATATATGGGAGAGAATTTTGTGTTCATTCCTTTGACATGCTAATATAAGTATGTTTTCTGATATGTACTACTTAATAAATATAATAGCTAATATTTATTGAATTATTATTATATATGCTACCAAAGTATTTTACTTGGAGGGAATATTTGGGATAAATGGAATTGATTTCTTTGAATTTAATGGTCCAGGGCAGATTTTACATCATGGGCACTATAGTCCCAGCAGCGCGCAAAGGACACACCCATGTCCTTTTGTAGTCAGTCCCCTTCCCCACTCCCAGACCCTGGTAACCATGGACCTGTTTTCCATCCCTGTAGCTTTATCTTTTCCAGAATATCAGATACATGGAATCATGCAGTTAACTTTTTTGTCTGGGTTCTTCTTCTTTTTTTTTTTTTTTTTTTTAAAATGGAATCTCGCTTTGTTGCCCAGGCTGGAGTACAATGGCATGATCTCAGCTCACTGCAACCTCTGCCTCCCGGGTTCAAGCGATTCTCCTGCCTCAGCCTCCCCAGTAACTGGGACTACAGGCACGTGCCACCTGGCTAATTTTTGTAGTTTTAGTAGAGACGGGGTTTCACCATGTTGGTCAGGCTGGTCTGGAACTCCTGACCTCAAGTGAGCCACTTGCCTCAGCCTCCCAAAGTGCTGGGATTACAGGCATGAGCCACCACGCCCAGCCTTTGTCTGGCTTCTTTCACTTAGCATACTGTATCTGAGATTCATCCATGTTGTTGTATATATCAATTGTTTGTTCCATTTCACTGCTGAGTAGTATTCCATTGTATGGATTTACCAGAGTTTGTTTATCTACTGCCCAACTGAGTACAGTCTGGGTTTTTTTCCAGTTTTTGGCAATTACAAATAAAACTGCTATACAGGTTTGGCAATTACAAATAAAACTGCTAAACTGCTATATTTGCATGTAGGTTTTATGTAAATACTCAAGAGTGGGACTTATGGTTGTATGGTTAAGTGCATATTTAACTGGGATTTTATAACACATAAGGAAAGGAAACTTGGTGATAGGAAACTGTATTCAGAAAGTAGGTGTAATAGCTTCCAGATTAAAATAATAAAGAAAACTGGAGGAATTTAAATTTAATTTTAATAAATAATATCCAGCACTGGCAAGAATATGGGAACATGCCAATTTTGTGCCCAGTTGGTAATGGAATGAAATAGCACGACTTTTCTGGAGAAGAATTTGGCAGTATCTATCAGAGCACACCATGTGCACTGGCTTCATTTCTACCCTCAGAAATATTCACACACATGTGTAGGGGCAAATGTGCAGATATGTTTGTTTCAGTATTATTTGCAGTTATGAAAAATGGAGACAACCAAAATAGTCATTTAGTTTCAATAACTTATGACACATTCCTTCACCCTTTGAATACTAGGCAGCATTTCAGTAGAATGGGATATAGCTCTGACATGGACAGTTATTTTAAAGAAATGTTTGTAATATATAAATACATACATTAATACATATATCTTTATGTGAAAAATAAAAATAGACAAATATTTTTTGTGAGGGTATGAAAAGATCTGGAAGCTACACAGCTGGGCTTTACGCAGTGAAGAGTGAGTTAAGGGAAGGGTAGGATGCTGGTAAGTAGTGAGGCATGAGATTTGCCTTTTCCTTAATGCACCTCCATATTACTTGATTTCTTTCAAAACAATCATACATTATTTGGCACATAACCTATTAAAGGAGAGCTAAATAATCAATCAGTAATTAAGAAATGGCCAGCAACCCCTATTGCATCCTCCTCCGACTTTCTAGTAAACCACTTATGAAGACACAGAAAAACTGGAAACTCATCCGAATGAAGAGATAACTTAATGCCTGAATCTGGACAGAACCTCTGTGGATCAGATGGAGCTAGAAAGAGAAGGATGTACCAAACTTTGTCTCCCCAAAGGGGAACTCACTGAATAAAGATAAGAAGGTGTTGCACACTTTCCTGCCCACGAGTCACTGGTCAGTATCTATACAGAGATCTGAATTCTCCTTCTTCATAATAGTGGCTTATCTATGAAGGCATCACAGCTTCCATCTGGTTTCATTTATATGAATCACCACCTTCTCCTTGTCCTTTTCCTTCTACCATCATTCTAAAACAATACAGATACAATTCACAGAAAACAACAAGCTAAAAATGTACTATGTGAGGTTGGGAGATGAAGGGCATCTGGCAATAGTGTACTGGATTCTCCCCACAGATAAAATACGACAGATGCACATAGAGACAGAATGATCCCTGGGAGGAGTGTGTGCCAGGAATTGTAGTTTTCATGGGCAGAGTGTTAGATTCAGAGTGCAAGAGAATGAGGCAGAGGGATAGAAAGAGATGCAACGTTTCTACAAGAAAGCTTGCCAGAATTTGACGAGTTCTGAAGTTGTACACTTCTCCCTGTCCACTAGGTGACCATTGAGAAGGGAACTGCTCCATTACACAGGGGTGCAGAGAACTGGGCCAATGGTAATCCCATCCCTAGAATGTTGCCAAACATAAAGTTAAAACAGATATTCCTTTCTTTTTTAGGGGAACAAGATGCAAAAACTTGCATAGAATAAATATATGGATAACCATTGCTTCTATAGAAAAGATAAAAACAAATGGAGACTCATAAAGGAACAGAAGCAACAGTCAAGTGGCTAATGGTCTGGATTAATGCTTTAATCCCATACTCTTAGAAAATAATAATAAGTTTGTGAATCAAATTTTAAGCATGATGCCAAAATTAAATATAAGGAAAAATATTAATATAGATTTAATGACAAAAATAATTCTGAATGTTGAAAATTAAAAACAACTTTAAAAGACAAAAGGCATACTGGGGAAGACATTTTTAATACATGATAGACAAGGGTTAATATCTTTAACAAATAAAGTGCTTATAAAAATAAATCAGACTAGACAAATACATTAATAGGGATGCACAAATTTCATGAATAAGCAGAGCACCAGGAAAAATAAAAAATGGCCAAGAAATATATAGAAGAAAGATGCCTAATCTAATAGTAAAAGAAAATGAAAATAAAAGACAACCTTTTAATAATTAAAATTGGAAATGTTGATAAATTATAACATCTAATATTCTTGAGGATTCATGCATGTAGTGTCAATAATCTTTTTTTTTTTTTTTTTTTGAGACAGAGTTTCACTCTTGTTGCCCAGGCTGGAGTGCAATGGCGCAATCTCGGCTCACCACAACCTTTGCCTTCCAGTATAGCTATTTTTAGAGCATCAAGTGATTCTCCTGCCTCAGCCTCCCAAGTTGCTGGGATTACAGACATGCACCACCATGCCCGGCTAATTTTGTATTTTTAGTAGAGATGGGGTTTCTCCATGTTGGTCAGGCTGGTCTTGAACTCCCAACCTGAGGTGATCCACCCGTCTTGGCCTCCCAAAGTGCTGGGATTACAGGCATGAGCCACCGTGCCCGGCCTATTTTTTTTTTTTTTTTTTTTTTTTTTTGAGATAGGGTCTTCTTTTGTTGCCTGGGCTGGTGTGCAGTGGTGCAATCATCGCTCATTACAGCCTTGACCTCCTGGGCTCAAGTGATCCTCCTGCCTCAGCCTCCCGAGTAGCTAGGACTACAGGTGCATGTTATCACACTCAGTTAATTTTTTTTAAAATTTTTTTAGAGGTGGGGTCTCTGTATATTGCCCAGGCTGGTCTTGTACTCCTGGGTTCAAGTGATCCTCCTACCTCAACCTCCCAAAGTGCTGAGTGAGATTATAAATGTGAGCCACTGTGCCCAGCATAATGTTTGATCTAGTATTCCAAATCTTTAAATTTGTGCATATGCTTTGACATAGAAATTCCTCTTGTAGGAATTAATTCTAAAGAAAAAATCATAAATATGTACAAATTTTTAGCGAGAAGGATGTTTTTGCATTTTAAGCACAACACTGAAAAGTAAGGAATCACCTAAATTTTAAAATTGGTTAAATAAATTTTGGTATAAATATATTATGCAATCATTAATAATTGTATTGAGGAAGCATATTTAATAGCAAAGGAAGAGAATCACTCTTTACAGTGAAAACTGAAAATGCACGTTACAAAAATGATATTATAATCTTATTTAGTTTTCATACAAACATATACCAAAAAACCCAACACTATTCAAAGGACAGACATGAAATGTTCATGATGATTATCTGTCTAGAGTGAAACTGAATGATTTGTGTTTCATAATTATTTCTAAAATTTCAATGAGTATTCCAAAAAGAGTCATTTTTTTTCTTTTACATTTGTGCAAGATCAAGAAAAATCACTACTCCAAGAAGCTTGCATTGCCATGAGAAATGAAAAAGTGGACAAGCCCGAAATAGAAAATAAATCTGAAAACCAAATGTATCAAAATGGACCTTTCTATTTGTTCCTTCTCAGATTTTTTTTAGATCTTTAATGTCCAGAAAGTACCTCTAATGATAGCATTTAAAAACTTGAGAACAACTTGTTCCGAAATCTTTTATTTATTATCAGCAAACCATAATTTTATTTGACTGCCCAGCAAACTTTGTTTTCCATTCATATTAGAACAGATGATGGATTGGCATCTAACTTTCTCTTAATAACTTTTAAAAATGAATGCTTTCTCTTTTTCTGCTGCTGAAAATGTGTGCATATTGACATTACTCCAGAAAACCTCAGCACAAACTCAATGGCACCCTTCCAGGAGCTAGATAAAACCCAATCCTCAAAGTCTTTCATCATTTACCCCACAGAATAGTAATTCTTACTGAGGTATAGGAGGAGTGAGGCTATCAGAATTTTAAACTACTAATGTCTTGTCAAAGGTTCTGTGATGTGTCTCTAGTGGGGTGTGCCCTAATCTGTAGACAGTCCACATCTCACTCCCCAACATGTACACCCATGCAGGTTGAGAATTTCAGTGTGCATAGATGTTTCTCATGAGAGAGTGCTGTCCAGGTCCACGGCATGGAGAGGAAAAGCTCAGGACAACGTCACAGAAGGTTTGATTAATCCAGGAGAGAAAGATCCCTTACTGGAAGGCCAGCAAGTAATTTATTTCTTGGTCATAAACTCAAATGCCACCTCTGAATCTGAGGCCAGGTTTCAATTCACTTAATTTTTTTCCCCCTAGGAATTCATCAGAATTAGAAGACAACAAAAAGGCTCTATTCCAGGTGCCCAAACTTTTGGTTTCCCTGGGCCATACTGGAAGAAGAATTATCTTAGGCCAAATATAAAATACACTAACACTAACAATAGCTAATGAGCTTAAAAAAAATCGCAAAACAAAACCTCATAATGTTTTAAGAAAGTTTATGAATTTGTGTTGGGCCACATTCAAAGTCATCCTGGGCTCCATGCTGCCCACGGGCTAGGGATTGGGCAAGCTTGCAGTCTATTCTTTATGTTTAAAATAGAACTTTCTTTCTCAGTAAGTTAATGGATAAATAAACAATGGTACAGCCATGCAATGAAAGATTATTCAGCAATAAAAAAAATGAGCTATCAAGCCACAAAAAGACATTGAAGAACAAGGTGGAATTATGGAGACAGTAAAAAACGAAAGTGGTTGCCAGGGAGGGAGGATGAACAGGTGGAACACAGAGGATTTTTAGGGCAGTGAAACGATTCTGTATGATACTGTAAAGGCATATACGTGTCATTACACATTTGTCAAAACCCATAGAATATACAACACAAAAAGTAAACATTAATGTAAACTATGGACTTTAGTTAATAACAACATATCCATATTGGCTCAGCCATTGTAACAAATGTAACACACTAAAGTGAGATGTTCATAATAGGGGGAACTGTGTGTGTGATTCGGAGTGGGGATAAGGAAGGAGTACATGAGAACTCTATTTTCCATGCAATTTTTCCGTAAACCTAGAACTGTTCAAAGTATTAAGAAATATTTAAAAACTAACAATATAAAATTAATATTTATATACAAAAAGCGGAAAAAAAGTAACTTACTTCTGGTTCACGATTAGCCACTCACGGATGTAGGTCTGAACACAGTCCCTGACATGAGGGTCCAGTTCAACCCTAATGAGGTAGAAAATGAAATAAACACATGTTATTACTGGGTAAAACAACAAAACAATCCCTTATCATGAGCAAGGAACATGACATGAATTTAAATCCTTATCAGTGAGAATGCTTAGGATGTTCTTGCCCAATCATTCCAAATGTCTAAAGTATTCCTGGGGCAATAAACATTTTTACTTTGATGAGACAAACATGTTGGCATTTTTTGCTTTGTGGGTTTTCTTTATTATACAGAATCATGTTAAATTATAACTATCCCCGAAGGCATTCTGACACAAGACAGGTAGAACTAGCTGTAATCGAATACAAAACAAGGAAAATAAGTATAAATACCTATCTCTGACAGGGTAATTTGGACGTATTTTTTATGCATGTGTAACCTTGTTAGGACACGCATGTTCTCCTTTTTGAAAGCCAGGAAAAAGAACGTTGTCTTATGCTTTGACGAAATTGCAAACACTGGCTTTTGTTGGTGATCATTAATTCAGTTGGTTCCTGTCATGTCTGCTTAAGGAATGCACCATGAGCAATACTCTTCAAGTGCTTCAGAGTCTTGAAATCAGAAATAATAATTGTAGCAAAGCTTTTTGCTATTGTTGCAAATGCATTAGTACCAGAAATAAACAGGCTTAAATGCTACAAGCCTTAATTTTCTCATCTGTGATAAGGAGGTAAGAACAGAGACATGCTGTTAGTATTAGATGAAATATTGTAAAGGTTACACATGTAGTCTCTGGGCCCTAACTGCCCAAATCCCAGCTTCATCCCTTATAGCTATGTGACCATGAGCCAGTCACTCAACCCTTCTGTGCCTCCGTTTCCTCTCCTTAAAGCCGTTAGAGTAGTAAGAGTGCCCCTTTTAGTAGACAGCTTTGATGAAGATTAAATCAGTTAGTGTGCAAAGTGCTTAGAAGACTGCCTTGCACATAGTAAGATTCATATATGATATTAATAGTTTACACTTAGGTAGCATTTACCGTGCATTATGCACTGAGGCAATCACTTTATATGTATTAATTCAGTTAATTCTCAAACAGCACCATAGGGTAGGCATTACTATTATTCTCACTTTGCAGAAAAATGAGACAGTAAGGATCTTGTTCCAAGTCACACAGCAAGTGGTGGAGCAGGGACCTGAATCCAGGCAGCTCAACTGTAGCGTTCATGTTTTTCACTACCACGCCATCACAGCTCAACATAAAGTTCTGGGCTAGGCACAAGGTGTTCAACAGGAGTCAGCTATTGTTTACTCTGGTGTGATGATGATACCTTCCTCTGCCTTAATTATACAGAAGACTTTTTGGCAACAACTGAAATAGTAGAGGTTGTCTTAAAGTCATCAGACAGGTATGTTACCTATAAATTCTTTTGACAAGGCAATAGTATACTAAAAAACTGATGCTAAGTAAAGAAATTATCTTCCTTATCAAATTTCAAAAAAAACAAAAACAAAAACTCTCCTTCCTCTAAATTCATTGTACTGTTTTTTGTTTTTGTTTTGTAAGAAACAGGGTCTCACTATTTTACCCAGGCTGAACTCAAATTCCTGGGCTCAAGTGATCCTCTTGCCTCAGCCTCCCGAGTAGCTGGGACCACAGGAATGAGCTGGGGTGACTGGCTACTGTAAGCATTTTAAACAGCTTTTCCCAAGATTCTCACCATATTTGGAAACATCCATAAATTTTACATAAAGGAATAAATTAAATGATTCTTCACTAAAGATGAAAATAGTAGGTGTTAACTTACATTAAATTCATACCTGAATAAATGGACTGAAAATGGGGGAGTATGTTTCCCAAAAATGACAATGTTTTTGTTTCCTGGGAAGTGTGTATTTTTAAAACATCGGAGCTACACATATGGTCAGTTCTCCTATGTAAGTGAGAACTGTCTGAACAAGAGAGCAACAGTTCACAATAATACCACCCCATTATCATTCAACCTCCTTAAACTGTGATGAAATAAAATCCAAAATAGAACTAGAATATCTCAGAGTAAAGAGGGCAGGGGCTGTGTGTCAGGTTCTTCTTTCTGGGACCTTCTGGGGAAGACGAGAAGATGGAGCCTGTCCAGGAGGATATGAATCTTAATTTGGCTTTTAAAATAAATGTAAATAAAAGTTTATCCTAAACCTCCAAAGAGACATTATTTTTTTACATTTTGGAACCAACAGGAGTTTCATTTAGCTACAATTCCACAGTTAGTTTGATACGAAAAGCTAATGCCCATGCCTATAAACATACAGAATAGCCAACTATAGAAACTCAAGCCCTAATTAGCTATTCACGTATTTATTCTACAGAGCTCTCCCCACTGTTTTAGCAATGCATGACACTTTCTTCAAAGGAGGGACTTTAACTTATTCATCTTTTTATCTCAGTACCCAGAACATAGTAGATGCTCAATAAATGTGGGTTTACCTTATGTTTGTAACTTGATCCAGTCTCATAACTGTAAGCAATTAAAATGCTTCTGGATGGAGGCATTTCAGTAATTATTATTAAAAATCCTGACATTTTCACAAATGGAGAAACCGAGGATTTGGGAGGTCATGTGACTCAGCCAAGGTCACTGAGCTGGCAGCCAGGTGGTCTGGCTCCAGAGCCTGCACTTTTAACCTCCTCTTGAGCATTTCATTTGGTTCCCCTGCATCCCTTGCACTGGCTTAGTCTCCACATGGCTTTTCAAAAGCTCTAGCCAAACTAATTTAAAAACTATCTATACTTAGGTGATGATATCATATAGCTGTCCCCCACATTTAAATGGATTGAGTAATTTTATTTTATTTTTAAGTTCAGATCGAGGGCATCTCCCCCACTCACTTATTGAAAATCATGACAATCCCAATCACATCTACATTTTAGAAAACTATTTACCCTTCCTCTGGCAAAGAGGGCTGCAAAGTCCTACATTCCTTTGGCGTGAACACCACATCCAAGTCGTCATCAGTGAAGTCCCCAAGCTCCTGGGCAAGCTGCACATCCAGGCTGTTCAGGTGTGTCATCAGAAGTCCTTCAAAGTCCCCTGGCTCCACAGGGTCATAAAACTGAGGCTGGAGGGGCAGGGAAAAGGAAAAGGAGGTTCTCACCCAGTTTTCTGGTAAAAGCACAAAGGCAATAGTAGATGTTTGCCTTCCTTTCCTTTGACTTAGTAAGTACTTCACTCCTGGCATAAAACAGAGCGACTCTTTGGAGGAGCTGTCAAACACAGAAGTAGTGATATGGAAAAAAATGCAGCACAGAAAGTCACGTCATAACACGATGAGCAATTAAAATCACACCCCAAGGCAGAATTTTTCTCTCCTTAATTGCAACTTGATGAGGAATCCTGAGGAGATCCAAAATGAGATCACAAAGCTTTGCTGAATTTTTATAATTTCTCCCGCAAAAGCTCTCCGAGGCCATGTTTTGTTTACCCAAATATAGTGAACTAGGGAATGGAGACAATTTTCCAGAAATCCAGGCAAACTCAACACTCCTTGGCTGAGTATTTAGGCACAGTGTTTCTTTTGGCCTAAGTTATGCTATACATTGGTTCTCGAAAGCACTTCATATATAATCATAGCTGACAGTGAACACCGAGTGTTTCGGTGGCTGAAACAATCCAGGGCAGTGATTTCTAAATGTCACCGGGGTGACTGGTGCTGGTCTGGAAGAAATTTCCACTGGACTGCAGCTACGCAAGCAAACTCAGGGCAATCTGCTGAGTTTTCATATAGCTAAATTTACTCACTTGGAAATAAGTGTTCTTTGCTCTTCAATTTTACCTTCCACAGTTGGAAAGAGGGGGAATGAAAGAAATAATAGAAATTGATGGTAATTATAAAAATAGTTCTTATAATTGATAAAATTAAAAGTTGGCAACTTTTGTCAGTCTTCAATTAAAATATATTTTCTTTTCTGTGAAATCCAAAGACTTAGGAATGACCACCTTACGAAAGTAAAAGAATCACTTAGATCAAGTAGATTTGTGTCATAATAATAGCAGCTCTATGAAGTGTTCATTTATGGCAGAGTCTTTGGAGTCATCAGCCCAAGGCGGGCTGGGGGTGGTGGGGAAGTTACTGTTTTTCTCTACCTCTACCCTCCAGTGGACCAACAAAACAAATATCTTGGATTCTTTACTTGCACTGCCTTGATGGGAGACAAGGGCAGATCCAAGGGAAGTACTAACGAAACCGGTTTTTCATCCCTTTGAAATCATATACCAGTAAGGGCTTCAAGTCGAAGAGGAGAGACAAAGTGCTGTTGAAGAGGCAAGAGGAAATAAGATCAGAGAATGGAGATGTGGCATGCCTCGTCCCCTCCCCACTCTTGCTGTCCCTGATGATGGAGGAGACATGAGTGACGTAAGTTAGGGAGTGAGGATGAAGCTGCAAATTAGGCAAAATATGCCCTACTTCCTGTCTGGGATTTTTTTTTAACTTTTAGGTTTGGGGGTACATGTGAAGGTTTGTTACATAGCTAAACTCATGTCATGGGGGTTTGTTGTACAATTATTTTATCACCCAGGTATTAAGCCCAGGACCACATAGTTATCTTTTCTGCTCCTCTCCCTCTTCCCACCCTTCACCCTCAAGTAGACCACAGTGTCTGTTGTTCTTTTCTTTGTGTTGGTAAGTTCTCATCATTTAGCTCCCACTTATAAGTGAGAACATGCAGCATTTGGTTTTCTATTTCTGCGTTAGTTTGCAAAGGATAATAGCCTCCAGTTCCATCCATGTTCCCACAAAAGGCATGATCTCATTATTTTTATGGCTGCATAGTATTCCATGGTGTATATGTACCACATTTTCTGCATCCAATCTGTCATTGATGGGCATTTAAGTTGATTCCATGACTTTGCTATTGTAAATAGTGTTGCAATAAACATTCACATGCATGTGTCTTTATGGTAGAATGATTTATATTCCTCTGGCTATATACCGAGTAATGAGATTGCTGACTTACATTATCCTGTGCTATGGCAAAGGAGGGTAGAAGAGAAGGTGACAGGACAACCTCAGTAGCTGAGAGCAAAGCATTCCCCTCGTTTCCTAGTTTCCAGGTGCTATGAGAAGCGACAGAGTTGGTTCCCTTGGTTCTGACTGGGGACCTGAAGGTCAGCTGAAGAGAGGACTATAGTCCTTACAAGGGTCCCTCTCAAAATGAAACAACAGGAATCATGAGGGGCTAAAGGAGCCAGAGATCAGCCTGTGCAGGAGCCAGATGAGGACTAAGTTTGCATTAGGACACTGATGAACTCTGCCAGAGGAAACAACAGACACCATCTATGCACAAGACAAATGCATCTGCCAATCTGCCACAGACACCTCCATAGGACCAATCCCACAGGATAAAGAGGACTCTCCCACCCCACCCAACCACCACATGGAATACAGAGTTTAGAGTCAGGATTGAATGACTTCTATAGGAAATTATGAAACTGCATTTTTTCCAGCCCCAACCTCATTACTATAAACTTTATACCCATTTAAGTAATAATTATTGAGCATTACTATGTGCAAAGAAATTGGACTAGGATTGTCTCACTCAATCCTCCCTATAACCCTGTGAGGTATGCATTCTTACTGCAAATTGAGTTCAATTGGTGTTTCAGAGTTTTGAATTTTTCGTATCATGTCATATTTACATACACAAAATGAGACATCCAGGGGATGGAACCCAACTGTAAACATTAAATTCATTTATGTTTCATATACACCTTATACACATAGCCTGAAGGTAATTTTATACAATATTTTTAATATTGTATAAATATGTGCCTGAAGAATTCTATTCAGACATAACAAAGAATGAAATCATGTCTTTTGCAGCAACATGGATGGAACTGGAGGCCATTATCTTAAGTGAAAAAACTCAGAAACAGAAAGACAGATATCACATGTTTTCATTTAGAAGTGGAAGCTAAATAATGTGTACACATGGACATAGAATGCTAGACATGAAAGGCTTGGAGAGGTGGGAAGGTGGGAGGGGGTGAGGGATGCTAGATTACTTAATGAATACAATGGACGCTATTTGGGTGATGGAGACACTAAAAGTCCAGACTTTACCACTATGCAGTATATTCATGTAGCAAAACTGCACTTGTACCACTTATACAAATAAAAAAAAGTATTGTGTGTATGAAACAATGTTTTGACTGTGGCCCATCACATGAGGTCAGGTGTGGAACTTTCCACTTGTGGCGTCATGGAGGCACAAAAAAATTTCAGATTTTGGAGCATTTTGAATTTTGCATTTTCGGACTAGGGATGCTCAGCCTGTATGCTCATTTTACAGATGAAGAAAGCGAGGCTAGAGATTTAATAATTTTCCCATGATTACACAGCTAGGGACTGGCCCATCTGGAATTCAAACCAAGGCAGGCTCATGTTCTTAACCGCTATAATTTTGATTGTTTTCTTTTGCAGGCCTTTCAAGAAATCTGTATATTTTGAAATAATCAAAACACCAGGCAATAGTAAGTGTGTTTGGAAGTGAGTCAAATAATATATTCACCATGACCCACACATTCCACTCTGAGCTTCTCATAAGATTGGCTGCTCAGAGTAATAATAGTAAGTAAATAAAAGTGATAATAAATGTAAACTTATTATGAAGAATATCAATTACTCAAGGAGAGGCAATGGAAATATACACTTCAAAATTATACTGAAGCATAGTTTGAAGCAAGGTGACATGACCCGTAAAACTAGTGAGTAGAAGTCTCATGGAGATATGACATTTGTGTGCAATCATCAGTGAGAAAAAATTTCACTTCCTGCCAGAGAATAATACTTGTCATGTTGGATAGGCACGGTGGCTCACACCTGTAGTCCTAGCACTTCGGGAGGCCAATGCAGGAGGATTGCTTGAGCCAGGAGTATGAGACCAGCCTGGGCAAAAAAGTGAGACTCTGTCTTTACAATTTTTTTTTTTTTAAAGTTAGATGGCTGTGGTGGTACACCACCTATACTCCTGGCTACTCCAAAGGCTGAGGTGGGAGAAACACTGAGCCCAGGAGTTCAAGGCTGCAGTGAGCTATGATCACATCAGTGCACTCCAGCCTGAGTGACAGGAAGACCCTGTCTCTAGAAAACCAAAAAAACAAAACAAAACAAAAAACCAAACTTGTCATGTCCCTGAAATTCAAAGCCACAAATGATGAAAAACCTGGCTGATAACGACCCCTGTTACCTACAGGAGAGACTATCCAGGGAGAAAATGACGGCTGATTTCCTCACTCAGCAATGATGTTCTGAGTATCTACTGGGTAGGGCATACTGAGCTCCTGAGTTGGCCATTGGGGATACAGAGGATCACAGGCAGTTGTTCTCATGGAGTTGCACTCTAATAAACCATGAGGTGGTGAAATGTGCAACTTTCTCACACATAAATAATGCCATTATTTGGTGGGGGGAATTTGATAAAGAACATACATCATCATTAAGCACTGTGTGGCAATGTACCAAGGGCAACATACCCAGTTGATGATAAAGTCATAAACTCTCGAGGTCTGAATCTATTCCAGTACTGAAGAGCTGGTAAGCACAAACAGCAATGATAGCATTATTGAGTATGGTTCTAGCACTACACCCAAGTTGACATTTAATAGTTTGTCTCCCCTACTCTTTCTACACTGAAACTAAAGTGGGAGGAAATTGGTCATTCCAAATGTGGTGTAAACTAGTCTTGCCCTTGGCAAGTGGGTGGAGACCCTAACTACTGTTAACTAGGCCTCCTAGCAGTTGTTCCTCTTGCAAATTCAAGTAATAACCAGGAACCAAAAAAGATTTCTGTTCTCTAAACTATCAGGAGTCTTAATCTCAGGAGTAGGCTTTACTATGAGGCAGTCAAAACACACACAAGCACACAAACATATATACATACATCTAGTGGTAAGCCAAAGAAGAAAACAAATATTGGAGAGAGTTACAGTGGCATTGCATTTCAGTAGGGATGCAGTTTAGAAACAGGGTCGGGTAGGGAACGAGGAATTTCCTAAGATCAGTTCAAGGCAAGACTTGGATCCCTGGAAGCTCAAAAGCCAAACATGAAAATTAACTGTTTTGCTTTCTCTGCTGTTGTGCTATATGTGGTCTCCTAGTCAGTGGAGACCAAAGACTAGTTTAAATGAACATCAAAGTAATTTCAAGAAGGTCACCTTTATGTCATGATTTTTCAGAGTATGCATATCATTCATTATATGTAATAACATAAGAAAAAATCAAAAATTAAAAACCAAAACAACTTTTTTTTTTTTGAGACAGAGTCTCACTCCATTGCTGGAGTGCAGTGGCGGGATCTTGGCTGACTGCAACCTCCACCTCCTGGGTTCAAGAAATTCTTGTGCCTCAGCCTCCTGAATAGCTGGGATTACAGGCATGCGCCACCACGCCTGGCTAATTACTGTAATTTTAGTGGAGACGGGGTTCCACCACGTTGGCCTGGCTGGTCTCAAACTCCTGGCCTCAAGTGATCCACTCACCTCGGCCTCCCTAAGTATTGGGGTTACAGGCGTGAGCCACCGTGCCCAACCCCTTTTGAAAAATAAGACAAAAATACTTAAGACTGCAAATGCAAATGTTCCTAAACCAGGCTTTACCTTTTGTGATGGCTTCATGATGTGTCAACTTGGCTAGGCTGAACTACATTTCCTTGAATTCCTTTCCAGTATGTTTTCAGACACGGTGAGCTACAAGAGAGTTCTCCTGCAAGAGCTGGAGGACAGAAGGGAGACTGCAGCCATTTTGTAGCATACACACACCTTTTTTCAGTTACATAATCAGTCATTTAGGTGCTTCTGTGAAGGGAATATTGCCAGTGTAATTAAAGTCCCTAAACAGGTGACTTTAAGTTAATCAAAGGAGAGATTACCCTGGGTGGGCCTGACTTAGCCAGTTGGAAGCCTTTTCTAAAAAGGTAGAGGCTCTCTGGCAGTTCAGACTCCAGGCTTCAGCTTGTGCCCAAAGGGGCTCGGTCTGTTTGGAATATTTCCTTCCTGGCCATCTGCCCTGTGACAGACTTTTAAGCTTGTGGAGCCACACAGCAGCAGTAGGCAAGCCAATACTTTCATACACATCCATATGGATTTCCTACAGGTTCTGTTTCTCTGATTGAACCTGACTGATACACCTCCTTTCATTCATTCAACAAATACTACTGCGGTCCTACAGCGATCAGACACTAGGTTAAAGAAACAGTCACTTCCCTCAAGCAATTTTCAATACTTCTCTAGTGAAGGCTTATTATGCAGTCTTTCTTTTTAGTTATTTTTTTCAGACTTCTGGTCAGTAGACTAGAAACACACAAAAAATAATTAGAAATATCACCAAAGCTTAAATTATCCACAACCAAATATACATTTTTAAAATTAAGCAAGTTTGAGATTTCCCTTGCCCTCTAACACATGTCAAAGGCTATTTCACCTGACAAAGGGTAGGATTCAATTTGTTCTGAAATTGAAAATTCCTATAACCCCAGAACCATATCTGTTGAAAATTAATCTACATAGCTCCTAACACAGTGTAGTATACAGATAGCATACTGATAGCTGACTCAAACCACAAATCTAAACAATATTTCACAAATAGGACAGTGAAAACAGAGAGGTTAAATGACTTGCCCCAAGTCACATGTGCAGTCACACAGGACCTGGCTGCCTCGTTACAGCATCAGGGAGGCTTCATGCCACTCCTGGTGGGGATGGGGAAGAGGCATGATGTCTCCAGGTGGCGCACCTGTATCCTCATGCATGTTTATCTACCTTTTGGAGAGTGGTCCTCACATTTACTTGGCTGTTCACAACAGACAAGCCTTGTCAAAGTCACCTAAGACTCCATGATGCCAAATTCAATGGTTTTTGCTCAGTCCTGGTCTATTGGACACAGTTGTTCACTCTCTCCCCCTTGACATACTTTCTTCCCATGGAAGGCAACCAATTGTCTCAGGGTGTCCCAGTCTCTTAAAGTCTCACGTACTGAGAAAATTCTCAGTACCAGGCAAATTGTGACAGTTGGTTACTCTATCTCACAGATACCACTTTTACTAGGTTTTCCTCCTACTATGCAGTGCCCTGGAGTTCAATTCTAAATCTCTTCTCAATCTGCATTCAATCTCAAATGATCTCATTCACTCCCATGGCTTTAAATATACATTTTTAAAATTACAAGTTTATATCTGCAGCCTCAACTTCTGCCATAAATTCCAGGTTGACTTTTCCAATTACACCTCAACATCACTACCTGGTAATTTAACAGACCTCTCAAACACAATGAGTTCAAAACGAACTCTTAACTTTCCTGGCAATCTGCTCTTCCCATACCTTCCATACCTCCACACCTCTGCAAGTGGCAATTCCAGTCCACCAATTGCCCAGGTGGAAAACATTAAAGTCAATCTTTCTTCTTCTCTTTCTCTTACACTCCACATATCATCCATCAGAAAATCCTATCCACTTTGCTTCTGAAATATATCCAAAATACTTCTCACCTTCTCTTCTGCCACCACCCTAGTCCAAAGCACCGCCATTGCTTTCCTGAGTTACCGTGACATCTTCCTAATTGCCCTCCCTCGTCCAGTCTATTTTCCACACTGCAGCCAGAGTGATCCTCATAAAAAGTCAAATGGTTCCACGCCTAATCTCAATGCTCACAGCAGCTTCCTGTCTTAGAGTAGGAGCCAATGTTCTACAGTCTCTGAGGCCTGTGACCCAGCCCTGCTTTCTCTATGACTGCATTTCCTACTGCCCACTCTGTTCAGGCCTCATTCTGCTTCCTTGCTGTTTCTGGAGCATGTCAGTTATTGAAGTCTTGGGGACTTTGCACTTACTGTTCCTTCTGACTGGAATATTTTTCCTTCAGATATCCGTCAAGTTCATTCAGAATTCTGCCCAAGTGTCTCCTTTCTAGATAGAGGCCTTCACAGATGATCCAATCTAAAAGCATCTCTTCCGGGTCACGATTTCATTCTTCAAAGCCCTCAATATTCCCTGATACAATCGACATTTTCTGTTTGTCTGTGTCTGTCCCTCATTCTGAAAGGCAAACTCTATGAGGATAGGCCCTCTATTGTATTCACTGTTGTATCTTCAATCTCACTGCTGTGCCAGCAGTTCCTGACACAGAGACCCAATACATATTTCTCAAATGAATGAGTAAGCTCTCTAGTATCTTTAAACGAAGCTGAAGGCAGTAAAGTTCTTCTAGCTTCTGTGATATCAAAGTTCTGTACTTTATGGACTAAACACTTTCCTGCTTCCACCAACAACAATCTAGCACTGATGCCACTAAGAGGGAGATGCTGACATGCCACCATGGGCATCACTCTAGTTTCACCAAGGCTGAGTTGATTCCTCTGCTGCACAATGACAAGAAAGAAATGCCTGCTCTGTGTGCAGAATGCCTGCCACTCTTTTATTTTATCTTCCATTGTGAATTTGCATGAAAACTATCTTGAGATCTTCATTTTCCATCATGCCACTTCCAGTGCAATCAATGAAACCTAAGAATAGCCCAGCTCCTTGAAAGATGAAGTGCAAAAGAAGAATAGAATCAGAAGAATAAAAGAGGACCATATTTATCAGGCAATTAACCATTTAAGTCATCATGAGCTGTAAAATAAAAAAGGTTGCTTTATTGCACAGAAGCCTGTACATATAACAAAAATAAATGCCTTCTAAGCTATGAGACTTTTTTTAAAAATAAATGTTACATATACAAACATGCCATGTAACCATGGTGTTTGGTACATATCCAGGATGTGGCTTTTTACATCCTTTTCTTCAGTCAGAGCCGTTATGGTCCAGCTAATTCATTCCATTTCACTTCAAAACTTCTCTATTCTCACTTTTAAAAACAGGATTTTTCCCTCCATAAAATATGTAGCTTAAGGTTATTAATCACCTATACAAAGTCTCCAATCCTCCTTACTTCCTTAGGGCATAGATCCTAACTCTTTCTTCTCTTGTCCCCTCCCCTCCCCTCCCCTCCTTTCCTCTGAGACAGGGTCTCCTAACTCTTCTCTTGCATGTTACTCTTCTTTTGTATGTCTTCTCTTCTTTTCTATTCTCTTCTCTTGTCTTCTCTCTCTTTCTCTTCTCCTCTCTTCTCTTTTCTTTTCTGAGACAGGGTCTCACTCTGTTGCCCAGGCTAGAGTACTGTGGCTCAATCATGGCTCACTGCAGCCTCCAACTCCTGAGTTCAAGTGATCCTTCTGCCTCAGCCTCCCAAGTAGCTGGGACTAAAGGCATGTGCCACCATGCCTGGCTAATTTTTTTTTTTTTAACTTTGTTGTAGAGATGAGTTCTCACTATGTTGCCTAGGCTGGCCTCGAACTCTTGGCTTCAAGTTATCCTCCTGCCTCTGCCTCCCACACTGCTGGGATTACATACAGCCATGAGCCATTGTGCCTGGCTTCTACTTTGAACAATCAGAAAATAGGCCAGGTGTAATGACTCATGCCTGTAATCCCAGCACTTTGGGGGGCCAAGGCAGGCAGATCACTGAAGCTCAGGAGTTCAAGACCAGACTGGACAACATGGAGAAACTCTGTCTCTAAAAAAAAAATACAAAAATTAGCCAGGCGCAATGGTGTACCTGTGGTCCCAGTTACTTGGGAGGCTGAGGCAGGAGAATCGCTTGAGCCTGGGAGGCGGAGGTTGTAGTGAGCCAAGACTGTACCACTACACTCCTGCCTGGGTGACAGAGCAAGGCCCTGTCTCTAAATAAATAAATAAATAAATAAATAAATAAATAAATAAATGAAAAGACAATAGTATATTACAGTTTCATTTTAACAGAGGTACTGATTATAGACTTGTTTGCCTAAATAGGTGGCTGGCACCAGAGGGTCTCTGGTTAATCTATTCACACAGCTGTGGCAATAGAGAATGCCAAAGCCAATGAGTGAGTCTACACACAGGGTTATTTACTAGCCACAGCTGCCTTCTAGCCCTGGTCACAAAGGATTTTGGTAGGAGTGTCAAATAGACCTGGGACAAGTTTATCATCACATCTAGAAAACCAACTTCAAATGATGGATCCCCTTCATACTAAAATATGCAAAATTCAAAAATATTTTATCTACTTAGAAAATGTTTATACACACAGTCATCAGACCTGATATTTATAGAGTTTTTTAAAATCCCAATAAAACAAAAAGAAAAATCAACATCAAACACACACCCTTCCTCTCATCTGATTTATCAGATTTATGACAGAAGCCACTGTATTTTCTAAGGATATATCTGTAGGGTTAGTAAGTGGTCTTTGCTTCCTATACCTTCTGAAATTCAAAGCACACAGGGCAAAATAAGTGTTACCTTTCTCTATATTTTTCCCCCTATTTGGAATACTTCTACCTTTAAAGTTCTTTAAATGGGCCGAGCACAGTGGCTCAAGCCTGTAATCCCAGCACTTTGGGAGACCGAGGCGGGTGGATCACCTGAGGTCAGAAGTTTGAGACCAGCCTGGCCAACATGGCGAAACCCCGTCTTTACTAAAAATACAAAAATTAGCCAGGCATGGCGGCGGGTGCCTGTAATCCAGCTACTCAGGATGCTAAGTCAGGAGAATCACTTGAACCCAGGAGGCAGAGGTTGCAGAGAGCCGAAATCACACCTCTGCATTCTAGCCTGGGTGACAGAGGGAGATTCCGTTTAAAAAAAAAAAAAACAATAAAACTAGGCTGGGCCCGGTGGCTCATGCCTGTAATCCCAGCACTTTGGGAGGCCGATGTGGGTGGATTGCTTGAGGTCAGGAGTTCGTGACCAGCCTGGGCAACATGGTAAAACACTGTCTCTACTAAAAATACAAAAATTAGCCAGTTGTGGTGGTGCACGCCTGTATTCCTAGTTACTAGGGAGGCTGAGGCAGGAGAATAGCTTGGACCTGGAAGGCAGGAGTCGCAGTGAGCCAAGATTGTGCCACTGCACTCCAGCCTGGGCGACAGAGCGAGACTCCATCTCAAAAAATACATTAAAAATTTAAATAAATAAATAACAAAGTTCTTTAAATGATTCTTAACCTGGGCTTCAAGTTAAAGTCCCCAGGGAACTTTAAAATACTGATGCTTGGTCCCCACCCCCAGGAATTCTGATTGAATTGTCCCTAGATAATTTTAATGTCCAGTCAGGGCTGAGAACCCTTACTCTAAGTCTTCTCAGCCTTCTCAATCAAGCCTTTGCCTCCTATTACATCATGTATCCTTTTCTCTTCTAAACACCTGCCACTTTTGAAGCCAGTAAACTCTATATTACCTGTTCTCCCAAACGGATCATAAAGCCCTTCAGAGCTGAAGTCACCTTTTATTCATCATCTTCTTTTAATCTCCCACAGTGTCTCCACAGTGCCAAATCATAAGAGAGCAATATTAGCCAATATATACAAAGGACCTATTATATAATTCTATATGCCCTAGCAGGGACAGCATTATTATGCCAATTTTACAAATGAAGAAACTGAAGTCTTCAGAGAGATTAAGTGGCTTGTCACAAATTACATGACTAATAAATGACAACTGTACTTCATCCCAGATGCACCTGACTCCAAGCTCTTCACTCTTGCAAAACAGCAGCAACAACAAAGACGTGTAAATGATTAGGTTCTAAAGAACTTGACATCAATTAAATGCTCTTTAAAATTAAACAACCATGTGTATCGGCAAGTGGAGCACTGAAATGGTAGTTGTAAAAATAAAGGTAAGAGAAACGAAGGTCAGAACACACTTGGTCTTATTTTCCAATTAGCCAAAATAATGCAATGAAAACCTACGGCTTCTCATTTTAAGGAAAGTTTTCTAAAACAGCTTTAGGTTGAGAGTCTTTAGATGATAAAACTACTCCTTTGCCTTCCTAGAAATGAATCTTACCGAAATGTTCCATTATGTTTCCATGAAAAGAAATATTTTTTTTAAAGGTAAAAGGAAATCACTATGTAAGTTGATGATTTCTTTTGGGGAACCTTCATTTGGGACGATGACTCAAGGGGAAGAACAGCCACTTCATTCTGAGATTACAACACGATACCAGGTAAACATTATGGAGATGGGATTTCCTAAGCAGACTATTCATCTAAAAAAAAAAAAAAAAAAGAAAAGAAAGAAAAGAAAAAAAAAGAATTCGATCCTCTGGGCTTCCACATGCCTCCGTTCTCCAGGTAGAAGGAACAAGGGCCATATACTGAAGTTGAAGTCAAGAGATGGGAAAAGAGATTCAGAAAAGTAAAGCGGAATAACTGGGAGTAATATATTTTAAAGGATATTCACGTGCAAATAGAACCAAGACTAAATGATGACAGGTAGGAACACGTGATTCTTGCATATTTTAACAATTTTACTTATTGTTGCTAGTTTCTTGATATCTTCTCTTAGAAAATGGACAGCTAAGCCACATGTTAACTTCACTACCCAGCTAATGTGGTAATTCATCAAAATTCACTTTCATCAAAACTTACTGAGGAGGCAGCAAACTACCAAACGAATGCTTACAAATATTAAGCATTATTTTCCTTTGTAACTTTACATAAAATAATTTCTCCTGAAAGAAAATGTAAGGCTGTGGCATTAAAGTAAAAGCTGGTGGCCGGGCACCGTGGCTCATGCTTGTAATCCCAGCACCTTTTTGGGAGGCCGAGGCGGGCGGATCACCTGAGGTCAGGAGTTAGAGACCAGGCCGACCAACATGGAGAAACTCCGTCTCTACTCAAAATACGAAATTAGCCAGATGTGATGGCGCATGCCCATCTGTAATCCCAGCTACTCGGGAGGCTGAGGCAGGAGAATTGCTTGAACTGGGAGGCAGAGGTTGCGGTGAGCCGAGATGGCGTCATTGCACTCCAGCCTGGGTGACAAGAGCTAAATTCCATCTCAAAAAAAAAAAAAAAAAAAGGAAAAGCTGGTATGGAGAGAAAGGGTTAAAGCCTGTTAGCTAAACTTCCTTAATGTCTCTTAGGAGTGATGTCCACACTATTTCCCAAGACAACTACTGCAGAAAGCTGCAGCCTTCATTTACTTTTTAAAAAAGCAAAGCACTAAACCCTCTACCTTGTTTAAAATTTAAAAGTGTATCCAATCTATTTTAAACTAAATTTTGCATATTTTGGAATACAACTTCAGTCAATTAAAAAAATTTTTTTTTGATTTTCAACTAAATATATATTAGCACAAATTAAACCAAGAAGCATATCTAATTTATCTTGGTGTAAAGCTTATCTAATATACCTGAAAATGAACACAATATGCACTTGACATGCTTTTATTATACTCTGCAATTCTGAAACACAGGAAAAGTGCAAATAAAAAGGCCAGTCTAGCAAGCCACTGAAGTCATAAGTAGATTTTCTGAAAAAATGGCATGGAAAGTTACCTCTTGCAGTAAAAGATGCTATAGGTTTTTTGGTACTACTATTTCATTAATGACGCAACACACAAATTATCCTTCTGAAATAACCAGAAATCACTCCGGTAAAAAACATACCTTTAAAAGATTCACAGTTACACGGCGTGTAAATTGTTACAGGAGACAAAATGGCGGTTACCGGAAACTGAGTGGAAGGTTACAAAATTTCTAAGAGCAGAAGTGGTTTTGAAGTAATAAGTAGAAACAAAAAATAACCTAACCTCTTCAAGATAACCACCAGAACCAGCAAGAGAGTGCTGCTGTGCTGTGTGAGGAAGTGAGTACAGGAGGGCTGGAGCTCTCTCACAAAGGAAGTGAATATTCACTTCTGGTTTTACAAACAATCTCATTTGTCAGATTTATCTCACTCGGCACACATCTGGCATTTAGTGCTCAAATAATATAACATATATAGGCACACTCAACAATTGGCATTGATATAAAAATGTAGGCAATCTTCAACTTAAGAGGAAATGTGTTTTAAAAATGAAGGTTTAGGGCCAGGTGCAGTGGCTCACTGTAATCCCAGCACTTTGGGAGGCTGAGGCAGGAGGACTGCTTGAGCCCAGGAGTTCAAGACCAGCCTGGGCGACATAGCGAGACCCCTGTCTCTACAAAAAGTACAAAAATTAGCCAGGTGTGGTGGCAAGCGCCTGTAGTCCCGGCTACTTGGGAGGATGAGGTGGGAGGAGAATCATTTGATCCTGGGAGGTTGAGGTTGCAGTGAGCCGAGATCACACCACTGTACCCCAGGCTGGGTGACAGACTGACACCCTGTCTCAAAAAAAGAAGGTTTGTACATACTGTAACAGGATATGAAGCTCCAGATAGAGCAAAATTATGGTGACAGAAGTGAATCAGAGATTGCGTGAGTTGGAGGGTGTGGCCTGGGGAGAGGAGATTGTAAAAGGGCACTGGGGAACGCTTTAGGATAAAGGAAGTGTTCTATATCTTGACTGAGTAAAGGTTAAGTGACTCTAAATTGCCCAAATTCACCAAATTGTACACCTAAAATGTGTGAATTTTATTATATGTAAATTAGCAAGAAAATTATATTACAAAAAGGAGGTCTGTAACTCGGCATTTCAGATTTTGGAATATGCTTTTCCAAAAAAATGCATACTACAAATGGTGGTAAGTTTTCAAGCTAGCCCTTCTCCCCCAAATATGAACCATAATTTGGATGAGACTGAGTCACCTGGAAGCCCACCTAGTCTAGAGACGTCAAAACCACAGCTCCCAGAGGTTCTATTATGTACCCTAAGTACTGGCTGGCAGAGAGAGAGGGATATTATCTGATGCACAGTCACAGAGTTAGGATCTGGTGGCCGGAGAATGTGAGGTGATGGTAGGAAGATCTAAGGAACAGGAGGCAAACACATACCCTGGGCACTTTTGCACTTGACCAATCGCTAAGTAAACCTGGAACTCATACTTACTAGTTGAAGAGAGGGGAAGCCAGAGGTACTTATGCTCTGTCGATGGTACTGGCCAAGGTTTGGTGGGAGAGTAAACTGTTTCCTTATTTCCGCTGAAGAATACCTTGGATTAAAATAGAAAAATCTAAATGAAATGATTATTTTAGGAAATCATCACAATTTTAGATGCAATCTTTGATATCATGTTATACAACGTAGGCCTTGGCTGGGCGATGAGCAGAACTGACTAAGATACCTTCTCAGTGGCCTGTTAGTGGACATCGTAGATTTTGTCTGATAATACATACCCTTGAGAAGTTCACAGAGGCCATGATGCCTGCAGTCAGGGTCCTGCCCAATACTGGAAGGATGATGACAGAAGAAGGAGGACTTTGAGGCCCAAGACAAAGATCCAGGGCATTTGACTCCTTCTCCCCCAGCCATTCAGAGTTTTCTCTATGTGAGGATGTCTGGTCTCTGACTAGAATCCTTTAAATCCTGAGCTGCCATTTTGATCCAGCCATTCTCATTTCAAGCAGCTGAACCCTTTTGGCTGACTGGCTGCTACAACAGAGAACACCAGAGAACTGTTGTACGAATACTTCTACCTCCCTGCAGGCACCTTCGATGCTACAGGAATTCCCAATGATTGTATTTTTTCCAAACTACTCCTAGTGGAGTGATCCTTTGCATCACCCATGTGGACAAGGCTCAGCCAACACTTTAGGGAGCGACACACATGAGAGGAAGTTGTTCCCCACTGTCTACTCACACCTGCTGGCATGTGACTGCTGGCCAGTGATAGCCCAGCTTACAAACAGGTTGACTTCTGAGCACTTATCTGTTAGCCATTTGTTTGGAACTCAGAGCACGTTTTCTCATTACATCATTGTGTTGGTGGTTGGATTCTCAGGCTAGTTCACAAAAGTGTATTTAAACCACAATGAGGCCAAAACATACAATACCAATACCACTACTGAATATAATTAGAAACTAACAGATTACTGAGGATCAAATGAGGTCATATATTTTAAACATGCTTTGTATCCAACAAGGGTATATATAAATTTTTAAACATTGTAACTTTAAATGTAATACTTAAATATTACAAATGAAGCTTATTATGTTTTCTCTGTGAAAATGTGTGCTAGTGCATACTTATTAACTACCCTGCATGATGAGGTTTCCTACATGGTTTGCTTTGCTCCCGACCTTGGCAATGAGTTACACCTAGAGAGGCAGGAAACTGGGCTCTTGTCCCAACTTTGGCATCTATTCTCCCTCAGGAGCACCCCAGTTTCCTTTCAAGATGCCAACACTCATGCTGTGCACTGTCTAGGCAGAAACACAAATCAAAAGAGTGGGCACATAACTCACGGCAGGACAAGTATCTCTCTTTCCCAGGATTCTTTTTATTTTATTTTATTATTATTATACTTTAAGTTTCAGGGTACATGTGCACAACGTGCAGGTTTGTTACACATGTATACGTGTGCCATGTTGGTGTGCTGCACCCATTAACTCGTCATTTAGCATTAGGTATATCTCCTAATGCTATCCCTCTCCCCTCCCCCCACCCCACAACAGGCCCCAGTGTGTGATGTTCCCCTTCCTGTGTCCATGTGTTCTCATTGTTCAATTCCCACCTATGAGTGAGAACATGCGGTGTTTGGTTTTTTGTCCTTGCGATAGTTTGCTGAGAATGATGGTTTCCAGTTTCATCCATGTCCCTACAAAGGACACAAACTCATCCTTTTTTATGGCTTCATAGTATTCCATGGTGTAGATGTGCCACATTTTCTCAATCCAGTCTATCGTTGTTGGACATTTAGGTTGGTTCCAAGTCTTTGCTATTGTGAATAGTGCCGCAATAAACATACATGTGCATGTGTCTTTATAGCAGCATGATTTATAATCCTTTGGGTATATACCCAGTAATGGGATGGCTGGGTCAAATGGTATTTCTAGTTCTAGATCCAAATGGAGAGAAGATTGGAAGAACAAGACTGGAACACCTTCATCCTAGTGATGGCCCGTTACATGATGAAGCAAGGAAGTGTGAAACCCCAGAGGAAGCTGTAGCTGCAAGCATAAATTGTGCTCCTTAATTTTCTACAGCATTTTCTTTATTTAATTTTTTAAAAGTATAAGGAAATACTAGGATAGGAAGTAAGTATTCTACTAGCCGTGAGGGAAATGCAGATCAAATCACAATGAGTTGCCATTTCACAACCACTAGGCTGGCTATAACAAGAAAGAGGGGCAATAACAAGTGTTTGCAAGGATGTGGAGAAACTGGAGCATGCATATGCTGTTGGTAGGAATGTAAAATGGTGCAGCCATTTTGGAAAGCCATCTGGCAGTTCCTGAAAAATTTAAACAGAGCTCCCATGTATCCCAGTGTGTGGTGGCTCACAGTGTGTGGTGGCTCACACCTGTAATCCCAGCATTTTGAGGGGCTGAGGTGGGCAGATCACTTGAGGTCAGGAGTTCATGACCAGCCTGGCCAACATGGTGAAACCCCATTTCTACTAAAAATACAAAAAAATTAACCAGGTGTGGTGGCGCGTGCCTGTAATCCCAACTACTTGGGAGGCTGAGGCATGAGAATCGCTTGAACCCGAGAGGCGGAGGTCACAGTGAGCTGAGATTGCTCCACTGCACTCCAGCCTGGGTGACGGAGCAAGACTCTGTTGCAAAAAAAAAAAAAAAAGACAACCACACTTCCCCACAAAAACTTACACATGAATGTTCATAGCAGCGTTATTCATAAAGGCCAAAAAATGGAAAAAATCCAAATGTCCATCAACTGATGAATGACTTAACAAAAAGTTGTATATCCACACAATGGAAAATTACTCAGCAATAAAAAGGAAAAGAGTACATATATACACCACAACATAAATGAACCTTGGAAACATTATCCTAAGTGAAATAAGCTAAATCAAAAGACCACATGTTCTATGATTCTTTATATGAAATGCCCAGAATTGCAAAATCTATAGAGACAGAAAGTAGATTTGTGGTCACCTAAGGTTGTAGAGAAATGGAGAGTGGCTGCTAATGAGTTTGGGATTTCTGTTTGGAGTAATGAAAATGTTCTGAAATTGACTGTAGTGATGACTGTGAATACATTAAAAATCACTGAACTGTACACATGGGTGAATTTTGTAGTATATAAATTATATCTAAATAGATAGAGATAGGTGTACATGTAAATATTCTACAGAGACAAAAGTGAAGGCAAAAAATTAGTGTGACAACTAGGAATGAAAGAATAACCTCAGATTTTGTCTCCAAGTGCTTGATAGACTGATTTTAATTATAAGTTGGACAGTCACCAATTTTTTTAAAAATCAGCAGATTAGACCACTGTCCAAAACAAAGGTCTATATTGCATGAGCAACAATGTATCTTGTGTTTGGCACCATAGGACTCAAACCAACACTGCAATCATTTATTTGCTTACTTGAAAGAGGATCATAAGCCATGGAGGGCCAACACAACCAAGCCAAAGCCCTTTTCTGTGATCCAGCTGACCTTTTTACAGATAAGACTGACTTCTCCTGAGACTGCTGCCTCCAGGTCTTCCCCTAAGAGCTCTCAAACAACATGTCTTAGTTTTACGGCCATTCTAAAACTGGTCCTATTATAGACCAGAGTGGTCTATCTGAAATAAGAATATCTGAAAATGTTCAGGAAAGAAAGTGGCACTGTGAGAGGATCAAAGAGGCAGGAAGGACAGCGTCTTGCTTTCGTTTTGAAGCGAGATCTGTTGTCCTATGTCAAAACTCTAGTATTTTTGTTATCATGAAATCAGAATGTTCCTGCTCTCTAGCCCTTCTTAAACACGGTCAACTGGTATTTCTGTTCCAGTCATCCACGTACAAGTTTCCAAATTCAGAACTACACAACTAATCTTCTTCCTTGACACTTTGAGCCTAACCCGATACCTAATAACTCTCCTATTTTCTCTCCC
Organism: Pongo abelii; assembly: GCF_028885655.2. Taxonomy (NCBI): domain Eukaryota; kingdom Metazoa; phylum Chordata; class Mammalia; order Primates; family Hominidae; genus Pongo; species Pongo abelii. The sequence goes on from NC_071998.2 coordinate 58,514,728, forward strand.
TACAGAACCAATTATACAGAAGGCAATTAAACCTGTCACTTCAAAACTGTCAGATACGAACGAATGGTTTGTCCTTAAAATGAAAATAGTGAATCATTCCACGTGGAAAAGAATTGCTTCATATCATTTGAAGAACTTCAAAATAAAATATCTCTAGTGAGGCCCTACACACATATTAAGCTAGCAGAAATAGGCTGGAATGATAAAATTTCATGTTGGTCAAGCTGTGGGAAAACCAGCATGCCCCACACCCCTGGTAGGGTTGTATATTGGCTCTATGTGTCTGGAAAGTAATACTGTAATATGCAACCAGAACTATGAAACTGCTGTTACTCTTTTATCTAACTATCTTGCTTTGGGACATATACACCATGGAATTCATACAAACAAAAATATAATTTTGAGCAGAAATGAACATAAGAATTCTGTATATGATAGCATGATAGCAAATAATTGGAAATAACCAAAGCATCCCACATTGGAAAGAACACTGAACAAATAATAGTATAAAATATATGGGATATCATTTTTCCATTTAAAATGACAAAAATATAAATTAGGTTGACCCATGGAAACCTGCATACAAAGTAAGCTACAGTAAAAAATAGTATGAGCAACTAAATACAAACACACAACAATATAACAATATATGTGGAAATATACTACAAGGATCAGAAATCCTTTCCATAGTCAGAAAGTAGTTGAATAACTACCTCATACAGGTCTGTCTCCTGTGAAGTTATGTAAGTTCATAATTTTAAAAAAATCCATATGGCTGGGCACAGTGGCTCATGCCTGTAATCACAACACTTTGGGAGGCCAAAGCAGGTGGATCACTTGAGCTCAGGAGTTCCACACCAGCCTGGGCAACATGGTGAAACCCAGTCTCTACAAAAAATACAAAAATTAGCCAGGTATGGTGGTGTGTGCCTGTAGTCCCAGCTACCTGGGGGGCTGAGGTGGGAGGATTGCTTGAGCCTGGGAGGTTGAGGCTACAGTGAACTGTGTTCATGCCTGCTGCACTCCAGCTTGGGTGACAAAGTGAGACCCTGTCTCAAAACAAAAACAAAAACAAACAAATTGCATATATATAAAATAGTGTGCAGACAGAGCGTACTAATTGGGATGTTTAAAAGTTATGTAAATGTCAGCTATTAAGTTTCCTAATACGGAACTTCAGTCCCAAAAGAACATATAGCACCCCAATGTCCAAATCAACCTTCTTCATCTCTACCCTGGTCCTAGTGAAGGGGGACATCTGTCTCCACAAAAAGGAACACAGCCAAAGCAGGTGTTTGCACAGGTTCCGTTTCCATGCAGGTACTGTGCGTGGGTTTTATTTTCCTCTACCTTTGATTCTTAGACCAAATTTGACATGTCCAAGATAAGTTTCATGATGTTAGATTTATATCATGATAATATTTCCTTAATGAGCTAAGATACCCTTCTTCTAAGGAACTCAAAATAGTTTATAAATATTATCTTCTTTATTTTCCCGGAAGGGAGCCTTGGGATTTATTTAAAATGTCAATACCCATTGTGACTAAGGAGTCAGAATGGTGGTGATGGATTGGTGGTAAGGAGTGGGTAGAGAAGCTCTATGTTTTTTTCGGATCAGCAGATAATTATGATATTTCAATTGGGACTACAAACCACAACTAATCATAGAGTAGAGCTTGCAAAGTGTGGCTGCTGGATCATTTGCATTAAGTCATCAGCTACTTAGATAAAAATTCGAATTCCTGGACCCACCCCAGTCCTGTATTAGCATCTCTTGTGGTATGGCCTGGAAAACTGTATTTTAAGTCAGCAATTCCAGGTGATTTTTATGTTCAATAAAGCATAAGATTCACTGATAGGGCAAGACTGTGAAGGAATGGTTGGTTCATTCATTCATTCATTCATTCCACATTGAGAACACACAAATTGCTGGGCTCTCTGTTGCCGCTCCTGTGAAGCCTGATCCAGTGGGTAGGTGGGAGGAGGGCAGATGAATAATTTAATACTTATAATATAATATGGTAAGTATTCTATTACAGGAATATGCACAGTTCCTTGTGAGCAAAGAGGAAGGAGTTACTAATTCTGCCTAGGAATGTTTAGGGAGCTTTTAAAACAAGATTTCTGAGCCAGATTTTGAGAAAAAAATTAGTAAAAGAAGTTCTAATGGAGAAGACAATGCACTTTAAACTTTTAAACCATTTCATGATATGTAGACATCAGTTTTTCTCATTCTCACTTTAAGTATTTTAAACATCATGCTGCCTCATTTCTTTATAAAATATGTATCTAGAAGAATAAAGAAAAAGAATGAAAACTCATTGACAGAGTCCTGAGTCTTGCCATTTGCCATTTGCTTGAGTTTAAGCACATTAGTTGACTAAGGTGGGCCTTAGTTTCATTATATGTAAACCAAAGGGGCTGGGCTGTATAGTCCTGAGATCTTTCCAGCTCTAACAGGTGAAGATGCACAAGAATCTCCAAGCAGATCAGTCAGCACCACGAGCTACTCCAGCAGCTGTGCTAGGAAACCAAACAGCCCTGGAAGGCTTCTCCCTGGCTTTCGACCCTCAAGGAAAATTCTTTCATTATCTGCTGGTATGGCCGGCAGCCAAAATGGCTGGATGGATTTTAAAACTGATTTAAGGAAAAAAACTTTGTCTATAAGTATTGAAAGAGGTTTGGGTCTCTTGAGGTTTTCCTGAATCTGACATGTTTTAAACAATAGTGAAAGGGGTGGGGTAAAGAAAAGCAAATATATAATTTACTCTTGGTAACAAATGACTGTAAAACACTCCACGAATACAGTGTAAAGTACAAAGCTAGTAATAAGTATTAATTACAGACATTTGTGGGTGTACATGTGGATGCAACCACAACATACAGTATAATTAAACCTTGCAAAATAGCCATTGTTTCAGGACTAGAAATGATTTACATCAAATAAGCAGTGAAAGGTTGTTATACACCCCTCTCCCCAAACTTCCTAAGTTACAAGGTTAGGGCAGGGTAGTAGTTTTTAAAAATCAAGGTTTAGGCCGGGCACAGTGGCTCAAGCCTGTAATCCCAGCACTTTGGGAGGCCAAGGCGGGTGGATCACCTGAGGTCAGGAGTTCTAGACCAGCCTGGCCAACATGGTGAAACCCCATCTCTACTAAAAATACAAAAATTAGCCTGGCATGGTGGCAGGTGCCTGTAATTCCAGCTACTCGGGAGGCTGAGGCAGGAGAATCGCTTGAATCTGGGAGGCGGAGGTTGCAGTGAGCTGAGATCATGCCATTGCACTCCAGCCTGGGGGACAAGAGCGAGACTTTGTCTCAAAATAAATAAATAAATAAAAATCAAGGTTTAAAAATTTGTTGCATGTAGAAAAACTGACTTTGAATGATGTAGCTATCAAAGGGTTAGATCATTGTGCATGGCATGGATAAGGTCTGAAAACACACATCTAGCTCAAGAGTGAGTAGTTCCTGGAGTTGACCACATAAAAGAAATCTAAGGCTTTTTCTGAGATGCATTCTTGGATGCTTTTAGTAAAGTGCACTTTTAAAAGTGTACAAAATGAATTTCTGTAGCAAACTTTATATATCTATATATCTACACATATATCTATAGATCTCTATCCATAACTGTATCTCCATACACTCGTATACATATATGCATATGTATTTTCAGCCATAAAGTCTAGAATAAATTCCTTGTAAGTTCTTCAGTCTGTGGCCTCACAATGGATTATTTCAGGTTTTATTGTTTCTCATATTTTCTATCTCTTCTCATAAACAGACAAGCCATAACTGTGCAACTTCCATAAAACAGATTCAACAGGTGGAAACATGACTACAAAGAAAAGTTTGCCCCTTATTAGGAAGGCATGGAACTTATGTTTCTTCCTGACAGGGGAGTCCCAAATCCCTTTCACTTAGAAAATTCCTCTGAAGACAGTAGAATGTGTATTAGATGACTTAAGTGTTTGTGGGTTCCAGCAGCAAGACTAGAGAAGGATTTCTCACTGTCTTCAGAGACACCTCCTCTCCCCAGCCTTTATATATCATCATATGTTTCCTTCTTGATATAATCACCATCTACTGATGAAGCAGCATAATCACCTAAAAGAACACCTGTAACCATTTAGTGTCTTGTGTTTAAAGAAAAGAGTCTTTCCAGAAAAGTGTGTTGAGTCATAAAGTAACAGATGTAACCTATGTAAGCTGGATCCCAAAAGAGGAGGAGAGATGAAACTGGAGCAGAAGTAATATTTAAAGAAATATTGGCTGGCAAAAATACCAGACACAGCTTCATAAATTTCTATAAATGCCCATCCGAATCAATACAGAGGAAATCAAACCTAGACACATCATAGTAGAACTACTGAAAGTCAAAGAGAAAAATCTTTAAAACATCCAGGGAAAAGACACATTATCTTCAAAGTATAATAATGCAACCAACAATTAACTTCTCAATTGAAAAAATGAAATCCACAAATCAATGCAATGACATCTTCAAAGTGCTGAAATAAAATAACTAACAATCTAGAATTTTCTACCTAGTGAAAATATTCTTCATAAGTAATGAAAGGAAAAAAGATTTTACCAGATAAACAAAAACGGAGAGAATTTATTACCAGCAGAGCCATACTAAAATAAATAGTAAGGAGAGTTTTTGAGGCAGAAGAAAAGCAATCCCAAAGGGAAACACAGAAGTGCTGAAAGCATTGAAATATACCAAAAAGGTAAACATAAGTAAATCTAAATGATAGTGACTGTACAATATAAATATAATAATGATAATAATGTGAAGTTTAAAATATACATAGAATTAAAACATCAATGATACACAAAAGGTATGAGGGGTAAACGGATTTCATGTGTTTTAAAGCCCATATTATATCATCTGGGAAATGGTAAAAGTACTAATTAATACTAGGATTCTAATAAGTCAAACATGTATGGTTGCAATGTCTATAGCAACAAGAAACAAGTGGGCAAAATGGAAAAAAATTCCACAGTAGGATTGAACATTTATACCCAAATATATCAGGGTTTTTTCTGTGTGTTTTGTTTTTTGTTTTTGAGATGGAGTCTCCCTCTGTCGCCCAGGCTGAAGTGCAATGGTGCAATCCCAGCTCACTGCAACCTCTGCCTCCCCGGTTTAAGCAATTCTCCAGCCTCAGCCTCCTGAGTAGCTGAGACTACAGGCACCTGCCACCACGCCCGGCTCATTTTTGTATTTTTAGTAAAGACGAGGTTTCACCATGTTGGCTAGGCTGGTCTTCAACTCCTGACCTCAGGTGATCCACCCGCCTTGGCCTCCCAAAGTGCTGGGATTACAGGCATGAGCCACCGCGCCCTGCCTATATCAGTTATTAAATGTAAACAGATTAAATTCTCTAATTAAAAGACAAAGGTCATCAGACTACATTTTTAAAAATTGTTACTTATAAGAAGCACATTTTACTTTTAAAAACAGATTGAGTATAATTAGCTGGCAATAAACTGCACATATTTAAAGTATACAATTTGATAAGCTTTGACATATGTACAGACCCATGAAACCATTACTACAATAAAAAAGTTTCTTCATGCCCCTTCTTAATTTTTACCCTCCTTCTCCTGGTAACTACTAATTTGCTTTCCGTCACTGTAGATCATTTGCATTTTCTAGAGTTTTATATAAATAGGATCATACAATATATCTCTTTTTTTGGTCTGGGTTCTTTCATTCAACAGAATTATTTTGCAATCCATCTATATTGCACTGTGTATTAGTAGTTTACTCCCTTTTATTATAGAGGAGTATTCCATGGTATGGATATAACACAGTTTTTTTTAAATCCATTCATCTGTCTATGGACATTTGAGTTGTTTTCAGTTTTTAGTTATTACAAATAAAGTTGCTATAAACATTTGTGTTCAAATCTTTATATGGATACATTCTTTCATTCCTCTTGGGTAAATGACCAGTTAAAGTGTTTTACAACGTGGTTGTATACTCCCATAATCAGTGTTCCAGTTTTTCCATATGTTCAACAATACTTGGTGTTGTTAGTATTTTTAATTTTAGCCATTATACTAGATATGTTGTATGTGGTGGTATGTCATTATATTTTTAATTTGCATTTCCCTAATGACTAATGATGCTAAGCAAGTTTTCATGAAGAGACACACTTTATTTATTTATATTTAACTTTTATTTTAGGTTTAGGGTTACATATACATGTTTGTAACACAGGTAGATTGTGGTGTCTTTCTTTCTTTCTTTCTTTCTTTTGACACATTTTAAATATAAGGACATAAAAAGACTGAAAGTGAAAGAATTTAAAAAGTTATGAAACCTAGCCAAAAGAAAGCTGAGGTAGCTATAGTACTATCAGACAAAATGGACTTTAAGAAGCATTACCGAAGAGAGAGACATTTCCTAAATAATAAAAGGGCAATCCACCAGAAAGACACAACAATTCTAAATATGTATGTACCAAGTAACATAGGCTCAAAATATATAAAGCAAGAACTGCAAAAGTAGAGGAAAAATATTACATCCACAACTATAGTAAAAGTTTCAAACATACTTCTGTTCTATCAAGCAGATTAAAAAAACCCAGAGACACACAGAACTTGCACATGATAGACAGACTTGTGCTAACTGACATATACAGAAAACACTACGCCTAACTTCAGAGTACACATTCTTCTTGCACACATTAAACATTTACATATTGACCATATCACCGACCATAAAACAAATCTCAACAAATTGCAAAGGTCCAGAAATCATATAGAGTAGCTAGTCTAATGCCATGTAGAACTAAACTAGAAACCAACAAAAACATACTAACTCTAAAACATCTAAATATTTGTTTTTGCAAATTACATAATTTTAAGCATATTTTTCTTTCCATTTATGTGCCTGGGCTAAGTAAGTGGATTTTTAAAAATTATATAAAAACCAAAAAGAAAATAGCCAGAGAAGAAAACTACATGTAATATTTAGACATAGTTATATAAGCTATTCTATTTTTATTTTGAGCATGTAATATATCTTGCAATTTTAAATATAAAAAGTATAAAAAAGCACATTGTACAATGTCTCCCTCCTACTCTTGTCTGCCAGGTACCCAGTTCCCTCTGCATAGACAATCTAGGTAATAATTTCTTTTTTTTTTTTTTTTTTTGAGACGGAGTCTTGCTCTGTCGCCCAGGCTGGAGTGCAGTGGCACGATCTCCGCTCACTACAAGCTCTGCCTCCTGGGGTAATAATTTCTTGTGTTTCCTTCTGTGTCTATAGAGTTTATAAGCAAATACATATATACATTCTTTCCCACATTTTTATTTACACAAATGGGAATACAGTATTAAGAGTCATCTATGTTGTAGTGTTCACCCATTGTTCATTCCTTTTTATTATGGAGGAGTATTCCACTGTATGAATACCACAATTTGTTTATCTGTTTGCTGGTGATCTTCATTTTGCTTTATTCACTTAATAGATAAATACATAATAATTCCCTCATTCTTTTTTTACAGCTGCATATGTATTCTACTATATAACTGGGAAATAATTTCTTAACTAGTCTCTTTCATTCATTTCTGTTGTTTCTAGTTTTCTGCCAGCACAAAAAATATTCAGAAAACTGTACATGTGAACTCATACATGTATAAATATATCTGTGGAATAAAGTCCTAGAATTGGAATTGCTGGGTGAAAGTGTTTGTGTATTAGTCCTTCAGAGTATTTTACCAATTAACACTCTAAGCAGCGATATAAAGAAAGTGCACAAAATACTTTCAACAATTTAAAGGAGTTATTGAATTAACTGGCTATTCTGTCCATTGTTATCTGTAACTATCCTGAAGAATGAAGAATCCATTTATTTGATAAGCAAAACCAACATTTGCATTGAGGGGCTCTTTTCTTAACTTTATGGGCAGGAAGTTGCTATCTAGTAAAGTTAATCCCTTTGTTTACAGGGTAACTGTAAGACTCAAGACAGTATGGTTACCTTCTGGTGGGCTGAAAATTTCATTTGGGCATACTAAGTTTGAGGTTCTCATGAGGTCTCCAAGTGGATGTCAAGTTGGCAGTTGGATAAACAGTTCTGGAACAGAAACAAAGTCCCAGTTGCAGATGTGAATATGGCCAGGCTTGAGAGAGCAGGGCTGAGAGGTCCACACCTCCCCACCTATGGTTTCTTGCCCATGTCCCTAGCAACCCATATCTAGTTTACCAAAATGGCTATATGTGGTGCCCACAATGGTGTGGTTATAATCTGTGGTCTGGGAACAAAGCCACATAGCCTGGCTAAACAACTAAACCAATCTCTCTCATTCTGAGCACCAATGGTCATTCCTTTGTTTTGGCTTTCACACATCTGATGAGTCTAATCTTTGAGGAAAACACAGATAACAAAAGCTCTCAACAAGCTGGTCATAGAAGATCCTGAAAGCAGCTCCTGGGACCACCAAACAATTTGTGGAATGAAATTTTGCCAAATGCATAGACTAAAAATAGGTATACTTCTGGCCATTAAGAAGAACTTTCTGATTATTAGGATTGCAGAAGGTCGACTGATTTTTTGTGTGTGAAAACAGAAAATGATGCCACTATTTACTGAGTGCTTACATTACACAGGGCTCTGTGCTGAGCACTTGATAGGCACTTCAGTGAATCCACACAGCAATGCTATGAACCAGGTTTATCATCCCTATTTAACAAATGCAAAACTCAGGGCTGGAAATGTCTGGAGGATTTGAACCCAAGACTATCTGACTCCAGAGAACATTCTGTTAGTTACTATGCTTATTATATGAGTATAAGCTTAAGCTTAAAAATGTATTTAAATCTAAGTACATTATTTGAAAACCTTCCATGTTTTTAAATAGTGTACTTAAAAACTAGAAGGAAATACTACTATTCACAGTTATGTTAGAGAGGTAGGAAAATAGAATTTTTTTTCTTTTTTGAGACAGGGTCATGCTCTGTCACCCAGGCTGAGTGCAGTGGCCAGATCACAGCTCACTGCAGCCTCAAACTCCAGGACTTATGAGATCCTCCTACCTCAGTCCCCTGAGAGTAGCCAGGACTACAGGCATGCACCACCATGCCTAGGTTTTAATTTTATGTTGAGATGGGTCATGCTATGTTGCCCAAGCTGGTCTCAAATTCCTGGATGCAGGTGATCCTCCTGCCTCAGCCTCCCAAATTGCTGGGATTATAGGCATGAACCACCACACTCAACCTAGAGTTGTTTTTTTTTTCTTTTTCTAAAATGTTTGTGCTGTGGTTGCCATAGATTTATGACAGAAATTGTAAGCGCACACACAGCTTTTTAAACTATTATGAAAGTTTCTTAAGAGTCTCTTCAGGGCCAGATACGGTGGCTCATGCCCGTAATCCCAGCTCTTTGGGGAGGCCAAGGCGGGCAGATCACCTGCGGTCAGGAGTTGGAGACCAGCCTGGCCAACATGGTGAAACCCCATCTGTACTAAAAATACAAAAATTATCCGGGCATGGTGGCACGTGTCTGTAATCCCAGATACTCGGGAGGCTGAGGCAGAAGAATTGCTTGAACCCGGGAGGCAGAGGTTGCAGCATGCCGAGATCGTGACACTGTACTCCAGCCTGGGCGACAGAGCAAGACTCCATCTCAAAAAAAAAAAAAATAGAGTCTCTTCAGGGCTCCTTTCATCATTACCATGTTGTTTCTAAGTCTCCTGGAATTTCGAAATAAAACTGTATTCTCAGCATACTTCGAGCTCTTGCACCCACTTCCTCCTCTACCTGGATTCAATTAAACTCAACACACATTGTTGGATGCTGTTGATTAAAAACACCTCATTTCTCCACTCTGATTTGTGATTTATCTAAGTTATTTGTCCCAGCATAGCCAGCTCCTTGGCCAATTTAGAGGCCACATGCTGTATATTCATGAAAGGGCCTATAATGGTGCTATTTATTTTCAGATGTGCTGGCCAAGGCAGTGAATTAGCAGCATGTCTGTGTGACTTAGTGAGGTGGCTTCAGTAAAGACATGGAGAGCCTTCCAGCCTCTGCTATTCAAGCTGATTGCAGTTGTGAAATACACATGCCTTTGCTATAAGGGGAAATGGAGCAGTTCTAACTTCCTCCTTTTTTGCGAGTTTGCTTTGTTAAACTATGGAACTTAAGGAGGTGGCTGAGAGAGAAAGTTTTTGTTTGCCCTTGAACACTGCTTCAACCTGTGGGGGACAACTGAACTAAGCTAAGGACCATCAGGTAATTGTTGTTGTATCTTCATGCACACCCTCTATTGCAGTGGTTCTCAAAATGTGGTCCTGGGACCAGCAACATCAACATCCCCTGGCCAAGCTAGAAATGCAGACTATCAGGCCTCTGCCAGACCTACTGAATTCTAAACTGTAGGGATGGGCCCAGCTATCTGTGTTTTAACAAGCCCTCCTGGCTGGGTACGGTGGCTCACGCCTGTAATCCCAGAACTTTAGGAGGCCGAGGTGGGCGGATCATGAGGTCAAGGGATTAAGACCATCCTGGCCAACATGGTGAAACCCTGTCTCTACTAAAAATACAAAAATTAGCTGGGCGTGGTGGCACATGCCTGTAATCCCAGCTACTCAGGAGGCTGAGGCAGGAGAATCGCTTGAACCTGGAAGGCTGAGGTTGCAGTGAGCCGAGATTGCGCCACTGCACTCCAGCCTGGCGACAGAGCGAGACTCCGTCTCAAAAAAACAAAAACAAAAACAAACAACAACAACAAACAAAAAACAAGCCCTCCAGATGATTCTGATGCAGGCTTATATTTGGGAACCACTGGTCTATTGTTAGCAGACAAATTCCAGCTCTACCTACCACTCTTCTCCTGCCCTTTCGCCATTCTCCCTCAGTGACATAGGACTGTAATCACCCTTCCTCAGTCTAACTAACCCTGACTATCTAGTTAATTTGAAAATCAAGATTCTAACAGACATCCATTTAATGATACCTACTTCCTATGTAGCCAAATTTAACTAAGATATTTTACTTTGTACAAATAGTTAATGTGCCCTCAAATAATCACTTCCTCTATTCCCTTCTTCCTCCGTCCCAAACCATCTCCATCTTTTCTCAAAATTTATTTTAGTTTGGAGGATGGAAACAATGCTTCTTAAACCAAAGAAACTGCACTTTTCCAAAGTTATGAAGCTATTAATTGTTGACTGTTATTTACTTTAAGAAAAAGCTCTGATGTGGGAGGTGGAGTCAGTGCCTGGAAGGGTGAATATTTGGAGAAGGAGAGCAGGCTCAGGAAAGTTGTAGAATGACGAGAATCTCTTAGTTGAGAACAGTAGAAAGATGAGACGTAAGCCCAGATGTCTGACATTGATTTATTCTTTCAAGTATTTATCAAGTGTGCACTTGCTCAAAGTTCTGGGGATACTGCAATGAGGAAAGCAGACAAAAGCCTCTGCCCTCATGGAGCTTCTGTTCTGATGTGCACTGAAGCCTGAGCTTCTGCCACATTCTTTTGTATTGAGACTGCTCTATCCAGTGATCCTTTCAGCTCAGGGTGTTTTATCACTATAGGTACCTGAGACAAGAAAAATATATGGTGCCTCTATAGGAGGGGAGGAGATGACCAGAATGAGGGAAAAATTCTTCACAAGGAAAAGTACCCAGACAGACCCCACCCCAGCTAACCAAATTTAGCTATTCACAGAGCAAAGGAAATCTCTCTGAGGCTTCTAAATTTGACATCTTTATGGGTTCCAGGAATCATGCACATTCAATAAAGCCAAATTTATCCTCATAACAGCTCCCTCGTGGGATAAGTACTACCCTCATTTTATAGAAAAAGAAGCTGAAGCAGAAAAGAATTGGGTACTGGCTCAAGTTCTGAAGCAGAGCCTGTTCCGACCTAAGAACCAAGTCTGCCTCTTGCAGGATTTTCTTGCCTGTATTGGCATATCGATGCTCACTTAGCTCTAGCACTGAGCCTTTTCCAGAAGTAAGGCCCAGTCTTCGGCCAACATTCTCCAGGAAGCCACCATGTCCTTTATTGTTCTGCAAATATTCTTTCCTGCAGGGCTCAGAAAGAGCCTCGTTCTTGTGATCTATCCACTATTTCCCGTATGAATCCTAATACTGTATCCTTAATAAAATTTCTATCTAGACATAAAACAAGTTCCCTTACTCTTCCCTTACTAAAGAGTTGGTCATGTTAGTGTGATAGATGCAGAAGTAATAATCTCTTAAATCACTTCTTAATAAATGAGACTACATTCTGTGCACTAAACAGTTATTCAAGATGACAGCTATTAGAATATTTGTTTTGGTGAAATCGTATGGCCTGAGTTGTGGATCAAGCAGGTATTTTAAATCAAGAAACCTGAATAAAAATACCAACTCTTCTAATTTTGAGGGGAAGAGGTATTTTTCTCTATGTGCAATATTAAAATAATACTATGTTTGTTGCATAAAATATAGCAAAATTTACATCAATGAGTATAAATTATTCTTCATATGAAGAAATGATAAGAGACTAGAGGACATGTATGGTAAAGTTATTTGAGCTGTTTTTTTGTTGTTGTTGAGATGGAGTCTTGCTCTATCCCCCAGGCTGGAGTGTGCGGCATGATCTAGGCTAACTGCAACCTCCACCTGCCGGGTTCAAGTGATTCTCCTGCCTTAGCCTCTCGAGTAGCTGGGACAACAGTCACGTGCCACCACGCCTGGCTAATTTTTGTATTTTTAGTAGAGATGGGGTTTCACCATGTTGGCCAGGCTGATCTCAAACACCTGACCTCAGGTGATCTGCCTGCCTTGGTCTCCCAAAGTGCTGGGATTACAGGCATGAGCCACCGTGCTCGGCCTGTTATTTGGACTTTTTAAAAGAGACATGGCAAATGTGAATATTATTATATACAGAAATTTATTTCCTTCTGCATTAATTGGTGATTTCTTTCTTATTACCTGTCTTAAACTCAAAACAGTCAAAAGAGTCTCAGGATCATTATAAGGATGATCTAAAGACATTCTGTTTAGACTTCTAGAATACTCAAGATACTTATAATTGGGCACACATATGAAAACCTTTCCTTTTATATATTGAGACTGTTCTCTTTTTTTCTTTTTCTTTTTTTAGAGAACTTAAATACAAAACCTCCTGATATTCAAGCTAATGCTGTAACAACAAAGTTAACTTGAGCAAACTTTGAACAATTCCCTTGCAGGCCCTGTTCTGGAATCTTTCCAGTGGTGACCCTCGAACTTTAGCATACAAAAATAAGAATCTGCTAAAGAACTGATCAACCATGCAGATTTCTGAGCGCCACCCTCCTGAGATTCTGATTCATTGGTTTGAGCACAGCTAGAATCTGCATTTTAATAACCCCAAGGGTTCAGATGTAGTCCACCTAAGGACAGTCTGAGACAAGCAACAACTGCCTTGTGAACTTCGAGCCAACGGAAAACCCGACCGAGAAACCTGTCTCATCATTAAGCCAACTTTATAATCTCAAGTCGCGATGCATACTTGGTGCTCACTCATATGGAAGTAGAAGGAGAATGTGAGTCAATGTGGTTGTATCTGCAATTTTCCACTTCCACCTGCAGGGAAATGATTTATCCATAATGCAGGAAGGTCAAGGTTCCCAGGATAGCATAAGTCAACATTTTCCTTTTTACTACTATGTAAACAAGTTTTTCAAGGCACTTTAGATTAAAAAAGTTAACAAAGAGGAAAGAGAAAGGAGGAAGGACGGAAGAGAAAGATTTTCACAGGAAAAATAAAAGAAAGGTAATCTTGCTAAAGTAAGTAGGACGAACTGGACTATACCTGCTGAATAATTATAGGGTATGCTTCAGAAGGCACACACTCAGCTAAGCCAGACACACTGGCCAGTAATGAGATAGGAAGAGTTGGGAATTATTCGTTTTCTGGTCTCATATTATCTGCAGAGTCCATGAGGGTTTAGAAGGATGGTCTTTTTCAGAAATCTTAATCTGTATCAAATGGAGGAACGGAACTGCACCTCAGTGAGATCTTGCTGTCCCGATTCTTCTTCAGCCACCTGTATGCCTACCATGGGTTTGCAAATTCTGCCCTGGGTCTGGTTACTACATTAAGAACATATCTTACTGTCAATATCAGGGTTCTTATTAAACTGTTCTCCCATGCAGTTCCCAAATGTTAGACACATAAGGAAAAGTGCTTTCCTAAAAATGCTTTAATTTTTACCTTCAACAAGGGAACAACAGTTAGCTTCAACTTTCAACAGTTTTAGAATACTTTGCATTTTAAAAGCTTCTTGCATTTGAACACATCTCAAAATCTTGGCCTCACTCTCTTTTCTCAATGCATAAATGTGGTTACGATCCCTGGGGGTTTTCACATGCTTTTATACCAGGTGACTGTGCATTAAACAAGCTAAGGTGAAGTTGATCCATGATAATTAACAGGAATAAGATTTTAGGAAAAAAATCCTAAAACCTGTTTCTTAAATGAAGCCATCAATCATGGCAGAAGAGCCACACGTTGGGCACAAAGCCAACACCCACACGGCTCTTTCTGGGACAAGGCTTTTGGTCAAGGGCAAGGTATTCCCCACAAGAAGAGAGCTGAACATGTCTCCTGTTTTGCTAGTCTCTTATATTAGCATAACTTTTAGTCTTATGGAGGCAAACCTTCCCTGTTCCAGAGCCTTACTTCCAATGAAGTAGGCAAGGCAACAAACACTCAAGTTAAGGGACTGCTTAAGCCTAACAAATCTTGCAAGTGGTAGAGGTGGAATGAGAACTGAGTTTATGCTTAGGAAAGTAGACTGTGGTCTTTTTTCCTAAAGAAAGTTGCTTTGAGTAGGTACAATGGGCAGTAGGTCACCATTTAAAGAGGAAAGAAATCCCTGACCAATCATAACTTGCTATGCTTGTAATTCTCACCACCTTAAAGCACATAGGAAGTGTTTAGTTGGATTCAAAGATCAGTTACTTGAGAGAATAACATACAAACTAAACCTTAGTACAGTGTGATATTCCTACATCAGACTAATCCATATCCACCTAATTTCATACAGGGACACTGAGGAAGTGAAGCCCAGACCACCCTGTAGATGCACAGGAAGCTGAGGAAGATAATGGGTCCCAAAAAAGCAATGGTGGGAATTGGGGTCCAGTCCTTTTCCAGGAGGGATGGAGTGTAAAAAGAATATTAATAAAATTAGGTGTTCAAGGCTAGTTTCTGAAAAAACATTTTGAATCAAACCTCTGTCCCAAGGACAGAATAAAACACTCTGTGCTTTGGGATACCCCAGGACCAACTTCATCCATTTCTCAGTTTTTCTTAGATTAGGACAATAATAAGTACTTTAAATGCATGTTGGCTACCAACAAAAGTTAACAAATAAAGCCTGCCTAAATTGATGTGAAGAAGTATACATAGGACTTTTTTTTTTTTTTTTTTTTGAGATGGAGTCTTGCTCTGTTGCCCAGGCTGGAGTGCAGTGGTGTGATCTCAGCTCACTGACACCTCCCGGGTTCAAGCAATTCTCCTGCCTCAGCCTACCAAGTAGCTGGGGCTACAGGCATGCATCACCAGGCCCAGCCAATTTTTTGTATTTTTAGTAGAGACGGAGTTTCACCACGTTGGCCAGGCTGGTCTTGAACTCCTGACCTCAGATGATCTGCCTGCCTTGGCCTCCCAAAGTGCTGGGATTACAGGGGTGAGCCACCGCGCCCGACCTACATAGGAATTTTTTAAAAAATAAATGAATTTAACAAGACATTTATTTTCAATATTCTCATGCTAACTTACACAGTAATCATATTCCAATGAATAATAACTGGTTCAAATTTTGCATAATCATCTACTAATTGTGTGATCTTGGGCAAATTAATTAACCCTGCTAAACATATGGTGGAGTGACAGAGACACAGACACACAGAGAGACTCAGAGCCCCAAACCTGTCAGGCTCTAAGAATTCCCTTGGGGCTGGGCGCGGTGGCTCACGCTTGCAATCTCAGCACTTTGGGAGGCTGAGGCCGGTGAATCATGAGGTCAGGAGTTTGAGACCAACCTGACCAATATGGTGAGACCCCCGTCTATATTAAAAGTACAAAAATTAGCCCGGCATGGTGGCATATGCCTGTAGTCCCAGCTACTCAGGAGGCTGAGGCAGGAGAATCACTTGAACCCAGGTGGCAGAGGTTGCAGTGAGCCGAGATCGCACCACTGCACTCCATCCTGGGCAACAGAGCAAGACTCCATCTCAAAAAAAAAAAAAAAGAAAAAGAAAACAGAATTGCTCTCGGGTCTGCACCCTATGTGCTGGTTAAGTAGTTTCCCATTCTTCTTACTTTTTGGTGTACCCTTAAAATAATGCACCATTAACTTAGGTAACATGAGCGTATCTTTAATCCTTATAACCTGGAAAAGCCTACTACTAGAACTACTATTACTGCAATTAACAATGCTAGTCACACTTAATGAGTGCTTTCTGTCTGATCATTAGCCCATTTAGTCCTCACAACAATTCTATGAGGGAGGTATTATTATCTTCACTTTACAAATTTGGAAACTGAAGCCAAGAAAGGTTAAGCAACAAGGCTTTACTGGTGTGCACAGAGAAGGAAGGAGACAGAAGATAGCTCAGAGAAAGTTTCTATAGGAGTTAAACTTCTGGTATTTTCCTTCCTGGGGGCTTGGCAATGGAAAGCTTAGCATGCGAAAGCTTTCAGAAGAAAGGATACTAAGCTTTACCCCTGACTACTAAAAAGAGCAGGTTTTAGCTTGTTGCTGAGACTTTGAACCTGGCTCCAATATCATTAATCCTTTCATGGATAAGTAGTCCTGGAATACGTTCCAAATGTAATCCAAATACCCATGTTAGCAATGGGTAAAAGATTTAAGAGCAACTTCTAAACATTGATTTTTTTCATCAACTATGATTCTCATTTTGTATAGTTTGTCTCTTTGTGTTTCACCAAGGAATAAATATCAAGCACAATAAAAGTGAAGCCCTGTGAAGTCCAAAATCTGTTAATGCAACAAATGTGGGATGGGGCAGGCAAAGGAGACATCTGAAACAGAAATTGCATTCATGTTTTTATTCGAGATCTGTCGTTGTCAAATGTTTCCTACATTACCTGGACAATCCCTGTCTGTCCCTAGACTCCTCTTTGCTTCCTATAAGTCTGCTCAACTCATGACATCAGAAAAGAGCCTTCCCTTCATCAGAGGGCCTTCCTCAAGCTCATTCTCTCCCCTTCCCCTGACCTGGAGTTCCTACTTCCTTCAGTCCCTCTCACTCCTAATCCAATGTTCGCAGGCTACCACCCTCACCCTTCTGTAAAAGCTTCTCTTGATATAGCCACTAAAGACCTTTTGCTGGACAGCCAGTGACTTCCTTCCTGTCCCGTTTTAATGTGACCTTTCGGCTGCATCGGGCACTGTTGACCTTCTAATCCGTCACGAAACACCTCCCTGGGACTATACACATACTATCAACTCTACTATTTGATCATCCTCAGTTTCTTGAATGGGCTTTCCACCCATGTAGGCCCCTTACATGTTGTTTACTCCCAAATGATAGTACTAGGATAAATTTGGAATTGAGGGTGGAAGGTTCCAGGTAAGCAAATCTGTTTCTAAAACATGGGGAAGCATTAAAGAAAAAACATAGGGGAATCCCAATAAGGAAAAACCCAGTATGATGTGGTATCAAAGGGTCTTGTTTTGATGAGTCTACTGGGAATATTTCATGTAGAGTAGATAGGTTATTATAAACGGTCTTTTTCTCGGAGGAGATCAGTTTCTTTAATTGTTTCATTCCTTGAAGGGACAATGTCAAAGCTGTTGAGCCCAAAACCACCCCCTTTGACTCATTTAGCTCACATGGAAAAATTTTCCCTAAAGAATGCAGAAAGGAATTTCTATAAAGCAATTAATTTATCCTCTTTTGCCCAACTGCAAGCAGTAGCACATGAGCCTTGGCCATTTCCTGTCAGCTTAATAACAAACAACTCAGCCCTCTCTTGCCCTCGCATCTTGAACCTTACATGCTCCCAGAAATAAGATAAATGCTTATGCCAGGACATAATGACAACTTAAAAGATCCCTAGTATGTGGAATACAGTGGAGGAGTTCAGACTGTTACAGACATGCCAAAGCCTGTGTTATAAAGCTTGTGTTCTAGAATAAGGGATAGGGCCTTTGGACTACCTGCAACTTTATAGAGCTTTCAGACTGTTAGGGATTGTCCAGATGCTGTAAGAGTAATAGCATGTCAGCCAGGTGCAGCAGTTCACGCCTGTAATCCCAGCACTTTGGGATGCCGAGGCGGGGGCATCGTTTGAGGTCAGGAGTTCGAGACCAACCTGACCAACATGGTGAAACCCCTTCCCTACTAAAAATACAAAAAAAATTAGCCAGGCATGGTGGTGGGCACCTGTAATCCCAGTTACTTGGGAGGCTGAGGCAGGAGAATCACTTGAACCTGGGAGGCAGAGGTTGCAGTGAGCCAAGATTGTGCCACTGCACCACTCCAGCCTGGGCAACAGGGTGAGACTCCGTCTCAAAAAAAAAAAAAAAAAAAAGAGTAATAGCATGCTAAACTATTAAGAGTAACAGTTTTTACTCTTAATAAACTAAGAGTAAGAATTGTATTACTCTTAATAGTTTGGCATGGCAGATGTGATGCAGTCTAACCAACTAGGAATGAAGAAGAAATGCCAGTTATTACACAGTAAACTTTTGAAAGAAAATTTATTGAGGCTGTGAGATTGCTGCTGACAGTATATAAAACATCACTGACTTTCCTCTTTTCATTTATCTTTGTGGAGTAATAGGCTGTGGTCAGAGGCAGGCTAAGGCTTGGGTGATGACTTCACTTCACTTCACAGAGTTTATTGTTGGACAAAAGAACTGGGCATGGCACCTTGGGGATGATGTGAATGCTCTGGTGAAGGAAGTGGTGTCCCCCAATCATGCCATAGGACCATCTCTAGACTTGAAAGTTTGCCATTTGTTGGCACTGGCCCAAGATCCTGGGAAACTCCACAGCAATCTTTCACCTATATGCAGTCCCAGGTGAGGGAAGTGTTTACAATAGCAACAACAGGTACCAAGAGAGGAATGAGAAGATAGGATATTGGGTTCAACCTGGAAGAGTGGCACCTCCCACTACCTGTCTGTAGTGGAGGTAGCCCTCTTTCCATAAGTGTGCAGTCAGTTTTGCCCTCACTCACTTCACTCTGTCACCTAGAATGAAGTAACAATAACAGGCCACAAATGTCCATCCTTAAGATTATTATGTTTCTGGAGAGTCCCTATTTTTCAGAGTTAGGTCTGCTTCTTCAAGCAGCACCCCTGCTTTTGGTAACAGCACTATCTCCGTAAAAATGCAACTGAATCTATGAGCAATAACCCACCAAGTACTTACAGCCACAAACCAACTCATGTTGGTGAATAGGACAGGAACAGGAAGGTGGAGAATCTAAAGGCGGCATCACTTATGCCACTATTTTCATTAGGTCATAACAGCTACATCAAAAGTAAGAAAGATAGAAAGAAAAGAAGATGGAAAGAAAGAAAGAAAGAGAAAGAAAGAGAGAAAGAGAAAGAAAGAAAGAGGGAGAGGGAAGGATGGAAGGAGGGAAGGAAGAAAGAGAGAGGAGGAAGGAAGGAAGGAAGGAAAGAAGGAAGGAAGGAAGGAAGGAAGGAAGGAAGGGAAAGACGGAAGGAAGGGAAAAATAAAAGAAAGAGAACACTTGACATAGGCAAATGGAGTTCCTTTGAAAGGAAGGAAGGTAAAATTGACCAAATAGAATTGGTAATGAGTCAGGCCTTATAAAGACAGAATGTTCAGTGTTGAAGGCTTAAAGGTGATGTTAATCTGTTTTGTCTAAAAGGCACAGGCCAGGGAGACTATAGGGAGAAACAGGCAAAACAAGAGACCTGAGCCCTGGTGCTTGAGGGGCAAAGCCCAGAGTGGACAGTGAATGTGGTAGTAGGTGACACCTCAGAGATGGTGTTCACGAAAAGCCACCTCAAATGAGGCTCTCTGCTCCACCAAATTATCAGACTCTCTGTATTGGACTTAATGCAAGATTATTTTCCTTGGACATATTAAAGTTTCAACACAAAGTTTTGCTCAGCTTGTTTACTCAACTTTGTTTCTTTTTTTTTTTTTTTAACTTAGAGAAGATCAGAAAAGAACATTTTAATACAATATACATCGGGGCAATTAAACAGAAGTAATGTTTTAGTTTATTTATTAATGATAATACTATAAACAGAATTTTGTCTGGAAGTATTTATTTCCTTATAGACTACCACACTTTTGAAACAAACATTTCTCTGCCATAATCCCAGCACTTTGGGAGGCCGAGGCGGATGGATCAGGAGGTCAGGAGATTGAGACCATCCTGGCTAACACGATGAAACCCCGTCTCTACTAAAAAAAAATACAAAAAATTAGCCGCACGTGGTGGTGGGCGCCTATATTCCCAGCTACTCGGGAGGCTGAGGCCGGAGAACGGCGTGAACCCAGGAGGCGGAGCTTGTAGTGAGCCGAGATCACGTCACTGCACTTCAGCCTGGGCGACAGAGTGAGACTCCGTCTCAAACAAACAAACAAAAAAGAATAATGACAACAACAATAACAGTGGCCAGCATTTACTAGGCACTAAGTGTACTTGGTATTATTTAAAAAAAAAAAACTAATTTGAATATTTAAAAAATGACAAATGGATGCTACAAAATATTTGCTGTCGAAAATACCCTCTCAGTTAAAAGATTAGGAAATTCAAGTAAATTCTACAAGCTCACTAACTTGTCGTATTTGATTAACTTAGGAAATGTGGAAGCAGTAAAATAGAAATTCATAATCTGATTCCCCAATTGACTTTAAAGCAATTTAAAAAAGAATAGCACATTCAAATTAATAGTATGATAAATAAGGAAACACATTTCTTTCTGTATATCAGGTGTAAATAATAATTTATGTAGAACTATATTCCAATTTAGCTGTAAGTGGTAAATGTTTTTAATAAGCATCAAAAGGAAAACACTCAGGTCATTCAGAATGCTTTAAATACTCAATATTCCCTATCTGTAGCTCGCATGTGATCCTCAATGTTAAGGAATTCTAAATTCAATATTCATCTTAAAGAGAAAAATCTTATTTTTTTCTGTGGTATCACCCTTTATCTAACTTTCTTGAACTTGCAGATGATCTCATTTAAAAGTTGATAAATTAGACAGGCACAGTGGTGTGTGCCTACAGTCCCAGCTACTAGGGAGGCCAAGATAGGAGGATCACTTGAGCCCGGGACTTCTAGGCCAGCCTGGGCAACATTGCAAGACTTCATCTCTAAAATAAATAAATAAATAAATAAAAATAAAAGCTTTAAAAAATAAATAATAACTGATAAATTACCTATGAATTACATGACCACAATCTCTGGATTCAACAGCAAGACCACTAAGAAAATATCATAATTTTATACAATATTAAAAATTTTTCAAACATGTCTTTGTCCTTCTGCTACCATAAAGAAATAATCCCTTAAATACTCTTACATTCCCTTTCGTCACCTCTCCTGTCTCTGTCAGATAAAAAATGCATCTAAGGGAACATTTTTTTGGATGCCTCCTTTTTTCCTGAGACAGGGTCTCACTCTGTCACCCAGACTGGAGTGCAGTGGTGCGATCTTAGCTCACTGCAGCCTTGAACTCCTGAGCTCAAATGATCCTCCTGCCTTAGCCTCCCTAGTAGCTGGGACTACAGGTGCTCACAACCATATCTGGCTATTTTTAATTTTAATTTTAATTTTTTTGTAGAGATGGGGTCATGCTATGTTGCCCAGGCTGGTCTCAAACTTCTGGCTTCAAAGAATCCTCCAAATTTGGCCTTCCAGTGTTGGGATTATAGGCATGAGCAACCACACCTGGCCAGATGCCCTTTTTTTTTTTTTTTTTTTTTCTGAGATGGGTGTCACTCTGTCACCCAGGATGGAGTGCAGTGGCACAATCTCAGGTCACTGCAAGCTCCATCTCCCAGGCTCAAGCAATCCTCCCACCTTAGCCTCCCAAGTAGCTGGAACTACAGGTATGCCACTACACCTGGCCAATTTTTTGTATTTTTAGTAGAGACTGGGTTTCACCATGTTGCCCAGGCTGGTCTTGAACTCCTGAGCTCAGGCAATCTACCCTCCTTGGCCTCCCAAAGTGCTGGGGTTACAGGCGTGAGCCGCCATGCCCAGCCAGATGCCCAATTTTTAATTGCTTTTGTTTGCTTCCCTAAATTGTCTGAATAATTATTTCAAAGTCCCATATCATTTTGTCCAGCAAGTTTAAAGTTCTAGCATCTACATCTTGGTGCTGCCCAAGTTCTTGGTTTGCATCTCTATTCTGCCAATGACCTGGAATTAAGTGAGAAGAAAAAGGGTATCTGAGAAAGTACCTGCCTCCTGGCACTAAATAAATGCTTCAACATATTAGTTTTTTCCTTTATTCACAGCACTAGAGTGAATGGAGCCAGCCTATGGTAGGCAGTAGGGTGTGGGTCAGCCTCCTTGGGATGCTATTGAGAGAACCCTTCAATTTCTTCATTCTTTGTCAAGTTGCCTGATGATTTCATCATTAGAGATGTATTCTGAGGCCTTTAAGAGCTGCCTATCAAAAAAGAAACTATCGGCCCGGCATGGTGGCTCATGCATGTAATCCCAGCACTTTGGGAGGCTGAGGAGGGCAGCACCTGAGGTCAGGAGTTCGAGACCAGCCTGGCCAACATGGTGAAACACCATCTCTACAAAAAAATACAAAAAAATCAGCCAGGCATGGTGGTGCTTGCCTATAATCCTAGCTACTGGGGAGGCTGAGGCAGGAGAATCACTTGAACTCAGGAGGTAGAGGTTACAGTGAGCTGAGATTGTGCCACTGCACTCCAGCCTGGGTGACAGTGTGAGACTTCATCTCAAAAAAAAAAAATAAAAATAAAAATAAATAAATAAATAAATAAGTAAAAGAAAATATCTTGGAAGGCAAAATAACCTAGCTGTCAGCTGAAAATAACTACAGCTGTGTAGGCGGCTTGTGGAGTGAGTGTGAGGCCTTAGGGGCCT
Source organism: Pongo abelii (assembly GCF_028885655.2). Taxonomy (NCBI): domain Eukaryota; kingdom Metazoa; phylum Chordata; class Mammalia; order Primates; family Hominidae; genus Pongo; species Pongo abelii. The sequence continues at coordinate 58,537,817 of NC_071998.2, forward strand.
GGGACCTGAAATCAGCACCAGCAAAGCAACCTCAGGAGGTGGATGAGCACGGATGATAAACTCTCCTGACGTGGGAAAAACAAGTGGCCAGTGGTCAGAAAATCCAAGGGTCTTGTTTTTCCCAGTGGTCTGCCCTGCCCCAGGAGAGTCTCTTCATGAATTCCCCCGGAGAAAGGCACCTGCCCCCAGAATTTGGTGAGGCAGCAGCCAGTCTTCTTCAAAACACACTGGCCCATCTGTCATGATCAGCTAGAGACGGACTAGGAAGAAAACACCAATGGGGTCTTCACAAGCTATGGTGGGAAGCACCTCCAGCAGTTTTGAGCTTCAAACCTCCACAGCTGGGAGCAAACTTTAGATCTGCGAAGTGTGATGGAACTCTAGGGAGGAACCATGCAGACGTGAATAGTGTTGGCCACACTCATTTATTAATTCTTTTAATAAATATTTATTAAACATTTATGATATGATAGGTGTTGTATGGGCTCTAAAAATTCAAAGGTGAGCAAAACATATCCTCTTGAAGTTTACAGAACACCAGGGGCAGGTCGGTGGAGACATTAAGTAGGCAATCACATGATTTAGGAGTTACAAATTGTGACAAGTACTAGGAAGAAACAGTAGAGAGTGCTCTGTGTGTATAAAAGGGGAGTCTGATTTATTAAAGTCTGATGTGAGATCAGTTTAGTGGGTTGTGACCAGCGTTTTTTAAATGCAATAGAACAGAATAGAAAACGTTGAATGAATTGGAAATGGAAATGAAGTTGGATATGGTTTCTTTTGTTTCAGTATGTGTGTGTGAGTGTGTGCGTGCGTGTGTGTGTGTGTGGTGGGCGGAATACTAGATTGTAAAGTGTATTTTCATGGAATGTGGAGGAAAACTTTGAGAGCTAACTTTTTTTTTTTTTTTTTGAGACGGAGTCTCTCTCTGTCCCCCAGGCTGGAGTGCAGTGGCGCGATCTCCGCTCACTGCAAGCTCTGCCTCCCGGGTTCACACCATTCTCCTGCCTCAGCCTCCCGAGTAGCTGGGACTACAAGCACCCGCCGCCACGCCCGGCTAATTTTTTTTTGTATTTTTAGTAGAGACGGGGTTTCACCGTGTTAGCCAGGATGGTCTTGATCTCCTGACCTCGTGATCCGCCCGCCTCCGCCTCCCAAAGTGCTGGGATTACAGGCGTGAGCCACCGCGCCCGGCGAGAGCTAACATTAAAATCATGTCAACAAGATGAGGAGTAGTAGGCACCATGGATTGTCTTTGAGGATGCCTTGATGGAGTTGTGAAGAGAAAGGGGGATTGTGGGTCAAAGAGTCCCTTTCATTGACATACTCTGAGAAACACATTTGGGTATCAGAGTCCTCTAGATTCAGACAATGAGATACATAGAATAACGCTTTATCTGGAGCCACTTGAGGCTGCAGGGGGAAAGGTAGGGAAGAAGGGAAAGCATAGGTTGGCAGTTGGGACCGCGGCAGTGGTCCAAATTGGAGCCCCCTGGAAATCTTGAGATGAAACAGAACATGTGTCAGTCAGTAAATATTGGACTGTCACGGGATTAATCTGATCTTTCTTCTTCCCTTGATCTTAGCCAAAAGGCCAAGAAACAATTGATCTTTCCACTTTGCATCTGAAATTCATTTCACTGGTAGCAGAGGAGAGACAGAACCCAAGTCTGATCAGCAGCGCAGTGTCCCTTTCACCACACCACGATGTCTTCCCAGATCAGGAAAACAAGAGTGACCCATGTTCTGTTGGCAGTGCGATTCACAATGTCAGTAGCATTCAGGGTCAGAAACATGCACTGGTTTTAAGGGGCTAGATGCGAATTGAAATGTATTTGTTACACACATAAAGAAACATATAAAGATCACCTCCCAGCAATCCAAATATTCTTTCCTGCATCTCAAAATCAAGTTTCATGCTTTATACCACTGAGTTGATTAAGCCCCTGAAGGCTGGGCAGTGTTTTTAATGGATTGTTTCTAGTGTTGATAAAGTGATGGGGGAAAATAAGCTTAGAATCTCTAGTTTGAAAAGGAATCTTTGTCCACAGGTAATTTCAGAGAAAAATCAAGTCAGTGTTGGCCTGCTCTAATGAAAAGACAGAAAAAACTCTTAAAATCATATTCCAAGTTCTGATGAAGAGATACTACCACAGGATTTTCTGATGCTGTAAGGCTACCTCTGGTATTGTTTAGAGTGGACAGGGTCCATCCTTCTTGAAAGTAAATCTTCTGACTCATCTGAGGTGAAACTAAACATATTATGGCATATGGAAAAAAAAAAAACAAGCTCAACAGATTCTGTGGAAGGCCAGGATGAAACTATATTCTAGCAACAAGTAAGTTTTGACTCGTTGGTGGCAATGGTTGGCAAAGGCAAGAAGCAAGTGGTTAAAAACGTGGGTCTGGTCTCAGCTAGACTTGGGTGTCTATGGCAGCATTGCCACTCACATACTGCATAAGCGTACTCAGTTTCAGTTTCCATATCTGCATCCTTGGGAGAATAAGAACAATCTTAACTTTTTGGGCTGTTACAAGACTTATACAAGGTAATGCATATGAGGGATATAGCAGGTGCTCAATAAATGCAAGAATTAATTTAAAAAATAATTATTAGTAATCATATTGTCTCTAGCTTTTTCCTTTGACATAACAAGACATGTATTACTGGTTTTTCCATTTCTCCTAGTTTACATTTGTCCTCTCCTATCAATGAGGACAAATTAAAATATAAGCATTCCACAGTAGATCTTTCCACTTCTCTGTAAAACAGAGTTTTGAAAAAAGTCATAGTCAAGTGTTTATCATTTTTGATTGGCTTAGGTCCCACATTTCTTCTCAAAGAAGAAATCTGGAGCATAGCAGTCATTTTTTGGGGGGTGGTGGGGGTGGGGAGTGGATCCACTAGGGAAATAATTTTTACAAGGACAGACAAAGTGAAGTTAGCCCTGAAATGAACTTTACGAACCATATAACATAACTTCATCTTCAGGAAACTGAGGCCCAGAGAGATTAAATGTATGATTCTTCTAAGGTCCTGCAGATTGCATGTAGCAACACAAGACAGCTATGTTTGAGAAATGGCAAAAGAAGACCTGAATTATCAGAACTGCGTGCTGTGAAGGCTTAAGCCGCTCCTCTCTCTGGAGAAACAGTTGATACCTAATTTTGCCTGAAACAAAACAAACATTTTAAAAAATTTTTACCTATCCCATGCCAGGTGCTGTGGCTCACCTCTGTAATCCTAGCTACTCAGGAGGCTGAGGTGGGAGGATCACTCCATCTCTAACAAAATAAAAAATTTGAAAAAAATTTACCTATTCCTTCCTTTAATGTGGAATATAGAATTTGCTAATTAGAACTACCATATGATCTAGCAATCCCACTCCTGGGAATTTATCCAAAGGAAAAGAAATCATTATATTGAAGAGACATCTGCGCCCCCATGTTTCCTGCAGCATTTTCACAATAGCCAAGATATGGAATCAACTTACGTGTCTGACAATAAATGAATGGATAAAGAAAATGTGGGATAGATACACAACGGAATGGTATCCATTAAAAAATGAAATTCTGTTATTTGAAGCAATATGGATTGAAATGGAGGACATTACACCAAGTGAAACAAGCCAGGAACAGAAAGTTAAACACTTCACGTTCTCACTCACATGCAGAAGCTAAAAAAACTTCGATCTCATAGAAGTAAAAAGTAGAACAGAGTTTACTGGAGGCTAGGAAGGGTAGGGGGAAGGGAAAGATGGGAGAGATTTGTTAAGGGATACGAAATTACAGCTACATAGGAGTAATACGTTCTAGTGCTCTATACTACTGTGGGATGAGGTAGTTAACAATAATGTATTGTGTCGTTTCAAATACTTAAAGGGAGGATATTGAACATGCCCAATACAAAGAAATGATTAGAGTTTGAGATGATGGGTATGCTAATTGTCCTGATCTGATCACTATAATTATATGTACCAAAACATCACTATGTACCACTATGAATATGTACAATTATTATATGACAATTTAAAAAATAAAATCAAAAAACAATTTGCTAGTTTTGTAATATCAAGGGAGTATTTAATGATTTATACAAATCATTTCCCTTTTCTAAAAGATAAGAGGAAAAATAAATAATATTTTTTAAACATCTGTATGGTAATTTCCACATAGTCTCACTCAGTTCTCCTAACAGCCCTATGGAACAGAATATTTTTTTATTTAAGAGATAAGGAAATGAGACATTATCTGACATGATATATTAGTTTACACACTTACAGATGATCTGTTTCCATCATTGGAATGTAAGTTTCATGAGGGCAGCAGGGTCTTTACAAATCCCCAGAGTCTAACACAGTACCTGGCACAAGTAAGTGCTCAAGAAATATCTGTCATATGAATGGATGAATTAATTAATTCATTAATAAGGGAATATAATAGAGAATTAAATATCAGACTTAAATATAAGTAACATGTAGCTCTGGCAATAAAAAGAAATCATCCATAATACATTAATAGCTTCTTCTAGGTGACCTTATACTTACATTCTATATAACTTTACTTTCTTCAGGAAAATATACATTTAATTGCCTACAGAGGGCTAGTTTACCTGTTGGGTATAGCTGGAAATATTGGTAGTGCATATGAAGATGGCCTCAAAGAGGACCAACATTACTCAGAAAAACATTCATTTAAAAAAAAAAACTGTGGCCACAAGGGAACTTAAGGAATTAATAGTATTTGTCCAAACCAAATACATCTTTAGGTTTGCTGACTCAATCATAATAATGGGTTTAGTTCCATCGTATGAGGTTGATTTGTTTCTGATAACATGTATAAAAGATTGACCTTGCCAGTTTGTACTTATTTGAACACAAACTACTTTTCAATAACGTTCCCCAAGACTTGAGGTAAAGTTCAGGAATGTTATAAGTAAAAATATCTTTAACCTTCTTTTAAAGGCAGGTGCCACACAAAACCTTGCAAAAGAAAACAAGGCAGCCACACATATCCATGGAGACCTTTGAGTCTGTGGTTCTATTTCTAGCATTTATCGTGAAGAATCATTAAAGAGGTAAGCAAAGACGAATGCATAAATTTATTCAGTGGTGTGCTGTTTCTAATGTGAATAACTGGAAATCAATGTAGCTCAATACAGAATGAGTTAAATTACGCTGTATCCTTACAATGGAATGTTATGCATTCATTAGAAATGTAATGCAAGAATATTTAATGACATGAAAAGTTGTTCATGATATTTTTTAAATAAAAAAGCAGGTTATGATACAATATATAAGCATACTTCCAATTTTGTAGAAATATGTATGTATGTATGTGTGTATCTGAAAAAATATAAATCAAGCTGTTAAAATGATTAATAAGTCAAAGAATTAGAGATAATTTTTATTTTTAAAGTATTTGCTTATCTGCACTTCTGACTTTTCTATAATTTATATATACAGCTTTTGTAATAAGAAGCTATTCTTCATTTTAGAAAAGAATAGGAAACATGTTTGCAGGTCTCCAATCCCTGACTACAGTTGCTACTCTTCAGGATCAATTGCTTCTTCTCCTTCGTGGTCCTGCTCTTTCAACATTTCCTTTCTTTCCCATCTCTCATACAAGTACACCTGGTGATCATATTGCATACATTACTTAAGTGGCTCTATGAAATCACCTTTGTAGTCTCTTATAACTGTCAGGATTTTCCATAGAAGTTATTTTCGGAAAAGGCAATCATGTGTATCTACCATATCTTTCAGTACCCAGAAAATGTGAGGTCCAGGGGAAATTTAAAGTCCAACTTTCCTTTTTGCCTTTAAATCTCTTTCAAGTTTAGCATTAAGTGTGTGCAGTGTGTGCATGCATGTGTGTGTGCATGTGTATGTGCAACCATGCGTGTGTGTACGTGTTTCAGAGGGATACATTTTGTGAACTCTAAATACAGCAGGTTATCAAATAACATTGTTTCATTCAAAGTCATTTGGTTATAACACTGATGAGAAAACAAATCGATTCCTGGCTGGAGCCGCTGTGTGTGTGGAGTGTGCATGTTCCCCCATGTGGGCTTTCTCAGGGTACTCCGGTTTCCTTGACACCCCAAACATGCACAGAGTAGGTGAATCGGTGTGTCTAAATGGTCCCAGTGAGAGTGTGTGTGAGTGCAAGCTGTGATAGGATGGCGTCCTGGCCAGGGTGGGTTCCCAACTTGGCCCTGGACGGCTGGGATAGACTCTGGCCATCCACGACCCTGAACTGGAATAACTCAGTAAGTAATTATTGTACTTGTTTGTATTAATTTTTCTTAAATGCAAGTATAGCTCACATTTATTTCAACGTTTAATATTAGGAGTCTTTTGGTCTTTATTTAGAAGTTTGGTGATATTTTGTAACTGGAAATATGCCATCACATATGTACTGGAACTTAACTCTTGTTTATATCCATTAGCCTATGGCAAAATTGATTTTGCTTTATGTTGTTTTACATAAAGACACTGTTTCCAAGAACTTACTGACAACATTAAGTGAGGACTTACCATATAACCTCTGTGCTTGTAAATGAGCTGAAATCCTACTTTACATTATTATGGTGGCTGTTGTTTTAACACTTCTCCATCTCCTATTTCCAGTTTATTTTACTTTGTTCATGTTAACTTTTTATTTTCTTTTTTGAGCATCTACCAAGTGTGGAACCCTGTGCCAGTTGTATTACATGTTACCTCAGAAACGTGGTACTTATTCCCATTTTACAGATGTTTCATTAATATGTCTTTAGCGCTCTTTGATTTGTGTAGCATTTTCATATTTTTTATTTCATTTGGTCCTATGATGTTGAACCAAATCTCGCTGGGAATCAGTGGAGCTGGGATGTAATCAAACTTGTATCCCAAAACTCAGACTCAAAGGTCTGCCCTGCTTTCTGTTAGTAGCAATGTCTCTGTGCATTGTTATTATTACAACTGCCAACATGAATAAGGCAGTCTGATTGTACAGATTATTCAATGATTAGAAGGTGAATAAAACAAGAGGAGTCAACAAACCCAAAGAAAAACAGTCACAAAAAGTAATGTGACTCATCTTCTCCTATAAATCCTCCTCTACAGAGGAGGGGCTGGACTATAACTCAACCATTCCACAAGTGGGAGTGAATATTTTAGAATGTCATCTGCCAGACCAGGAACATCTTGTTTTTTTCTCAAATAAAATATGAATTCTAAATTAATCACTTTGTTTAAATATATGCTGTTTAAATATAAGTTGTTTAAAAATATCTCAATATTGTGGTTTTTCCTAAAATATTTTTAAATTGGTTGTTCTCAGAAAAAAAACTGGCTGAACAACCTGGCTGCTTATCAATGTGTGGGATTTCTAGGAAGTCTTCAGTTGCACTTGCCACTTCCTGTGGCCTTGCCTGCAATTAGATTTTATTTTTTTTTTTTGAGACAGGGTCTTGCTCTGTCACCCAGACTGCAGTGCAGAGGTACAATCACAGCTCACTGAAGCCTCAAACTCCCAGGCTCAATTGATCCTTCCATCTTGGCCTCCTGAGTAGCTGGGACTACAGGCGCATGCCACCATGCCTGGCTAATTTTTGTATTTTTTGTAGAGACTAGGTTTCACCACGTTGCCCAGGCTGGTCTTGAACTCCTGAGCTGAAGTGATCCACCTGCCTCGGCCTCCCAAAGTGCTGGGATTACAGGTATAAGCCACAGCACCCAGCCCTTAAAATTGAAATTACATTTTAAATGGTCTTGTTTCCTACCATCTTTCTGCCTGGCTGATAGGACAATGACACCTTGTATTCTTCTTGTCTCCTCCTAGGATCTCAGGTGCTTCAGCTGTACTCATTTGGCTTTTGCTTTCCTTGCAGCTCCCACATCCAGATCCTTGTGACTAAAACAACACAGTTTTTATCTATCAGACAACAGCAAACCACACTAGGTCTGCATTGTTTATGGAACATTTTGGTAATGGCTTTTTCTTTGTGACTGGGCTTTTGTGGCACAGAAGGCTAGCTGCCCCCCAAAGACTTGTGCTCCGTTTTCATAGTGAAGTGTTCCTGCTGGAAGTGCCACCAGGCAAGAACTATAATATATTCCCCCAGCCCTGCTTGCAGATTGATGAATCTTGTAAGCAGTCCTCCCCAGGAAAGTGTGAGTAGAAGCTATGTGTCCCACTGTTGAGTGGAGGTATTTAAGAATTGGGCGCACAATCTTTCACTCTCTCTTCTTCCTAGCCACTGGCTGAATGATGCCAGCATAACCTGGAAGTCACAAGATGGTAGAGCTGTAAGATGGAAGCAGCCTGGGTCCCTGAGTCACTGCTTGGAGGAGAACCACTTGATCTGCATCAGACTGTGATATAAACATGAAACAAGTTTTTGTTGGTTTCGCTCACTGAGATTTTGAGATTGTTTGTTCTCACAGCTAGCTTACCTTGATTAATACTGGACCTAGAAGCCTCAATATTCCTCTTCTTTAAGCCAGGCTCCTGGAATTAGGTGATTTGGACCTACTACAGGTACTAGTGGGATAGAGGTGCTATGATGCCATAGTGGAAGTTCTGTTACTAATCTACATCCACAGCAATTGTTGGAGGCTGTGCAGAAACTACTAGTGGCCTATCAATATCCACTAGCCCCTTCATTCTAACTCAACCCTAGTTTTGTTGGGGGTGACAATGTGCTGGGCTAATGAAAACTACATTTGCCAATCTCCCTTGTAGACAGAGCTAACACAGCTCTGAATAATGAAATACATAAACAAATGTCATTATGTGAGCTTCTAGAAGAGCTTCTTAATGGGAGCAAAGTTAGTTGGCATGTCTTTTTTACCTTCTTTCTTCTTCCTGTCTCCAATACTGATTCACTGTACAGAATTTTAGGAGTCATCATGTGACCATAAAGATGAAAGCCACACATTAAGGTTGGTGGGACACAAAGACACAAAGAACCAGAGTCTCCAGTGGTACCTTGGGGGCCATGACACCAAGCCTGCATGGCCAACCACTGGCATTCTTGTTATGTAAGAAAAAAATAAATAAGGGGAGGAGCCAAGATGGCTGAATAGGAACAGCTCCAGTCTACAGCTCCCAGTGTGAGTGACACAGAAGACGGGTGATTTTTGCATTTCCAACTGAGGTACCAGGTTCATCTCACTGGGGAGTGCCAGACAGTAGGTACAGGACAGTGGGTGCAGCACAACGTGCGTGAGCCAAAGCAGGGCAAGGCATCACCTCACCCGGGAAGCGCAAGGGGTCAGGGAATTCTCTTTCCTAGTCAAAGAAAGAGGTGACAGACGGCACCTGGAAAATTGGGTCACTCCCACCCTAATACTGCGCTTTTCCAATGGGCTTAAAAAACGGCACACCAGGAGATTATATCCCACACCTGGTTCGGAGGGTCCTATGCCCAGGGAGTCTCACTAATTGCTGGCACAGCAGTCCGAGATCAAACTGCAAGGCGGCAGTGAGGCTGGGGGAGGGGTGCCCGCCATTGCCGAGTTAGTTGTTTGATTAGGTAAACAAAGCAGCCTGGAAGCTCGAACTGGGTGGAGCCCACCACAGCTCAAGGAGGCCTGCCTGCCTCTGTAGGCTCCACCTCTGGGAGCAGGGCACAGACAAACAAAAAGACAGCAGTAACCTCTGCAGACTTAAATGTCCTTCACTGACAGCTTTGAAGAGAGTAGTGGTTCTCCCAGCATGCAGCTTCAGATCTGAGAACGGGCAGACTGCCTCCTCAAGTGGGTCCCTGACCCCCGAGTAGCCTAACTGGGAGGCACCCCCAAGTAGGGGTGGACTGACACCTCACACAGCCGGGTACTCCTCTGAGACAAAACTTCCAGAGGAACAATCAGGCAGCAGCATTTGCGGTTCATGAATATCCGCTATTCTGCAGCCACCGCTGCTGACACCCAGGCAAACAGGGTCTGGAGTGGACCTCTAGCAAACTCCAACAGACCTGCAGCTGAGGGTCCTGTCTCTTAGGAGGAAAACTAACAAACAGAAAGGACATTCACACCAAAAACCCATCTGTACGTCACCATCATCAAAGACCAAAGGTAGATAAAACCACAAAGATGGGAAAAAAACAGAACAGAAAAACTGGAAACTCTAAAAATCAGAGTGCCTCTCCTCCTGCAAAAGAACGCAGCTCCTCACCAGCAACGGAACAAAGCTGGACGGAGAATGACTTTGATGAGTTGAGAGAAGAAGGCTTCAGACGATCAAACTACTCTGAGCTACAGGAGGAAATTCCAACCAATGGCAAAGAAGTTAAAAGCTTTGAAAAAAAATTAGACGAATGGATAACTAGAATAACCAATGCAGAGAAGTCCTTAAAGGACCTGATGGAGCTGAAAACCAAGGCATGAGAGCTACGTGACGAATGCAGAAGCCTCAATAGCCGATGCGATCAACTGGAAGAAAGGGTATCAGTGATGGAAGACGAAATGAATGAAATGAAGTGAGAAGAGAAGTTTAGAGAGAAAAGAATAAAAAGAAACAAACAAAGCCTCCAAGAAATATGGGACTATGTGAAAAGACCAAATCTACGTCTGATTGTTGTACCTGAAAGTGACGGGGAGAATGGAACCAAGTTGGAAAACATTCTGCAGGATATTATCCAGGAGAACGTCCCAAATCTAGCAAGGCAGGCCGACATTGAAATTCAGGAAATACAGAGAACGCCACAAAGATACTCCTCGAGAAGAGCAACTCCAAGACACATAATTGTCAGATTCACCAAAGTTGAAATGAAGGGAAAAATGTTAAGGGCAGCCAGAGAGAAAGGTCGGGTTACCCACAAAGGGAAGCCCATCAGACTAACAGCTGATCTCTCAGCAGAAACTCTACAAGCCAGAAGAGAGTGGGGGCCAATATTCAACATTCTTAAAGAAAAGAATTTTCAACCCAGAATTTCATATCCAGCCAAACTAAGCTTCATAAGTGAAGGAGAAATAAAATCCTTTACAGACAAGCAAATGCTGAGAGATTTTGTCACCACCAGGCCTGCCCTAAAAGGGCTCCTGAAGGAAGCACCAAACATGGAAAGGAACAACCGGTACCAGCCACCGCAAAAACATGCCAAATTGTAAAGACCATCAAGGCTGGGAAGAAACTGCATCAACTAACGAGCAAAATAACCAGCTAACATCATAATGACAGGATCAAATTCACACATAACAATATTAACTTTAAATGTAAATGGGCTAAATGTTCCGATTAAAAGATACAGACTGGCAAATTGGATAAAGAGTCAAGACCCATCAGTGTGCTGTATTCAGCATGTACAGAGACACACATAGGCTCAAAATAAAGGGATGGAGGAAGATCTACCAAGCAAATGGAAAACAAAAAAAGGCAAGGGTTGCAATCCTAGTCTCTGATAAAACAGACTTTAAACCAACAAAGATCAAAAGAGACAAAGAAGGCTATTACATAATGGTAAAGGGATCAATTCAACAAGAAGAGCTAACTATCTTAAATATATATGCACCCAATACAGGAGTACCCAGATTCATAAAGCAAGTCCTTAGTGACCTACAAAGAGACTTAGACTCCCACACAATAATAATGGGAGACTTTAACACCCCACTGTCAACATTAGACAGATCAACAAGACAGAAAGTTAACAAGGATACCCAGGAATTGAACTCAGCTCTGCACCAAGTGGACCTAATAGATATCTACAGGACTCTCCACCCCAAATCAACAGAATATACATTTTTTTCAGCACCACATTGCACTTATTCCAAAATTGACCACATAGTTGGAAGTAAAGCACTCTTCAGCAAATGTAAAAAACAGAAATTAAAACAAACTGTCTCTCAGACCACAGTGCAATCAAACTAGAACTCAGGATTAAGAAACTCACTCAAAACCGCTCAACTACATGGTAACTGAACAACCTGCTCCTGAATGACTACTGGGTACATAACGAAGTGAAGGCAGAAATAAAGATGTTCTTTGAAACCAGTGAGAACAAAGACACAACATACCAGAATCTCTGGGACACATTTAAAGCAGTGTGTAGAGGGAAATTTATAGCACTAAATGCCCACAAGAGAAAGCAGGAAAGATCTAAAAGTGACACCCTAACATCACAATTAAAAGAACTAGAGAAGCAAGAGCAAACACATTCAAAAGCTAGCAGAAGGCAAGAAATAACTAAGATCAGAGAAGAACTGAAGAAGATAGAGACACAAGAAACCCTTCAAAAAATTAATGAATCCAGGAGCTGGTTTTTTGAAAAGATCAACAAAATTGATAGACTGCTAGCAAGACTAATAAAGAATAAAAGAGAGAAGAATCAAATAGATGCAGTAAAAAATGATAAAGGGGATATCACCACTGATCCCACAGAAATACAAACTACCATCAGAGAATACTATAAACACCTCTATGCAAATAGACTAGAAAATCTAGAAGAAATAGATGAATTTCTCGACACATACATCCTCCCAAGACTAAACCAGGAAGAAGTTGAATCTCTGAATAGACCAATAACAGGCTCTGAAATTGAGGCAATAATCAATAGCTTACCAACCAAAATAAGTCCAGGACCAGATGGATTCACAGCCAAATTCTACCAGAGGTACAAAGAGGAGCTGGTACCATTCCTTCTGAAACTATTCCAATCAATAGAAAAAGAGAGAATCCTCCCTAACTCATTTTATGAGGCCAGCATCATCCTGATACCAAAGCCGGGCAGAGACACAACCAAAAAAGAGAATTTTAGACCAATATCCTTGATGAACATCGATGCAAAAATCCTCAATAAAATACTGGGAAACCGAATCTAGCAGCACATCAAAAAGCTTATCCACCATGATCAAGTAGGCTTCATCCCTGGGATGCAAGGCTGGTTCAACATATGCAAATCAATAAATGTAATCCAGCATATAAACAGAACCAAAGACAAAAACCACATGATTATCTCAATGGATGCAGAAAAGGCCCTTGACAAAATTCAACAACCCTTCATGCTAAAAGCTCTCAATAAATTAGGTATTGATGGGACGTATCTCAAAATAATAAGAGCTATCTATGACAAACCCACAGCCAATATCATACTGAATGGGCAAAAACTGGAAGCATTCCCTTTGAAAACGGGCACAAGACAGGGATGCCCTCTCTCACCACTCCTATTCAACATAGTGTTGGAAGTTCTGGCCAGGGCAATCAGGCAGGAGAAGGAAATAAAGGGTATTCAATTAGGAAAAGAGGAAGTCAAATTGTCCCTGTTTGCAGACAACATGATTGTATATCTAGAAAACCCCATTGTCTCAGCCCAAAATCTCCTCAAGCTGATAAGCAACTTCAGGAAAGTCTCAGGATACAAAATCAATGTATAAAAATCACAAGCATTCTTATACACCAATAACAGACAAACAGAGAGCCAAATCATGAGTGAACTCCCATTCACAATTGCTTCAAAGAGAATAAAATACCTAGGAATCCAACTTACAAGGGATGTGAAGGACCTCTTCAAGGAGAACTACAAACCACTGATCAATGAAATAAAAGAGAATACAAACAAATGGAAGAACATTCCATGCTCATGGGTAGGAAGAATCAATACTGTGAAAATGTCCATACTGCCCAAGGTAATTTATAGATTCAAGCCATCCCCGTCAAGCTACCAATGACTTTCTTCACAGAATTGGAAAAAACTACTTTAAAGTTCATATGGAATCAAAAAAGAGCCCGCATCGCCAAGTCAATCCTAAGCCAAAAGAACAAAGCTGGAGGCATCACGCTACCCGACTTCAAACTATACTACAAGGCTACAGTAACCAAAACAGCATGGTACTGGTACCAAAACAGAGATATAGATCAATGGAACAGAAGAGAGTCCTCAGAAATAATGCCACATGTCTACAACTATCTGATCTTTGACAAACCTGACAAAAACAAGAAATGGGGAAAGGATTCCCTATTTAATAAATGGTGCTGGGAAAACTGGCTAGCCATATGGAGAAAGCTGAAACTGGATCCCTTCCTTACACCTTATACAAAAATTAATTCAAGATGGATTAAAGACTTAAATGTTAGACCTAAAACCATAAAAACCCTAGAAGAAAACCTAGGCAATACCATTCAGGACATAGGCATGGGCAAGGACTTCATGTCTAAAACACCAAAAGCAATGGCAACAAAAGCCAAAATTGACAAATGGGATCTAATTAAACTCAAGAGCTTCTGCACAGCAAAAGAAACTACCATCAGAGTGAACAGGCAACCTACAGAAAGGGAGAAAATTTTCACAACCTACTCATCTGACAAAGGGCTAATATCCAGAATCTACAATGAACTTAAACAAATTTACAAGAAAAAAACAAACAACCCCATCAAAAAGTGGACAAAGGATATGAACAAACACTTCTCAAAAGAAGACATTTATGCAGCCAAAAAACACATGAAAAAGTGCTCATCATCACTGGCCATCAGAGAAATGCAAATCAAAACCACAATGAGATACCATCTCACACCAGTTAGAATGGCAATCATTAAAAAGTCAGGAAACAACAGGTGCTGGAGAGGATGTGGAGAAATAGGAACACTTTTACACTGTTGGTGGGACTATAAACTAGTTCAACCATTGTGGAAGTCAGTGTGGCGATTCCTCAGGGATCTAGAACTAGACATACCATTTGACCCAGCCATCCCATTACTGGGTATATATCCAAAGGATTATAAATCATGCTGCTATAAAGACACATGCACACATATGTTTATAGTGGCACTATTCACAATAGCAAAGACTTGGAACCAACCTAAATGTCCAACAACGATAGACTGGATTAAGAAAATGTGGCACATCTACACCATGGAATACTATGCAGCCATAAAAAATGATGAGTTCATGTCCTTTGTAGGGACATGGATGAAACTGGAAACCATCATTCTCAGTAAACTATCGTAAGGACAAAAAACCAAACACCGCATGTTCTCACTCATAGGTGGGAATTGAACAATGAGAACACATGGACACAGGAAGGGGAACATCACACACCGGGGACTGTTGTGGGGTCGGGGGAGGGGAGAGGGATAGCATTAGGAGATATACCTAATGCTAAATGACAAGTTAATGGGTGCAGCACACCAACATGGCACACGTATACATATGTAACAAACCTGCACGTTGTGCACATGTACCCTAAAACTTAAAGTATAATAATAATAAAATAAAATAAATAAATAAATAAAAAGAAAAAATAAATAAACCCCTAATTTGTTTAAAGCATTGGATGGTTTGATCGGCTGTTACTTGCAGCAGCTAAAAGCAATCCTAATTGATATAGGGGTGACCCTTCTAAGACTGCCCACAGCACATATTTTTCAGATACGTTAGTCTCTCTGTCTCTATTTTCTTTTTCTACTCATTTTTAATTCTCCCATTCCAGAACTAACACTAGGCAGCAGCAGTCATTGAGTTTCTAAGCTTATTTGGTGACTCTTGAAAATAAAGAGCTTGGTGACTCTTAATCATTTAATTTAGCCTCAAATCCTGCCTTTGGGGACATGTGGCAATTTTCAGTCACCTTCTCTCTCTGATACTCTCAAACCGCTGCTTTATCTCTGGACCAGACAGCTCTGCAATCTGGAGTCCGTCAATGTAATTACGGGATTTAAGAGCATCTCAAGGGATTATTAAGTTCATATACCTGCCTCCAGGCAGGACTATGTTTAGCTCTTCCAGACATATAGTTGTCTTCATGTCCCTCACAAAGCATGACTCACTTGGTAACTTTAAAGGAGTCAGTTTTATTTGGTCTCAGTTTCTCTGCCACTAAAATGGGTATTGTGATACAAGTAGGGAAAGACAAGACCTTCTGCTTAAACATTCTGAAATTTGAAACGGGATAGTATTAATTTTTTTGGTTGGGTGCTGTGGTTGGTTAAAATGACCAACTATTTTGCAGCTCCTCCTATCAAGAGGTTGATTGTATCCTCCTACTCTTTGAAGCTGAGTTGCCTTATGACTCGCATTAACCAATGAATGTGGTGGAAGTGATGTTGGAGAGTTCTAGACTTAAGCCTCAAGAAGCCTTGCAGCTTCCACCTTCATTCTCTTAGAATGTTCCCTTTACCAGCTAAGAATGCAAAAAAGACCAGCTAGGTTTCTGAACAACAAGAGACCATGTGAAGAGGGAAAGCTCAGCCAACAGTCAGCACCAAGGCCCTGGACTTGTGAGTGAGCCCATCTTAGACCCTACAGCTTCACTTGAGCCACCCGATAATGGCAGCCATGTGAATGTCTACAGGAAGACCAGCAGAATAACTGTCCAGCTGAGCCCAGCCCAAATTGCCAACCGACAGAATTGTGAGAAATAATAATGGCTGTTTTAAGTCACTAAATTTTGGGGTGGTTTGTTCGTTTCCCAGGACTACTGTAACAAATTACCACAAACTGGATGGCGTAAAACAAAAGAAATTTATTTTCTCAGAGTTCTGAAGGCCAGAAATCTGAACTCAAAGTGCAAGTAGGGCCATGCTCCCCTGAAAAATGTTGGGAAGGCAAAATTCAGCACACAGTAGGTGGCTTATAAATAGAAAAATATAATTATAAAAGTACTCTTTCCTGTAATTTTTCAAATTTAAACATACGAAGATAAATTTAAAAATAATAAAATTTTAAACAGTACCATGTTCTGAAGGGTAGTATGTCAGTGTCATGAGAGTTTCAAAATCTCCTGTAAAAAGTATCAAAATAGAATATTTTACTTATTGTTAGAAGTCTTAATGCTGGTGCAAAGAAAAATTTGTTGCATATTAGACAGCATAGGGTCTCTTGAATAACTTTACCCATATGTAAGAGTTTTTTTGGGAATAAAACACATCCTTCCTCTGTAAGATCAGCACATCCTTTGTTCAGCATTGTGTGTCATATTTGTGTAAAAGTCACAGCCTTGTAGGGGCCTTCTGGTTACCACTTGTCCCATTTCTCTTCTGCCTCATCCAACCTTTTTAAAGGAGTGGCCTCCACCAGCTTCCTCTATTTCCTCTGCATGAACTCCCTCTATAACCTTATGAAACCTGACTTCCTTCCCCACAACTCCGCTAAAACTGCTAATTCAGAGGTTTTCAATGACCACCTTCAGGGCAAATCCAATGGCTCTTTGCCCTCATAATTTGGCATGTGATCTTTGTAACTACCCTCCTAGCTCTCTTTTCTGATACTACAATGGTCTGCCATGTGCTGGCCAAATCCCCCCTCCTATCTTTTTGTATCTCTTCTTTTTGTATGGATTGACAGTGACTCTTCCTCTAGGCCCATTCCTCTTCTCTTCCCCTTATACTTTCCATTTAGAAAATTTACCCATTCTTCAGTCCCAATCTCCACCTCACAGATGACTTTTTAATCAACATTTTCCATCCTGACCTACCACTGATGCCCCAAGCTTGTATTTCAAGCTGCCCAACAGAAATGTTCTGTATTTTATGTTCATCCGTGTTAGGGTGGGCTAGGTTACGGTGAGATAACAAACAATCCAAAAATCTCAGTGGTTTATAAAAACAAAGACCTTCAGAGGGCAGCTGCAGCTCTGCTTTAATCATCTTTACTCCAGGATGCAGGATGACAGATCATCCACCACCTGGAACACTGCAGATTGTTTAGAATAGGAGAAAGATAATGTGACAAAGCCCAGGCTATCTCTTCACCTCCAAGTGACCACATCACCTTCAACAGGTGAAAAGCAAAATCCTCCCATAGGGAGGGACAGCAAATATATGTAAATGTACAGTCTACTACATCGTCTTAAACAAAACCTCTATGAGGGAAGTAAAAAATCATCCTCCCAAAACTAACTCTAATTTCCAATTTTCATAATTTCTCATTGGCATCATCCTTATCCCATTTGACCAGGATGGAAATCTTGTGCCATTTATTTTATAATTGCTTCTTCTTCCAGTTACAAAAGCATTCTTTGAGGAAAACTTGCAAAATATGCATGCATACATACACTCATACATGCATGTCCCAAGTACACAAAAGTCATCAATAATTCTACTACCCAGAGACAACACTCATGACATATTGGCGTATGTCCTTCTGGTTCTCTCCTTGTTATATGTATTGATTATTTATCTCTGCAGAGAGTTATGCATATATTTATTTTTTAATTAAAATGATACCATATTATGCATATAGCTTTCTGGCTATTAAAAACTTATCAAAATCATATCAATATTTTTTCCTTCTTATGTAAAAATATGTTTGGTACTGACTTGCAAACTTAAATATTCAGCCTTGACTTCTCCCCTGAGTTTCAGATTCCTAAATAAAACTGCATAGTGGGTAATTCTACTTGAATGTCTAACATGCATCTTAGACTCCGTATGTCCCCAGTTAAACCCTTGATTCACCCTAAAAGCCTGCTTCTCCTCCAGTCTTTTCAATCTCTGTTAAAAGCATCAATATCCAACCCTGGAGACATCTTGATTTCTCTTTTTTTTTTTTCATTGCCCCATCCCATATCTAATTCGTCAGCCCTAGCTCCAGAATGTATCCCAGAGCTGCCTGTTTCTCTCCTTCTCAGCTCTGCTCTCTAGTTTTGCCATCGTCATCTTTCCCCTGGATCCTCCACTGCCTCCCAGCTGGTTTCCTGGCTTCCACTCCTTACTTCTTTGTACAATTGATCTTTTAAACACAACAGTCAATCACATCATGCCCTGCTCCATAAACCATCCCATTTGATATGGTTTGGCTTTGTCTCCACCCAAATCTCATCTTGAATTGTAGCTCCCATAATCCCCACATGTTGTGGGAGATAATTGAATCACGGAGGCAGGTTTTTCCCCATGCTATTGTCATGATAGTGAATAAGTCTCACGAGATCTGATGGTTTTATAAAGGGCAATTCCCCTGCACACGCTCTCTTGCCTGCTGCCATTTAAGATATGCCTTTGCTCCTCATTCACCTTCTGCCATGATTGTGAGGCCTCCCCAGCCATGTGGAACTGTAAGTCCATTAAACCTTTTTTTCTTTATAAATTATCCAGTCTTGGGTATTTCTTCATAGCAATATGAAAATGGACTAATACACCATTGCACTTAGAATAACATTTAAATTTTTTCTATTGCCTTTAAGGCTTTTATGTGATTCGTTCTTTGCTAACTTCCCTCTTCAGCTCTCCTCCTCTCCCCTCATTCACTCCACTAGAGACAGGCCAGTTCTTGCTTTTCTTCCAACACATCAAACTTACTCCTGCCTCAGTCATGCGCTTGGTCATTCCCCCGCTTGATCTTGGCTCAGAGGTTTTTCTCTAAGAGATGCTTTCCTTGACCATCCCACCTAAAGAATCCATGCCCTCTCAATGGCCCTTTTACATTCTCTGCATCACACTTATTTTATCTGATGTTTCCTTGTTTATTTACTGGTTTATTTCTTCATTGTCTCCCCATTGGTATATTACTTTTTTTAGAATAAGAACCCTGTCTATCTTATTCATGACTCTATCCCCAGCACCTAGAATAGTGCTAGGCACATAGTAGGCTGTAAGCAATATGCATGAAATGAATGAATGAATAAGTATGTAGTTGCTTCCCACGTTCAGCTGATTCCTTTAAACTGTCTGCAGAAGCAGGCCCATTTTTTCGATTCTGATGACCCAGTCTAATCCCAGATCTCACTGCCTCACATGGGAATGACTGTGGCTCCCTCCTCACTCCTCCCCTGGAATCCCTTCCAATGCCTTCTGCACACTGCTAACTATTCTTCCCACCGTGTTTGTTTCATCTGTGAGTCACCTCCCTTCAGGGCCCAGCTGAGACTCATCTCCTCAGAGGTGTTGCCCTATTGTAGCCAGGGCTACAGGCTTCTCTCTCTCTGAGTTTTTGTCCTTACCCCTCCCCAGCCACACAATCAAACACTGTTCCCCATGCTCTCTAACTTTTGCATTTCTAGTCACCCACTCACTCCAGCTGGATTCTGAGGGCATAGGCTGCTTGTCTGTTTGCGTTTTGAATCTCCCATAATACCTAGAGAAAGTCATAGGCAATAAAATATCTTGTTGATCTGAATGAAATTATTGGACAGAGAATAAGATACAGGAGGTAAATTGGATACCCCATCTAAAGGGATCTGTGAGACCAGGTAGTTATTTGGAATGAAAGAGTAAGATATTAAACCAGCCAGCAGGTCAACAGGTGGGTGATAGTCTTGTTCCCATAGACAACAGATGGCCATCATCTTAAAACAACATTTATGTTAACCAGCAGATAAGGGACTCCTGCATTGTCAATGGACTTTGAGCCTGAGTTTTTCTGCTAGCATAGGTGAAAGTGGACTGCAATGCTAGTATAAATGCCGTATGATGACTAGTACCCCTTAGGGAGCTCCAGTTTGCCTTCCTGGGAAACCACAGACCCGAAGTGTAATTTCCTGAGGACAGCCCAACTTCTCTAGAGTGCTCATATTACACAGCAGAAAGCTGAGCAGAGAGAACTCAAAAAGGTCTGCCAAAGAAGGTTTTGGCCGTGTCCTGAATATTGCTCTGTATGGCAGTGAGAAGAAGCAGCGATTTAGGAAAAAGTATTTCTACTCGTGGCAGCAGAGGGACTGGGCCTCTCTGAGCAAACAAGAGAGTCAAGCTTGACCACTCAGTCATACGAAGGCCAAAATATCCACTTCAAGACTTCTGAGCAAATATCACATCTTCTTTTTGCTAATGTGCATACTTTCCTTAATTGAGTCTCCAAGCAATGAGGTAGAATTTTTATTCTGTGTTTTAAAACCATGTATTCAAAAATAAACATGTTATCGACTCAACTGCTTATCTTGGGTCAAATGCAAATCGTGGGTACATTCATCGGGGGAGAAAAATCTTTTTGAAAAATTTTCTGGTGATTTCAGGAAATGAGTAAGTGGTTATAATATTAAGGAGTAATTGAAAAACACTGTCAGAATGAACAGTTCTAAATAACCGTTGTTCTTTATAGTTTCCTGTATGCAGTACCATGCAATTTATTCTGATAAAGCTGTCTTTCTGAACTCACTTTTGGAACTCCTCTTTGCAATTACTTTCAGAACTATTTGACAAGGTACCTAAAAATCAGCTCCATTATTTCACGGCTATATGTTGTCTTTAACTCAAGCTGATATTATTTTATTTAATAGGCTTGCTTGAGTGCTAATGACTTTGGATCCCTCCAGAAGCTATACCATATATTGTTTATGGATATGCATATACACATACACCCCAAAAGTACACCTTTGTGTTAGTACTCTCAGGGAGCAGCAGGGAGAACAGAAATGGGCAACAGAATAACAGGGACTTCACATTTATCTGTAATGTTCTCTTTTTTAATTAAAAAAAAAAACTAAAGCAAAAGTGACAAAATGTTAACAGGTGTTAATTCTGTTAAGTGGAGACCCTTAGATACTTGCCATATTATCATCTATATTTTCTATATTTTTTGAAACTTTTCAAATAATAAAGCAGATTCTCCCTAAAAAAAAAAAAGAAGAGATTTTAAACCACCAAGCTTCTTTTTAAAAAT
Organism: Pongo abelii; assembly: GCF_028885655.2. Lineage (NCBI taxonomy): Eukaryota > Metazoa > Chordata > Mammalia > Primates > Hominidae > Pongo > Pongo abelii. Next base: position 58,559,325 of record NC_071998.2, read on the forward strand.
AAATGTACTCCAGTCCCTGAGAATAATTCTAAAAGGATTTCCAAAAATGTTTTGGATAATGCTATTATGCCTAGTGGCATGACCCCAGAGAGGAATACTTTGAAGTCATGGAGGGCTATGAGGCCAGGGAAAGTGCCTTTCTTTTTCCAGCTCTCAATTTTGAGTAAATCTCCTCACTCCTTGCAGGCAGGCCCATGACTCACTTGTCTTTGTATTTCTGGGGCTTAGCACAGCACTTAGAACACAATAACCCTCAATGGCTGGCATGAGTGAATAAATGAACGAACTAACTAGCCTAGGACTTACAAGCCTACTAACTTACGAAGAGATGGGAGTGAGGTGGTAGAGTTTATTAACTTCTGTTTTTCTTAATTTAGTTCCAGTTTAGCTATTTGTATTTTTGGACTCTATCACAGAAGAACAATGAATTTTCCCCTTTGATGAGAATGACAGAAGTCGAAGTTTTTTGAGGTTTCTGAGCAAAGTGGTACTACTGTTTCCTTTTAGCCCCAGAAACCAATTCTAGAGGAAAAGGAACATTTAAAAAAAAAAGTATGAAAGAGGTCCATACTCTCTATTCTCTCATCCAAGTGAAAACACATACAATGAGTTATGTAATCTGGACTCTTATTTTGCGATAGAAAGGGATTCTGATTTTCCATTTGCTATTTTATTTAAAAGGGCTATGGCTTAGGCACCCAAAGGAGGAGGTAGATTGGATTACATTGTTAAGCAAAGTAAAAAGCACAGTTTAAAGTCTGGCAACTAGAGCTTACACCAAAATTAAGAAATAACTAAGTTGTTTGAACAATCTACCTTTATCATTAATCCACCTATTAAAGGAACAGAAGCAGAAAGTGAAAAAGGATAGAAGTTCTCACCATTTATGGTTGCATGTAAGGCAAAGAAAAAAGGAGAAATGCATGACTATTTTAATCCCTAAAGAATGACTTTAGAGTTCACTCTCTGACCTAGGAGAGAAGCTAAACAGGAAGAGGTTACAGGCATTTAAGAGAAGAGGTCGTCATAGGTGGGAATTGAACAATGAGAACACATGGACACAGGAAGGGGAACATCACACTTCAGGGACTGTTGTGGGTTGGGGGGAGGGGGGAGGGATAACATTGGGAGATATACCTAATGCTAGATGACGAGTTGGTGGGTGCAGTGCACCAGCATGGCACATGTATACATATGTAACTAACTGCACATTGGGCACATGTACCATAAAACCTAAAGTATAATAATAATAATAATAATAATTACAATAAAAGAAAAAAAAAAAAAAAAAGCATGTATATACATAATAAAAAAAAAAAAAGAGAAGAGGTCAACACTGGCAAATAAAGATTTAAAAGAATGATAAAACTCGGTGGGGGTGTGAATGTGGGGAAAGGAGCATTCGTACGGCCACTGGTAGGAGCAGAAACAGGTATACCTTTTCTGGGAGTCAATTTGGCAATCAAAAGCTTGAAAAATGTTTCTTTCCTATGACCAAACAATTATACTGTTAGAAATTTGTAAGGAGGTGTTTGCACTAGCACAGAAAAAAGTATGTATAAGACTGTTCCATCAAACTCTATACACTATTGTGAAAAGTTAGAACCTATCTCTTTTGGTTTTTTGTTTGTTTTTTTCTGAGACAGGGTTTCACCGTGTGGCCCAGGTTGGAGAGCAGTGGCGCAATCATAGCTCACTGCAGCCTCAAACTCCTGGTCTCAAGTGACCCTCCCACCTCAGCCTTCCACGTAGCTGGGACCACAGGCATGCACCACCCTGTCTGCCTAATGTTTTGTTTGCTTTTTGTAGAGATGGTGTCTCACTATGTTGCTCAGGCTGGTCTTGAACTCCTGGGCTCAACTGATTCTCCTGTGTCTGCCTCCCAAAGCACCGGGAGGCAGGTTCCAGGCATGAGCCACTGTGCCCAGCCTGGAACCTATCTTCATGCCCAATAATAGAAAATTAATTTAATAAATCATTTTACATCTAATCAACAGGATTTTATACAGCCTATGTAAATTATAATGTAGCTCTGTATTGATTTACATGCAGAGTTGTTCATGATTTTTTTTTTTTTTTTTTATGAGACAGAGTCTCGCTCTGTCACCCAAGGCTGGAGTGCAGTGGTGCGATCTCCGCTCACTGCAACTTCCGCCTCCCAGGTTCAAGCGATTCTCCTGCTTCACCTCCTGAGTAGCTGGGACTACAGGCACCTGCCACCACACCTGGCTAATTTTTTTTTTTTTTTTTTTTTTTTTTTGTATTTTTAGTAGAGATGGGGTTTCACCATGTTGGCCAGGCTGGTCTCAAACTTCTGACTTCAAGTGATCCACTCACCTTGGCCTCCAAAAGTGCTGGGATTACAGGCATGAGCCACAGTGGCCAGCCCTCCTGTATACTTTAAATCATCTCTAGATTATTTATAATACCTAACACAATGTAAATCTACGTAAATAGTTATCATACTATATTATGTATGGAATAATGACAAGAAAAAAGTCTGTACATGTTCAGTACAGATGCAACTATCTACATTTTTTTCCAAATATTTTTGATCTGTGGTTGGCTGAATCCAGGGATGTGCAACCGACAGATGCGGAGGGCCGGCTTTACTTTCCTATCTGTGATGATGAACATGAGAACAGACAGCTGGAGGAACTGGTTTTGTTGCCATCATTTCTCCTTTCTAATCTTGTGTTTAATCGTAATGCAGTGGGACATGACATAATGTCTTGTACCCTAGGCCAACTTTATCAATTTGCTTAGTTTCACCAGAAATGCTGCATCAACATGTGTTCATATATACTTTCAGAGGTGTCCATCTGTTTTTTGTCTATACCCCCCCGTTGTCGATACAGCAAATGGTACCACTACTGAGCCAACTCCAGAAGCACAGGAACCACACTTAAACACACTATATAAATTTCATGTGTTTACCTAGAGCCCAGAGAGCCTTTCTGCTGCTGACTGGGTAAGAAATTAGACTAGACCAGCCTAAACAACATGGTGAAACCCCATCTCTACTAAAAATACAAAAATTAGCCAGGTGTGGTGGTGCTCACCTGTAATCTCAGCTACTCAGGAGGCTGAGGCAGGAGAATCGCTTGAACCTGGGAGGCAGAGGTTGCAGTGAGCCGAGATGGCGCCACTGTACTCCAGCCTGGGTGACAGAGCATGACTGTCTCAAAAAAAGAAAAAAAAAAAAAGAAAGAAATTAGACTAGATGCTTGTGGGAACAGCAGTAGCACATTCCTGTTGCTTTAACCCTTTATCAAATAGGTCAAACATTAATAAGCACCTGCCACTGAAAAAAACTAAATGCTTTTGTTTCTTAGCTTTCTCAGCAAGAAGTCTGAGTATGGTCACATCCCTATCTTCTCATGGTCCCTTAAAGAGGATGGAAAGTTGAGGTGTTTTTAACATCATCTCATTCTATCACTACCTTTATGGGGAGTTGAGATGGGAGACTTGGTCCCCTGAGTTCTTCATCTTTCCCTGGGTAACTACATGTTACTACGTTTCTTTCCACTGGTCTATGAAGAAGTAAACATTAGCTTCATCAATATATGTAAATGGTCGGAACTCAAAGAACTACAAATGAAGAAAATTCACCCTGGTAGAAGGTTATTTCAGCATACATTTTGTAAGGCATCTTCAGAATAGCACTAGATGCCTAAAGCACAAATGGACCTTTTCCAAGAATCTGGAAGGAACCAATTCTAAATGTGAAAGACCAAAAATTCTGAGTCTGATTGCCCAAGCCCCTCTATTGGTCTTTGGTCCAGAACACATCAGACAAATAAAGCAATTCCTGAAAGCACACTACCTCACTCTGCCAGCCACCCCCACTACTGAGGAACAGCTCTGCTCTCACTGCAGATACACATCTATACATTTGAATACATATATTTTTATGCTTGTATTATCTTTGCAGATAAAATTAGCAAATACTTCTCAGAAAGCTCTCTGTAGCTCATTGTGCTCTGGTCATTATGCCCAAAATTATTGGGTTTGTTCCTTTTTTTTTGAAATAGAGTCTCGATCTGTCACTCAGGCTGGAGTGCAGTGGCGCAATCACTGCTCACAGCAGCTTCAACTTCCTGGGCTCAAGTGATCCTCCCATCTCAGCCTTCCAAGTAGCTGGGACCACAGGTGCAGGCCACCACAGCTGGCTAATTTTTGTATTTTTTGTAGAGACAGGGTTTTGCTATGTTGCCCAGGCTGGTCTCGAACTCCTGGGCTCAAGCCATCTACCAGCTTAGGCCTCCCAAAGTGCTAGGGTTACAGGTGTGAGCCACCATGCCCAGCCTGTGGTTGTTCTTAAATGCTATCTTTATGTAACTTTATTCTCTCTTCTTGTCACCTTGTTTTTGTCTTTCATAAAATCACTCTCTGATGTGATTATTATGCCTAATACTTTGTTCCTTTTTTATTTTTTATTTTATTTTATTTTGAAACAGAGTCTCACTCTGTCGCCCAGGCTGGAATGCAGTGGCACATCTCAGCTCACTGTAGTCTCCATCTCCCAGGTTCAAGCAATTATCCTACCTCAGCCTCCTAAGTAGCTGGGATTACAGGTGCACACCACCACACCTGGCTAATTTTTGTATTTTTTAGTAGAGACAGGGTTTCGCCATGTTGGCCAGGCCAGTCTTGAACTCCTGACCTCAGGTGATCAGGTCACCTGATCACCCATCGCCTTGGCCTCCCAAAATGCTGAGATTATAGGCGTGAGCCACTGCACCCAGCTGTTTGTTCCTTTTCTGAAAGGATGAAATGAAGGTATATAAAGTTCTTAGCTCAATATGTAGCACGTACTAAATAATCAATAAATGTTACTTATTATTTTAAAATAAAACTGAGATGGCAGCATGGTATAATGATTAAAAGAGAAGATTCTGGAGCCAGGCTGCCTGCATTTGAATCTCAGCTGTGACCTTAATTAGTTGTTTGTGACTTTGGACAATTTCTATAGCTTCTCTGCACTCAGTTTCTCCATCTGTAAAATGGAGATAGTCATTGCTCCTATTTCATAGAGGTGAATGAGTTATGATATGTAAATATTTAGAACTGTCTCTGCCACACAGAAAGCATTCTAGAAGTGTAAGCCATTATTTTTTCTTCCTTTCAATCCTGACTATTCACAAGAGGGTTAATGTTTTTTTCTGCATTCTACACTTTTGTCCTCTTTATCCAAGGTTCTTATTTTACTTGAATATTTGATCAAATTTTACATCTATTCTGTATTTGAAAGACACTAAGATTTTGTTTAATAAATTTTCAGAGTACTAGTAATAATTTTTATAATCTACAAAGGCACTAAATTCCAGTAAGAAAAAAGGCAATTAACAAGACTAGATGTTCCTACAAGTACCGTGTTATGACATTTAATGCAGCAGCCCCTGAAATCCCAAACGCAAACGTTATTATGAACTGCCTAAGATCTAGTCTTTCCTTGGCACGCAAGTCAGCAACAATAAAATGGAAATGAAGACAAGTATACAGCACTTACAAGAAAATTAATTTCACCTTTCTACCTCAGAAACATTCAGTGATGGGTCCCTTCTCTTATATCTTCCTGAGCTGCGGGTTCTAGCGAAATGCTTAACCATAACAAGTTATACAATTACACTTGGCACTCAAAACCAAACAAGTCCCATATGATGACTTATAACACATGAAATTTAGAATTTATAAGCGCATGAGAGGCCAGTGCCAACAGAATTTAAAGACTGTGGGCTTCTTCTCAGACTGTGAGATAGTCTGCTCACTCCTTCTGGAGACTGGTGTGTACAGAACTGAACTCTTTACAAATAATATTTTTAATATATCAGATTTGAATACTTCATTAACAGGAAGCACACTGGTTTTATCCCACAAATATTTTTAAGGGATAGTTTACACCATGCTGAGTAGTAAGGTGAAAAACATGAGCACATGCTGAATGTACTAATGGCCATATTTCAACACAGTCTTATTTTTGGAATTTGATCTATTTAAAAAAAATAATAGGCATGTAAGGGAAAACATTTCTTTTCCACCTTCAACATTGCAAAACATCACATTGTTAATGTTTATATATTAAACACTAATCAGAAACAGAACACTTTGCCAATGCTGCTACCAAAATGATGATATTTTAAGAATTAATTCCCCTCTTGCTTTAAAGGAAATTCTTGGGATACATGCATCAAAATAACAATAGGCCCAATTAAGAGCACAGTCTTTGGAGCAGTTTGCAATCCCAGCTCTGCCATTGCTGGTTGTATGGTCTTGAAAAAATTACATGGCCTTGTGCAGCTGTATCTCCAAGATTTCTTTTCCTCTTCCGTACAAGACTTCATGAGTTTGATAGGCTTTTTGTGAGAATTTAATCATAAAATCCATTAACTGTATAATATAGTGTCTGGGACACAATAAGTAAACAATAAATGGTGAAATTAAATGATATATTAATACTAGGTATGTCCTTATTAATCTGCTCCTTTGAATAATAATTTCTGCCAAGTTCCTTAGCATAACTCTCCCACACAATACACAGAGTGCTTCAAAAAGGAAAACAGAACTCTAAGAATAGGAATTTCCAATCCATTTTCTTGTCTGAGGATTATAGAACCTTTTATACTTTATTTAACTTGAGGGGGCTCTTCTTGATCAGATTTCATCACATATTTTCTTCCATTGAATGTGTTTTGTGTTCTCAGCACCAGATGGAAGGCACAGGAGGGGAAACATTGGCCCCAAGAAAGCTCCCAGCCAGCCACTGGCATCTCCATACCTAACCCAAACTGATCTCAGCCTGAAGCTCTCCAACTTCAGCTTTCCTTCCTACCTTTCTATCTTAGGCTCTCAAAGATGGTGATGATGGAGATGATGACAGCAATGAAGCTGATTGTTCATGTTAATGATGGTAACTAAGAATTATTTACCATTTATTCTGAGCCAGACACCACAAGCAACATGCAATCAACATGAAAATCATTAACAAGACATTTTGCATTATTTTTTCTGTACTGTCTCTGAATTCCAATGTGTATTTTACACATCCAGCACTTGGCAATTCAGACTTTGTGCCTATTATTCATTTAATCCTCCCCACAGTCATAAGTAGGTACTACAATCATCTCTACTCGGCACATAAAGAAACCAAAGCTTAGAGAAGTTAAGTAACATGTCCAGTGTTGCTCAGTGACTTTGTAGCAGACAGCCAATTTGCAAGCAGATCAGACACTAACCAGGGCCTTTATTCTTAACCCCCAGGTGACACCGACCCTGCAGTTGCTTGCAAGACTGTCTATAGGATTAGTCCAGGTCTTGGCCACTCACCCCAGATCAACCCTGCCCAACCCCATAGTTTCTAACATCTTTCTGCCCAAGTCACACTTCCTGACCTAAAATTCACAGAGACAGAGGATCAGTAGCTATGGCAAATAATACACCCATCAGTAACTTCAGTTTGATTCCCTATATTCCCTGAACGAATTGCCCCTCCTGGCATGCAACAGCTATGAACCCTAATGTAGAAAAAAAATCTCATAGGGAGATCCCTGATATACTTCATGCCTTGTTTTTGCTTTTTTGTGTGTGTGTGTCTGTTTTTTGAGATAGGGTTTCACTCTCTCACTCAGGCTGGAGTGCAGTGGCATGATCACAGCTGTGATCCTCCTGGGCTCAAGCGATGCTCTTGCCTCAGCCTCTTGAATAGCTGGGGCTACAGGTGCATGCAACCACACCTGGCTAATGTTTTAAAATTATTTTTTTTGTAGCTACAGGGGTCTCACTATGTTGCCCAGGCTGGTCTCAAACTCTGGGCTCAAGTAATCCTCCCAAGGCCTCCCAAATTGCTGGGATTAGAGGTGTGAGCCACGGCACCCAGCCTTTTTATGCCTTTTGACCTAGTACATTTTGGCATCCAACATTAATATGCAATATACATAAATAATTAAACTCATTTTACAGATGACGAAATAGTAAGGTAAGAGAAACAGTTTGCTGGCAGTTACATATCAAGTGGAAATAAAATCGTCAATAAAGCTCAATATGCCCTCTAGAAGACCTTACCGCCTTGTTTTTCTGGGCTTTTAATTCCTTATTCAAACCTCTTCACACACTAACAGCACAAAGATGAACCTACGGTGGAATCCACCTTTCACAGGCTCAGCTAAATGAAGATTAACAAATCGGACAGCCCTGTGCGCAATAGAATAAGTTGACACTTCAGAATGAGTTTCCTATTATCTTTTAACTAGACAGTCTAGCTTTCTCAGGGCAAGACAAAAATGTCCCAACTACTTGTCAGCAGTTTTCAGTGGAGGAAAAACTGCAGTTAAAGCACCTTTACTGAGAACTTTGAGCAATTTAGTTTGTGCAATTTAGTTTGAGCATTTAGTTTGTGCAATTTTGATTAGGAATTGGATGGTGAGTTGGGATCCCCCAGTCCTTAGTTTTTTTGCTGGAGTCCTGTAAATCTCAAAATGTCAGCCACAGGCCATTTCTTTTGGTTTATTTAAGTGGAGATTTTTTAAAAATCACTTTTTCCACTTCATGGCTCCTTTGGACCAGCGTATAAAAATAGCGATGCCACCAGGAGCCAAACTCTTTCTGGAATAATGAAGCAGGAGAGGACAGAGCCTTGCTCAGGACAACAGAAGTCTTGCAGCCTACCTCAAACGCAACTCTCATTTCAGCCACTTCACTTCTTCCCCCCCGCTCAGACTTGCCTCAAAGGAAGGAGCCGTTTATGAGACACTCCGTGGCGTGCCCAACACGGTTACCCCGGCGCCTATCACCCTCCTGGGACCCGGCCACCTGTAAGAACCTGGAGGGCGGAGCGGGCGAGGTTGTTCGGGGAAGGGATCCCCGGTGGCTGAGGACATCCAGGAGCACCGAGATTCTTGGGGAGGACCTAGCCGGGCCCAGCGCAGGAGCCACCGCGCGTCCAGCGGCTCCACCGCCGCAGCCTCGGGAACCGGGCGCCCCAGGTCTCAGGCGCGCCCCGCCGCGGACGCGAATGGACTTGTCCGGCCTCGGCCCCTGCAGCGATGCTCTGCGCCAAGCCAGTGCTGGGCTGTCCGGCCGCGACCTGCCGCGCCGCGGGGGGCGTCTTACCTGTTGATCTTGAGCGCGAACGCGCGGCGCTCTGCGCTCGGCAGAGTGGCCATGGCCCGCCGGCGGTTCGGTGGCTTCTAGGGTCGTGGGGTGCGGAAAGCGGAGGCCCGGCGCGCCGCAAAGTAGCCGCGGAACATGCCAAGCCAAGCGCAAACCTCATCTGTCAGTCGCAGCTGGAAACTTCCGCATTTCCACCTTCTAAGCTGAAATCACCCCGGGGGAGGGCCCAAGCTCCGAGCAGCGACGGCCAGCACCGCCACCCGGCCTGGCACGCAGGCAGCGGCGGGCGAGGAGGGCGTGGACCCAGCGCGGAACTGGCCTCCGGATACTGGGGCAGACGGCGCGCTCTGCCCGGGGCCGCTGACCTCCGCAGAAAGGAGCGCGGGCGGACGACAGGCGACCACGGAGCGCAGGCCGGAAACTCCATCTGCCCGAAGCTGCGAGGCTGCCAGGGAATGTGGGCAAGTCAGGGGAGCCCCACAAAGTTGGCGGAGCCCCACAAAGTTGGCGAGGTGGGGAATCAACCCAGGGATTCTTAAGGCTAGGTGTTATTAAGGGTTGACACCATTCTCGAAGAAGGCAGCCAAAAAAAAAGAAAAAGAAAAAGAAAAAAAAGTTAGTGGAATCTATCAGGATTCAAATCAACTTTTGCAAGCAATATGCCCATCATCCTTCCTGAGACACTAAATAAATATAATGGATTCAAACAAGGAATAAACATTATGAGTTCTCAAAAAATGTTTTCGTTACAACCTGGCTTGAATGCTTTTCTCTGGACAAACACTGAATGCGGCATTCTTGCGATTCAAGGGTACACTGCGTCCAGGTTTATTTCAGTTTCAGACTGAGGTCTGCTAAGAAGCCCAGCCTCAAACTCAAGATAAAAACAGAAAAGTCCCAGTGTTGACTGGAGTGGAAAAGCCCGTGTTCATTTCAAGTTGCCAGCATTCTGCTCTAACCTGTGCTATATATCTAGTAGAGCACTCTCCATATAATGCCTCCATTTACCAACTTGCTCTTAAAAAATACCAAAGCAGGCCGGGAGCAGTGGCTCACGCCTGTTATCCCAGCACTTTGGGAGGCCGAGGCGGGCGCATCACGAGGTCAGGAGATCGAGACCATCTTGGCCAACGTGGTGAAACCCCGTCTCTACTAAAATACGAAAAATTAGCTGGGCGTGGTGGCGCACGCCTTAGTCCCAGCTACTTGGGAGGCTGAGGCACGGGAATCACTTGAACCCGGAAGGCGGAGGTTGCAGTGAACCGAGATCTGCCACTGCACTCCAGCCTGGCGACAGAGCAAGTCTCCGTCTGAAAAAAACAAACAAACAAAAAAAAACCAACTAAAGCAAAGTATTTTTGGTTCAAACCTGCACTATTTAATATGATAGCCACTAGCCACATGTGGCTATTGACCACTTGGCATTATGGTTAGTCTGAATTGCCAACTGCTGGGTGTGTAAAATATACACTGGAATTTAAAGACAGTGCAGAAAAAATAATGCAAAATGTCTTGTTAATGATTTTCATGTTGATTGCATGTTAAATGATACTTTGGATATAAAAAAATTATTAAAATTAATTTCACCTGTTTGTTTTTCCTTCTTGAAAATGTGGTTTGCATTTTTAAAAATGTAAAATCACATATGTGGCTCACATTTGTGAGCCTCATTATATTCCTATTGGACAGTGCCAGTCCAATACAACCCAATTTGTAACCTAATACTAAAATCCGCCTAAGGACTATATTCAGTCTCTTCCTGATATAGCCTTCCTTTCTGGTTTCAGCTGTGTCAGGTAGTTTAGTAACTTTTCAGTACTGGTTAGGTAACTCCCCGCCCCCCAATGCCCACCAAATATCAGTGCCCTTTTAAGCATATAAGACAAAGTTCACTGCATAGACTACAATAGACTACATATGAAAACAAACCCAAAGAAAAATAAAGCTTTTTTGAAATTTAGAGTTTCTGACTTTCAAAACTCTCCTTATTTACTACATTGGAATTTATGAGCAAACATTTGGATAGCAAAATACAAAGAGAACAAACGTGTAAGTACTTCTTCAAACTGAGACTCAACGAATGATGGATGATACATAGAAAACATCTATGTTTTTGCCCCAGAGGCTTCGGTCCACGGTGTACTATGTCAGCCTTTCAGATGAACTCCTCTGAGTTTCTAAATGTTTATGACATATACTTTCATATAGAACAAAAATATACTGGTTTCACACAAACATAAATAAAATGTAATGAAAGCATCTCAAATTTTCAGCATTTGCAATCAAGGAAACTTTTTGGGTGAATGTGGGAATCATAAAATCTTCCATCTTGCCTCAGATCATACTGCAGTAGATTTAGTATTTGGTACCTAACCATGAAGGTTAGGCCAGCATTATTATCCTCTGTGCTGTCAATTTCCTGATGGTTAGAATTGTCTCCAGATTTCCTTAACACTATTTTAACAATTCACCATGAATGTGTTATCCATTAATTTAGTCAAATGCCTATTTTCAAGTTTGATCTGCTGTTAGATACATTCACATATCACTGGCAAATAGCCATCCAAGTGCCTTTCTTCCTTATTCTCACTGCCTCTCGTTTTCCATCAGCCTTCTGTCCAGAGAGAACTCTGGGAGGCCTCCTTCTTTCCGCATCTGATGGTCTCTCTTGGCCTTCCTGTTTCTCTGTATCTTTGTGTCATTCAATTTTGTTTTTCATCTTCATACAACTCTTCCCTTGACTTCTATCTCAGACCATACATCAATTATCCTAAATTCTCTAGTTTTCCCCACATCTTCTTCTTACCTCCCCAGAAAGCCAACCTCTTTCTTTACATTGCATCTTACCTATTTTATTTAACAAACAACTAAATAACACTTATCTCGTACCGGGTACTGCTCCAAGTCCTTTATAAAAATTAATTCATAGCAACTATTAAATAATAACATTAACCCCCCCACACACACCTCTTTGCAACTGGAGAAACTGAGGCTTAGAGAAGTTAAGTGACTTGACCAAGATTACAAACTAGTAAGGGCAGAGCCATTTCCTATCCTAAAGTTTTGCCTATTTCCCAGATTTCTGTACTCTTAATATCTTCAAACTCCAATATAAAACTAAAATTCTCCATCTACCCTACTTAACTGGAAGCTAGCTATCTCTCCATAATCACCCATTTTTTGGGGGGTCGGTGGTGGCACACTACTTCCTCATTTTCCAGGTTTAAAACTTTGGAGTCATCCAGTGGAGGGAAAAGCAGGAAATCTGGGTTCTGGCTTCAGCTTTTTGCTAATTGTGTGATCCTGAGTAAGTCACACCGTCTTTGGATCACAGAGGCATGTATCTTGGAATGACTCCATCTGCTTGCCTCTCTCTGAACTTTTGAAATACGTCAGCTCTAACTTTTTTTCCTCCTGTGTGCTTCAGATCTAATCACCTACCAAGGTCTGCCATTTATTTCTTATAAATATCACTTCTTTGTAAATATCACTGTTCTCACAGTGGCTTTCATTCTGGTCCACTAAGTCTGGCTCGTCAGAGCATGGCCATCCTCTCCTTCATAATTAAGTCAGAGGACCAATAAAAGTCAGTAAGCCTCAAACCCAGAACTCTTGCTGGAACCATTTGCAGTGGAGACTTTCTCATTTTGTTGCAAATGAAATAGAAGAGGATGAGAGCCTGGACATTTTGTGGCCTTTTAGCCACCACCAGAGTAGCTGCCTGAGACGGGAAGAAGGCAGAGCCGAGAAGAAGGAAAAAGAGAAAGATTCCTGATCAAAAGCGAATACTGATTGATTAGTTATTGTATGCCAAGTATTATTTAAGAATACATTGTTTCAGTCTATCTTCATTTTACAAATATGAAATGCATTGTCATTACCTCCACTTTACAGAGGAGGAAATTGAGGCACAGATTAAGAAAACTGCCTAAGGTTACCTAGCTTGTAATTAGTGGCATCAGGATTGAAACACAGGAGGTTTGACCCTAAAGTCTGCCCTTATGACAACTCCACTATTCTGCCTTCTGATAATTTTTTTTTTGCTTAAATTAGTAAGCTACAAAGAGACTTGACTAGTAAAATTGAGCACAAGAAAGCAGATAAATGAAATAATTATACCTTCTTATGAGCATTTCAACTGACTCTTTCTCACCATGTATTTACTAATTTTCCATTGGCCATATATGTCATAATGTACATGGCCATGTCCTTGCTTAGGAGGAGGCAGGATAATGCAGTGGTTGAGAGTTTGAACTCTGAAGTCCAAACACCTGGATTCGCATCTAACTTTTTCCTTATGAGCTATGTGACTTTTGGCACATTATTAATGTCTCTGTATTCAACTTTACCCGTCAAATGGGCTTAATAGTGGTACCTTTTTCATAGGATGGTTATAAAGATTAAATAATATAAAGCACTTCTGCTAAGTGATAATAATTTCTATTATTATCACTACCTGTATCCATTAGTAATGTCTATAGCAGCAACGTACTGAAAGTCCAATTGAAAGTGGCTTAAACATCTAAATTTATTATCTAAGTAAAGCAGATGAGATGGTCCAGAACTGGGCCAGCCACTCAACAGTGCCATATGAACTGAGGTTCTTTCTTTCCCTTCCCTCTGCCATCCTCAGCACATGGGCCTTTGGTTGTCACTCTTATGACCTCAAGGCTAAAAGATGGCTCCCATGACTCCAAGCAGCCACAGCATCACAAAATGGAAGAAAGGAAGAGGCCAGGGCTTTCTCCATGGGAGGTTCCATCTTTCCCAGAAGTCCTCCAGGAAATTTGTCTATATTGGTCACTGGCCAGAAATGGGTCAGATGCTCATCCTGAGCTGCAAGGGATGCTGGGAAAGAAAGAGTATCTGACTGAGAAAAGTGGGTAACCCATGGTTGGCTCAGTTCATTTTCTTCAACTGCCAAAACAAAAGAGGAACAAAGGGGAGAAGAGTTGTGTAGGCAGTGAAAAGAGGCTGCCATACCTTTTATTAAAAAGATTAATTAAGATAATATACATAAAACACAGAGCATATTACTAGATATTGAGTATGCTCTCAGGACATGTTGGCTGTGATTTTTATTACTAGTTGACATTTGGGTTGCTTTAGAGCCATATGGCTAAGGAAGCAGTTTAGTAATGCTTGCAAGGACAAATTCCTCCAACAGCAGAATGTCTAGATACCTCAATATTACATAACAATGTATGCTTTTAAGGTGATTATAGTCATGTTTTGATGGGTTTACACACTAAAATGCCTAAGGGTAATGTTCTTTAAATCAACAAACTACTAAATTTTGTCATGCTGTCAGCCCACCCACATGTAGATATAACTTAGCTTACTTTTACTTAGATAAGACCCCTATATAAGAAGAGTTTAAAACAAATATGGTGCATTCCTCCTCTTGCTTTCTGAGGATGCTCTACTCTGTAACTGAATAACTTTCAATAAACTCTCTTCTCACTGCACTCTGCAATTTGCCTTGAATTCCTTCCTGCATGAGATCCAAGAACCCTCTCTTGGGGTCTGAATCAGGCCCCTTTTTTCCAGCAATACATTTATGAAAGAGAATATCTTTATTTTTAGAAGATACACACTAAATTATTTAGGGCAAAAGGGACAGAACAGTATGATGTCTACAACTTACTCTTAGGGGGTCATCAGTAATGATGCTGCTGCTGCTGCTATTAGTAATTTCTATTAGAATCAGACTACAAATAATAATAATAATAAAATAAAACAATTGGTGAATCTAGACGAAAAGTAAGCAGAAATTCATGGTGTGTATGTTTTCAAGATAAAAAATTAAAGATAAAATACTACAAACATAATTTTGTTTTTTGTTGGTTTGTACCAATTTATAAGCAATGTTATAAGAAATTCTATTTCATAGAACCCTCGTTGAGTTTTTTTCATTTTTGCAACTTTAATAAGCTACAAGTACATTTCAAAATATTTTTATGTAAGTGTTTATTAGGTGAGTTGAATATTTTTCCGTGTTAGTTCACTACATAGTTGTATTTTCTTTTGTGTCTGTTTATGTCATTTCCCACTTGTCTATTAGGGCCTTAGTGTTTTTCTTATTGATTTATGTTCATCTTTTATGTAATAATGTGACTACTTTGGGGCATCTCTCTTTAAGTAACTATAATCTCCCTAAATACTTTGAATCATTTGGAGAACAAAGCCCAGGCAGGTTTATAGAATCTTTAGAAATGCTGTTGGTCCCTGCTATCTCTCAGCATCAGACCAAATTTCATATAATATTTTGAAATGCCTTTTTCCCATTTCAGTATTCTTCAATATCCTTCTGGCTCACTCCACCCCAACTCACTTCCCTACATAACATCATAACAATTCAGAGACCATGACAAACACCAGGACATTTTCAGAGAGGGAAAAGCAAGCTATGCTGCTCTTGTTCATCACTCTCAATTGACTGGGCTGGAGCAATTGACCGGTCTGGAGCAGAGACTGGTTATGATACCATGACACAATCCAACTGCATGATCTCTGTGATTCTTGTGAACTATGTAGCAGCATGATGATGGTGTAGAGTAAGAGGTCAACTCTGGATGTTAGATCAAGGCAACATGACTGCCATATCTCCAAATCTGTGTCCCACCTATTAGCAATTTGTGTCTTTTAAGACAGAAGCTCTCAAACTTTGGCAGTATCAGAATTGCCTGGAGAACTGATAACAAACACAAAGACCCAGACTCATTGAAGTAAATGAAGCATTGGCCTTTACAGGTATGCCAAGTTCCTCAGGTGATTCTGTTATGTATCAAAGTTTGAGAACCATTGCTTGAGAGTCATGAAATAAAAGGAAAATATTCCTAAAAGATGTGATTAAAAACCTTTATTAGCTTGAATTTTAGCTTGGATTATTCGAACAAAGTTGAGAGGAATCGTTTGCAAAAATGGCAGTTAAGTAGGTATTTTGAGAGGTAGGGTGCCTAACATGGGGAACAGAGCTCAGAAGGAAAGCACAGGGTCAAATAAGTAGGTATTTTGAGAGGTAGGGTGCCTAACATGGGGAACAGAGCTCAGAGGGAAAAGCACAGGGTCAGAGGGGAGCTTAGTGCTGGTATAGGAAGGCATACTGTGAACTTAAGATGCCGAAATGGTTCTCTCTCCAGGAGTAGATCATCGTTCAGCAATAAACTTTTAAAAAACTGAGTGTACTAATGTAAATGTCTATGTAACCCATACAGTGAATGCATTACTAGTAGGTAAAATCAAAACACATCTTGGCCGGGCATTGTGGCTCATGCCTGTAATCCCAACACTTTGGGAGGCTGATGGGGGCAGAACACTTGACCCCAGGAGTTTGAGACCAGACTGGGCAATGAGACAAAACCCCATCTCTACCAAAAAATAAAAATAAAAAAATTAGCCTGGCATGGTGGTGGCATGTGCCTGTAGTCCCAGCTACTTGGGAGGCTGAGGTGAGAGGTTGGCTTGAGCCCAGGAGAAAGAGGTTGCAGTGAGCTGTGATCGTGCCGCTGCACTCCAGCCTGGGCCACAGAGCCAGATCCTGTCTCAAAAAGAAAACAAAACAAAAAGAAAGAAAAAAAGAAAGAAAAGAAAAAAAACCCCACATCTTTATTATGGTTTCCCAATGCCTCTTCAAAGTGCATTAAGTAGGTGTAATCCTCGCCCCTCCCATACAATAGTGGGCAGACCCCATGACTTTTACTAGCCAAGATAATAATCAAAACTCCACCTTATCTTTTATGGCAAACCTTCCCCCAGTTGGAGTGTGTTTTTGGCCGTCCACCTGTGGTGGGAAAGAGAGGAAAGGAGGTATGGTCGGTGTCTTCTCTCCACTTTGTGCCATATCTCTTTTCTTCTCCCATCTCAGCTGGCCCACCATTTCTGACTTCTTGTTGTTGGAGGAATGGTAAGGAACAAGAAAGCTCTTACAGAATGGACACTGATGTAATCTGGTTTTGCACATTCTATGCCTGGTGGTCGTTCAAAACTGACGCTTTTCCTGGGGCTTGCTTGGGTTCTTTGGAAGACTGTTTTCCAGAAGACTTCTCTCCTATAGGTCATTGTACCTGGTTCATGCGTCTCTAGTTGCATGCGTTCTTGGTGTTTACTTGTGACGCATCTCTAGCCCCCGTCTAGTTTCCTGCTGGTAGGGCCCTCCGCTCTCTAAGTGATTGTACTGGACAGAACCCCAAATGACCCTTGGCTGGATCTCTCCCACATGGCACACATCTGCTGTACTGAAAATGCTCATGACTTTCCTGGCCTGAGAAGCCTTGCTGATTCCAATACCACCTTACCCTGGTGCCCTAGGCTACTTTAGCATCGTTGGGCCAGAGTCAGGCAGCATCCTCTGGGTCTCCCAGCTCCATTTAAGGTCATGAACATGGTAATTTAAGCTTTCTGAAAGGTGTCATAAGAAGCCTTGGAAGAAGTAGCAGCCCTTCCTCATTTTTCTTCCCTATAAGCAGAAGTGGGAATTCTCCTTGATAAAATCCTCCCCACAAAAATATCTTCAAAAATCTGGTGGAATCCAATAGTCATGGAAATGGTTCTCAGAATTTTCATGATAAGGTCTGCATATGGTGATCTGGTTTTGGAATATCCCTTTTGTTGTAATTGATTATCCCAGGGAAACTTTTTTTTCCAACATCCTGTTACTATAGTTTCAGATATCCTGCCATTAGGCCATATTTGGGGTCATAATTCAGGGCACTTTCACCTGTATTGGGGGCCTCTTGGAGAGAGGAGCATATTATTGAAAACAGTAAGCAGTTAATGCTTTATTTTGCTTTATTATTTTATTGGTAAAATTTATTTCAATGCAAAACATATACAGAGACAAGTACATGGTGGTAAATGTATATAGCTCAATAAATCTAATGAAATAAACACACCAATGTAACAGATCAAGAAAGAAGACATCACTAGCTTCCAGATGCCCTATCATGTGGCTTCCCAGTTTAGTTCCCTCAAGGATAATGAATATTCTGACTATTAATGTCATAGATCAGTTTTATCTTCTTTTGAAGTTTATGTAAGTGGAATCTTTTCTGTCTGGTCAATATCATGTTTCTGAGATTCATCTATATTGTTGCCTTTAGTTGGAGACTGTTCATTCTCATTACTGGATGGCCATCCTATGAATATACTTGGGCAGTTAATATTTGATCAATTAATTTCTTCCCTCAAGGGTAGCTCAAAGGTTGACTATGGCCTCCCTACACCATCCCTGATTTCAATCTGAATCCACAGGAAGATTCTCACCTTACTCTAATGACTTGCGTTGAATATCAGAACACAGAAGTTGGATTTTTTTCCAATTTGTAAACAATGTGCAGAGGTAGGCTTTTTCAGGGAAGCAGTTTATTATTTATTTCCATACTTTGTGTTTTATCCCATCAATCTGCTCTTTCAATTTGGCTTAGAGTTATAGAATGTTCAAGCTGGAGAAACCACATTTTCTGAGAAACATTTTATATAAATTCTGATAGCAGTTGTATGAACTTCTATTTCTTCAAGAATCATGATAACTTTTACCACATAGGTCCCAAGAAAAATCTAGGTACAATAGCAACTGGAGATCAGGAATATTTTTCTGAATATTTCTTGCATTGTACTTTATATAGTGAGTTTTTTTTTTTCAATTAAAGTGAAAAGCATCAAAGCATGATAGATTTTTTACCTGAGAATAAAATGGTCTTTTCATTTATGTTTGAATAAAAATTCAAATTTAAAACTTCACCATAAAATTCAGTAATGTTGATAACTTGTCAGCACCTACTTCATAGATTGATACCTATGCTATAATTTAGAATGTGGAAGTTAAAATAGTATCTACACCCTGAATAATAAATAATATGCACTAAAGATTTTTCTTTTATGGAACTCTATTTGGCAAATGCTAAAATATCATTGGAACATTACTTTAGGTTAGAAAATATTTTATTAATAATTCAGACAGAGTGTGATATGGTTTGGCTGTGTCCCCCGCAAATCTCATCTTGAATTGCATGGGGGCGGTTAGCCCATGCTGCTATTCTCTTGATAGTGAGTGAGTTCTCATGAGATCTGATGTTTTTATCCAGGACTTTCCCCCCTTTTGCTCAGCACTTCTCCTTGCTGCTGCCATGTGAAGAAGGATGTGTTTGCTTCCCCTTCCACCATGATTGTAAGTTTCCTGAGGCCTCCCCGAACTATGAGTCAATTAAACCTCTTTATCGCCGAGCACTGTGAGAATGGACTAATAAATACGAGTGTCTTAATCCATTTTGCATTGTTATAAAGGAATATCTGAGGCTGGGTAATTTAATAAAATAAGACATTTATTTGACTCATGGTTCTTCAGGCTCTGCAAGAAGCATAGCATCAGCATCTACTTCTGGTGAGGACCTCATGAAGCTTCTAATTATGGGGGGAGGCCAAGGCAGAGCAGGCATGTCACATGGCAAGGGAGGGAGCAAGAGAGAGGGGAGGAGTGCCATGCTCTTTTAGGCAGCCAGATCCCACAGGAACTAAGAGTGAGCATTCACTCAATCCTACCATAATGACACCAAGCAACTCATGAGGGATCTGACCCCTGACACAAACACCTCCAACTAGGCCCCACCTCCCACATTAGGGATCAAATTTCAACATGATATTTGGAGGGAACTAATATCCAAACTATGTCATAGAGGTACGTGTGTAACCTCATTCATTTATGCATTCATTCAACAAAATATGTAGTGAGCACCTGCTATGTGCCAGGCACTGTGCTAGGCTATAGATATGACTCATAAATAAGATGAATATTGCCAAAGTCCTTAGGAGCCTAGTGTAGTTGGGGAATAGAGAAGCAAACAGATAATTTCTATACCTGGTAATTACTACTTTGATAGGGCAAAGAGGATTCTGTTTGTGATGTCAGAGCACATGAAAAGTACAAAGTCAATCCTTGGGAGGTCATGGAATCTTTCCTAGGAAATGATATCTAAGGTGGATAAAAAGGTAACCAGATACAGATGAGAAGACAAGGTGGGCCAGAAATTTTGAAATACTGAACCAACTGGATGTCATTCACTGACATAGGGTAAATAGTATAGGTGACTGGATTGGAAAATGAAAAAGGAACTAAAAGTAATCAAATGAGCTGGAGACATGAAAATGAACACTTGAGAAGTCCTGGCAAGAAGTCATCATTAAGACAACACAATGAAGTGGAAAGTGGTTGGGAGTAAGACTGACTTGGATTCAAACCCTAGTTTCACCACTTAATAGATGTGTTAAGTTGAAGAAATCCTTTAACTTTTCAGAGCCTCAATTTTCCTCTTTGTAAAATACAGATAATAACATGGATACTATAAGGGTTTTGTTGTTGTTGTTGTTGTTGTTGTTGTTTTGAGACGGAGTCTCGCTCTGTTGCACAGGCTGGAGTGCAGTGCCTCGATCTTGGCTCACTGCAACCTCTGCCTCCTGGGTTCAAGAGATTCTCCTGCCTCAGCTTCCAGAGTAGCTGGAACTACAGGCGCGCACCACCATGCCTGGCTAATTTTTGTATTTTTAGTAGAGACGGGGTTTCGCCATATTGGCCAGGCTGGTCTTGAACTTCTGATCTCAGATGATCCGCCTGCCTTGGCCTCCCAAAGTGCTGGGATTACAGGCGTGAGCCACTGCACCTGGCGCAGACACTGTAAGTTTTTGGGAGGATTAAATGGGATCATCCATGTAAATGCGCCTATCCCAGTCTCTAGCACACACTGAATACTCAAAAATGGGAGGTTTTGGTATTTCAGAAGAAAAACAGGTGTCGGGGAGTGTTAGTAGTAACCTTGAACTATATTCAAAGACTAAAGCTAGGAAGATAGGAAGAGT
Source organism: Pongo abelii (assembly GCF_028885655.2). Lineage (NCBI taxonomy): Eukaryota > Metazoa > Chordata > Mammalia > Primates > Hominidae > Pongo > Pongo abelii. Next base: position 58,580,283 of record NC_071998.2, read on the forward strand.
TTTACAAGATCCTTTTGGCTATATAGTTAAAGTTACTAGCAGTTAGAGTTTCCCTTACAGTTGACAAGTGAACCGTAAAAGTGAATGACCTGTGGTTCCTCAGATAAAGCAAGAGTCAGAGTTGTAATTTCTGTTTTGTGGACATCATTGTTGACCAAGTGCACTGAATGTAGGGATGGCCAGTAGCAAAATTATAAAGCAGGCCTGTTTGTCTTCAAACACTCCTGAGTCAACTTGTCATTTCCTTGTAAAAATGCAAAATAGACTACTGAGTAGAGGTGATTAATTATAGAAATGCACTTACTTTGGCTTTCTTCTGAAACCTAATAAAATGACAGTAAAGGGATTTTTTTTTAAGGCAGAAACCCACAATGATGATGAAATTAGAAAGGAAGACAAGAACAACAAGGTTGTGGAATTCAGAAGCCATATAGACAAGAAGTAACACACCTGAGAAAGATGATCCCTAAATTTGTCTTGGAGAAAACTCGGAAGTACCTGACTACATCATAGACCTCCCAAACAGCTTCCAAATGCCAGATACCACTGAAAATGGGGATAAAGGTAGGGTCAAAAATAGGAGGATTGGGTTATAAGTCTGTATAAGAAGAAGTTGTTAGATCCCTACATCCTCTCTTCAACCCTGTGTAGCCAGATAATGGTCCCTCTCCCAGCCTGGCAGAGGCTGGATAAGGTAAATAGAGAAAGTTACTTTCTGGAGAACATTTGGCACATTTGGGGATGGAGTTCAGTAATATAAATGAAGGGGTAGTGAAAATTTATGGGAACATTTATAACCTAACAGAACTCCATGTCTTTTACTCCATTCTAATTCCAGACCACTAGAGATTAGAAAATTATTCTCTGGGGTATCTGACCACTTTCAGAGGAAAGACATAAAGATGCTGATGTCAAGAATGACCCAACTAAATGGCCCAGCCAGATGACCCAGTTGAAGCTGGTGGACAAGAAGCTTCATTCATGGAATCAGAACTTCCAATAAGGTCTTTGAGTACCTCACTCCTAAATTTGAATAGACTACCAAAGATTATCAGACATCTGAGGAGAACTACCAGCATGAAAGGTTAGAGACCAAAGCAAACAAACAAACAAACAAAGAAAATAATTTGGAACTAACCAAGACTATGCTGGGAGAAGAAAACTATTATTAACATTCACAGAGCATAGTACAGCCACTGTGGAGTATGAGTATGGAGTACAGCCACTAACAGTATGGAGGTTCCTCTAAAGACTAAAAATAGAACCATCATATAATTCAACAATCCCACTGCTAGATATATACCCCAAAGAAAGGAAATCAGTATATCGAAGAGATATCTGCGCTCTCATGTTCACTGTAGCACTATTCATAATAGCCAAGATTTGGAAGCAACTTAAGTGTCCATCAACAGATGAATAGATTTTTTAAAATGTGGTATGTATACACAATGGAATACTACTCAGTCATAAAAAAGAATGAGAAATGTCATTTGCAACAACATGGCTGGAACTGGAGGACTTATTTCACTTATTAAGTGAAATAACATGGCTGGAACTGGAGGACTTATTTCACTTATTAAGTGAAATAAGCCAGGCCCAAAAAAGCAAATTTCACATGTTCTCACTCATTTGTGGGACCTAAAAATGAAAACAGTTGAACTCAGGGAGATAGAGTAGGATGATGGTTACCAGAGGCTGGAAGGGTAGTTGTGGTGGGAGGTGGGGTGGTTAATGAGTACAAAAATATAGTTAGATAGAATGAATAAAATCTAATAGTTGCTAGCACAACAGGGTGACTACAGTCAACAATAATTTATTGTACATTTAAAATAACTAAAAGAGTATAATTGGCATGTTAGTTACACAAAAAAAGGATAAATGCTTGAGGCGACGGATATACCATTTACCTGGATTTGGTTATCACACATTGTATACCTGCATTAAAATACCTGCTGGGCACGTGGCTCATGCCTGTAATCCCAGCACTTTGGGAGGCTGAGGCGGGCGGATCACCTGAGGTGGGGAGTTTGAGACCAGCCTGACTAACATGGAGAAACCTGTCTCTACTAAAAATACAAAGTTAGCTGGGCATGCTGGCACATGCCTGTAATCCAAGCTACTCAGGAGGCTGAGGCAGGAGAATCACTTGAACCTGGGAGGCGGAGGTTGCGGTGAGCCGAGACCGTGCCATTGCACTCCAGCCTGGGCAATAAGAGCGAAACTCCGTCTCAAAAAAAAAAAAAAAAAAATCTTATGTTCCCCATAAATATAAATACCTATTATGTACCAATAAAAGTAAAAAGTGAAAAGTTTTAATTGATTCACATCTTTAAAAAATATCCACAGAGGCATAAGAGGAGATATTGTATTGCACCTACGAAACAGTCTTATGCTATTTCAGAAAGGGACATTCAAGAAACAAAAAGGGAGCTCTGGGAAATTTGAACAATATATAATAGTAGAATAAAAAATTCAGAGAAAGTTTGGATGATAAATTTGAGCCAATCTCCCAGTAAGCAGAGCAAAAATATAGAAAACGAGGGTTAGAAAATAAAAAGAAAAAATTAAAGGACTAAAATAGGAAGTCCAACATCTAAATAAGAGGAGATCCACAAAGAGCAACAGAGAAAAGAGAAGAAAGGAAATCATCAATAAAATAATTCAAGAAAATCCAAGGACATGAGTTCTCAGATTGTAAGAGACTACTTGAGTGAAAAAAAAAGAAAAAAAAGAATGGAGTTAGACCCATCTCAAGGCACATTATTTGTGCAATTTTAAAATACCGATATATTAGTTTGCTAGAGCTGCTGTAGCAAAACACCACAGACTGGGTGGCTTGAACAGCAGAAATTTGTTTTCTCATGGTTCTGGATGCTAGAAGTCTAAGATTGAGGTGACAGCAGGTTTGTTTTTTCCTGACGCTTTTCTCCTTAGCTCGTAGATGGCTGCCTTCTAGTTGTGTCCTCATACTGTCTTCCCTTGGTCAGTGTTGTCTGTGTCCTCGTCTCCTCTTCTTAAAAGGACACCAGTCATATTAGGTTAAGAATTGCCCATTAGACCTCATTTTACCTTAATTACCTCTTTAAAGACCCCACGTCTAAATACAGCCATATTCTAAACTACTGGGTGTTAGGGCTTCACTGAGTGAATTTCGGTGGAATGGGGGGCAGGGGACACAATGCAGCCTATAAAAACTGGAAACAAAGTGAAAATCCTATGTGTTTCTGTGCTCAGAAGACAGGAAGTAGTCATACACAAGAGTCAATAATTAAACTGGTTTCTCACCAGCAATTTGGGAGACTGGAAGTCGGAAGACACGGAGCAGTGCCTACCACATTCAAAAGAGAAAAGAGGCCGGGCATGGTGGCTCACACCTGTAATCCCAGCACTTTAGGAGGCAAGGAGGGTGGATCACCAGGTCAGGACTTTGAGACCAGCCTGACCAACATGGTGAAATGCTGTCTCTACTAAAAATGCAAAAATTAGCTGGGTGTGGCGGCGCATGCCTGTAATCCCAGCACTTTGGGAGGCCACAGAGGGCGGATCACCAGGTCAGGAGTTTGAGACCAGCCTGACCAACAGGGTGAAACCCCGTCTCTACTAAAAATACAAAAATTAGCCAGGCATGGTGGTGCATGCCTGTAATTCCAGCTACTCAGAAGGCTGAGACAGAAGAATCACTTGAACCCAGGAGGTGGAGGTTGCAGTGAGCCGAGATCGTGCCACTGCACTCCATCCTGGGTGACAGAATGAGACTCCATCTCAAAAAAAAAAGAAAAGAATCCCAATCCAGAAATCTCAACTTCACTGTGTCAGAGGATATGAAGTAAACAAATATTCATCTCTACATTTGCCAGTCCCTGTGGACTTAGGCCAGATCGTATGAATAATAGTCACAAAAGGAGTATGAATGGGATAAGAAGCCACTTCTAGTCTGACACAATTAAGAGCAGTCATGCCTTCTCCGCACTCTCACCCCCTCATTCTGACAGCTGAAGTGAAGGACTCCCAACTTCTGGAACTGCCCAATGAAAGTAGCCTTGTGTGAGTGTTAGCTGGCCTGCTTTGGTCTGGGATGCAAGTAGAAATAAACTCCTCTCATATTAAGCTACTAAGACTTTAGGGACATGTTGCTGTAGCATAGCCTAATGTAGCCTGATTACTAAACCAACTACCCCATCAACTGAATCTATGTATACACTAAAAACATTTCAAGATATGCAAGGTCTCAAAGAGTTCACCCGATGCACACTTTTTCTCAGGAAGCTACTAGAGGATGTGCTCCACAAAAAACAAAGGTATAAATTATGAAAGAGGAAAACATAGGATTTAGGAATCAAGGGAATTCAGCACAAGACAGAAGAAAAGGGAATCTGCAGCAAGATCCCTGAGCTATGCGTGTAACACGAAGGGCAACAATTTCCAACACAGAGCAGATCACAAGACCCTAGGATAGATTTCTTGAAGAAAATGAAATTAAAAGAATACTGGATTCATCTGAACATACGAAAAGCAGATTTAAGCAACTTTTTAAGAGCTTGGGAATGAATTAATGATAAATACATGGTATTATGCAACCAAAACTACAATAAAAACTCATTAAAAATTATAACTCATAAGATCATTAATTTCAGGGAAAATAAAGAGTTGAGTAGGAATGAAAAAAGAATCAGAGGATACTATAAAGCTCATCTGTGGATGTTATTTACATAGTCATAATAATGAAAAAGAAATAATCTAACCAAAATTAAACGTTGGAAGTGTGGGGAGATAGAAATGGTAGAGTGTATTCGGTATTTATGTGTTGGGGAGGATACCTGTAAATTTAACATTAGTGAGCTTTACTTTACTATGCCTAAATAAACAAACTCAAGTGTCCAACAGGGCTAGAGAAGGAGCTTACAAGAATGAAGCTGTTGTGGTGTGACTCAATAGGGAATAGGTGGGGCATTGGCAACATCAATTTGTAGTATCCCTGCCAAAATTTAACTATGGAAAATAGTTAAGTTTTAATATGCATACATCTGTGGTTGTGGTTATACAGATTATATATATATATAAAATAAAAATCTATATATAAATAAATAAGTAAACAAACTCAAGTGGCCAACAGGGCTAGATAAGGAACTTACAAGAATGAAGCAGTCGTGATGTGATTCAATAGGGAATAGGTGGGGCCTTGGCAAAGCGAAGAACACATTCTGTAAAGTGGATGGCCACTACTTGCTCCAGCTGTGGAAACTTGGGCCATGTACTGCTAGATCTAAGGATTTTCTTTTGAGAGATGCTAGATATATACATTTTTAAAAAATAAAATTATCCTGATTTTAACAACATTGCCTTATTATATAAAACATACCTTGGAGGGTGTGAGTAAGACACAATGTCCTTGAAATTATATTTCACTGGGTTAATAAAATTGGCTCCGGAAGAAAATAATTTTAAACAGCAAACCAAAAAGCGAAGGCCTTCAAAACTAACAAACCAAAGGAAAACAAAACAAAATGACAACAAGAAAAAAACAAAGAAACAAAACCCCTGGACCTTACTATTTTTCTAAGGCATGTTGACATGATAAAATCAAAATTGCTTTGTGCTTATAAGGATCAAAGGTTATGCCTTTGACTTTATAAATTCAGAGAAATAATTTAATTGGAATTATTTTTATGAATTAACTGAAGATCTAAGGCAACTGGATAATTTAGGTTCTGCTAATATCTAGAATATTCAAAGTTTATGTTTAGTCTGACACTAAAGAATCCATCATTTCTCTTGACTTCCAGGCTGGTCAGTGTCCTTCCTGTGTCATATACCAAACAATGTGTTAGAAATTGTCTTCTCACTCATAAACTAATATTTGTTCAGAGTAAAAAGTCAAGCAAGTAAATAATGAGAAAAAATTCAGTGTATTGTATAAACAAAGACAGAAGGCAGACCAATGGTTACCTGGGGCCTAAGCTAAAGAGATTAATTGTATACAGGCACAAAGGAATTCTTTGGGATGGTGAAAGTGTTCTAAAACTGGATTGGGATGATTGTGGCACAACTGTATAAATGTTATTAAAACTCATTGAGTTGTACACTTAAATGAGTGGCTAAGTTGTGCATTAATAAAGCTGTAATTTTGAAAAAGAATAATGGATGATCAACTGTGAGCTAAAGTATGATGAAAACACAAGACATTTACAAAGTTTCAAATTATCTCCCCATCAGTTACTTATTAACTGCATCAGGGAAACAGTAATTTTATTGTGGCAGAACCCTGCTGACAAAGTTAACATTCTAGTAAAAGCACAGGTGGATGTCATGTGCCTCCTGAAGTGATGCACAGAGAAGGATGCAACATCAACTTGTAGTATCCCTGCCAAAAATATGTAACCTGAATTTAACCATGCTGAAACATAAGACAAATCCAAGTGAAGGAACATTCTACAAAACAACTGACCAGTACTCTTCAAGAGTGTCAAGGTCCTGGAAGACAAAGACTGAACAATGCTTCTGATTAAAGTAGACTGAGAGGTGACAACTGAATGCAATGTGGGATCCTGGATTAGATCTTGGCCCAGAAGGAGGTCTTCAGTGGGACAACTGGCAAAATGTGAATAAGGTCTCTGGTTTTGTGAATGGTAGCGTATCGATGCTCATAACTTGCTTTTGATTATTGTAGTGATAGTAAGATATTAACATTCAGGAAAACACAGTGAAGGGTATATGGGAATCTCTACTATTTTTGTAACTTTTGTAAGTTGAAATTGTTTCAAAGTGAGTTAGAAAATTAAAAGGAAGTTTTCTCTTTCAGCTGGGAAAACGGCAATGGATTAATAACAAGAAATCAATGGTGAAGTGGTGACTAAAATTCTACATTGCTCAGAAAGCAATTAAGAAAATCAGTGGTTGTAGAGAAGTTCTTAGATGAAGTAATAAAAATAAAAATTGTTATATTAAGCATTTTCTATTTTCTTTTCCTCCCCTCCAAATGAAACAACATACTATTCTGCATGTTTTTCTACCTAACAATATATCTTTTTAATGACTCTTGTATTTTAAACCTAAAATTTTGATTAAGCTTCACTTAATATTAAAAAAGATAGTACAGGCCACAATGTTATTTGATGCAAACGTTGGAAAGACAGAATCTTCTTGATCCAAGAGCTTTTAGAATTCAAAGTTTGATTCTGGTTATTACTCTGCTCAGTTAAGATAGTGAAATGAACATTTACATTCTGGCAACCTCAGAAGTACAATGAACAAAGGACACCAGCCAGGTAGGGCAAAGGCCTGTGCGTTCCCTTTTGCTGTTACATGTTTATCAGATGCATGCTCTGTTTCTGTTATATTACATTATTTTTCTCTTCAATGTTTACTGAGGAAGAACAAGTAACTCCTCATGCAAGTCAACTGTTAACTTTGCAGTTTTTATTTAATCTCCCAGGAATGTAACTCTTAACTTTAAAGAATGTAGTGACCATAAAGCTTATAAAGCATGTTTCTTAAGGAAATTGTACCTGTTTATTTAATCTATCAGATATGAATGTTATAGAAAATTTAATTTGTCCACTTAAGCTGTAGATGAACTTTTCGCCTTTCTGATCAGAAATTCACCATCTTATAATATAGGTTCTGTTATTAATCAGAATATTTCATTTAGACTCTTTCTATCCAACTTTTTCTTAGAGGCTATTCAAAATAAAGGTGCTTCTAACAGTTTCATATCGAAATACGATGCAAAGCCTTGCTCTTCCATGGTGTCCTTTGAATGAGCCAAACTTATTTAGCCATTACCCTATAGTTAAATAGCTAGGATGTTTCCAATATCTCACCTTTAAAACAATAGTGCTATGAATGTCATAAATGTTTGTATATGTAAATATGTAGGATAAAATCCCTATCAGAATTGCAAAAGGTATACGCAATCAGTATTTTCATGCATATTTAAAATTTTCCATCCATACAAAGGTTGCTAACATATTTATTTAAAATTTTAAAAATAATTTTATATGCGTCTTGTAACCAGTAATAGGATGCAAAGATTTTTTTTTAAGGTAACATTGCTCCTCTTCCCCCATTGTCTCTGTCATCTATAGTACTCCCTGAGGTAGTTCATGTTATTGCAAGGGTGTGTATCATCCCAAACATATTGCTTCCACATACATATATCAGCATACATATATATATATATGTATAGCATATATATATGAGCACATATTAATATATGCCCATGCACATACAAGCATGTTTTTGTTAATTTTTACTGAAATGGAATCATACTACATACTTATGAACAAATTGCTTCTTTCACCTCATGCCACTTATAATTGTTATTCTACAAATCAGCACATATAAAAAATACATATTTACATATGTAATACTCTATCTTTCTGTTATAATTTTCTGCATGCACATGTATGCATATACATATATTTATAAACAGAGAACTTAATCTAAACAGGATTTTTTTTGGGGGGGGTGATATGGTTTGGCTGTGTCCCCACTCAAATCTCATCTTGAATTCCCATGTGTTGTGGGGGGACCGGGTGGGAGGTAATTAAATTATGGGGGCAGGTCTTTCCCGTGCTGTTCTCGGGATAGTGAAAAAGTCTCATGAGATCTGATGATTTTAAAAAGGGGAGTTTCCCTGCATAAGCTGTATTCTCCTGTCTGTTTCCATGTGAGATGTGCCTTTTGCCTTCCACCATGATTGTGAGGCCTCCCCAGCCATGTGGAACTGTAAGTCCAATAAACCTCTTTCTTTTGCAGATTGCCCAGTCTCAGGTATGTCTCTATCAGCAGCATAAAAATGAAACAATACAGTAAATTGGTACAAGTAGAGTGGGGCACTGCTGAAAAGATACCTGAAAATATGGAAGCAACTTTGGAACTGGGCAACAAGCAGAGGTTGGAACAGTTTTGAGGGCTCAGAAGACAGGAATATGTGGGAAAGTTTGGAGCGTCCTAGAGACCTGTTGAATGACTTTGCCCAAAATGCTGATAGTGATATGGACAATAAAGTCCAGGCTGAGGTGGTCTTAGATGGAAACAAGAAACTTGTTGGGAACTGGAGCAATGGTGATTCTTCTTATGTTTTAGTAAAGAGACTAGCAGCATTTTGCCCCTGCCCTAGATATATGTGGAACTTTTAACTTGAGAGAGATGATTTAGGGTACCTGGCAGAAGAAATTTCTAAGCAGCAAAGCATTCAAGAGGTGACTTGGGTGCTGTTAAAGGTATTCAGTTTTATAAGGGAAGCAGAGCATAAAAGTTTGGAAAATTTGCAGCCTGACAATGTGCTAGAAAAGAAAATCCCATTTTCTGAGGAGAAATTCAAGCTGGCTGCAGAAATTTGCATAAGTAACAAGGAGCTGAATGTTAATCCCCAAGACAATGGAGAAAGTGTCTCCAGGGCATGTCAGAGTTCTTCATGGCAACCCCTCCCATCACAGGCCCAGAGGTTTAGGAGGAAAAAGTGGTTTCGTGGGCTGGGCCCAGGGTCCCTCTGCTGTATGTAGTCTAGGGACTTCATACCCTGCATCCCAGCCATGAATGAAAGGGGCCAAAGTACAGCTCTGTCTGTTGCTTCAGAGGGTGCAAGCCCCAAGCCTTGGCAGCTTCCACATGGCTTTGAGCCTGTGGGTGCACAGAAGTCAATAATTGAGGTTTGGGAACCTCCACCTAGATTTCAGAAGATGTAGAAGTTTGCTGTAGGGGTGGGTCCCTCATAGAGAATCTCTGCTAGGGCAGTGTGAAAGGGAAATGTGAGCTTGGAGCCCCCAGACAGAGTCCCTACTGGGGCACCATCTAGTGAAGCAGTGAGAAGAGGACCATCGTTCTTTAGACCCCAGAATGGTAGATCCATGGATGGCTTGCACTGTGCACCTAGAAAAGCCACAGACACTCAATGCCAGCCTGTGAAAGCAGCCTGGAGAGAGGCTGTACCCTGCAAAACGTCAGGGGCAGAGCTGCCCAAGACCATAGGAACCAACCTCTTGCATCAGCATGACCTGGATGTGAGACATGGAGGCAAAGGAGATCATTTTGGAGCTTTAAGATTTGACTGTCCCACTGGATTTCAGACTTTCATGGAGCCTGTATCCCCTTTGTTTTGGCCAATTTCTCCCGTTTGGGATGGCTGTATTTACCAAATGCTGTATCCCCATTATATCTAGGAAGTAACTAACTTGCTTTTGATTTTACAGGCCCATAGGTGGAAGGGACTTACCTTGTCTCAGATGAGACTTTGGACTTTGGACTGTGGACTTTTGAGTTAACACTGAAATGAATTAACGCTGAAATGAAGTAAGACTTTGGGAGACGGTTGGGAAGCCATGACTCATTTTAAAATGTGAGAACATGAGATTTGGGAGGGGCTAGGGGTGGAATGGTATGGTTTGGCTGTGTCCCCACCCAAATCTCATCTTGGATTCCCATGTATTGTGGGAGGGACCCGGTGGGAGGTAATTGAATCATGGGGGCAGCCCTTTCTCATGCTGTTCTTGTGATAGTGAATAAGTCTCATGAGATCTGATGGTTTTGAAAAGGGGAGTTTCCCTGCACAAGCTCTCTTCTCTTGTCTGCTTCCAGGTGAGACATGCCTTTCACCTTCTGCCATGATTGTGAGGCCTCCCCAGCCATGTGGAACTGTAAGTCCAATAAACCTCTTTCTTTTGCATATTGCCCAGCAATGTGAAAACAGACTAATACAGCGGGAGATTACTGCTCCATACCCTCTTTGTCTGCCAACCATATCACCTCTCCTATTTCCTCTCCCCAAAAGGTAACCCATGTTAACCTCTGATTATGATCAAATAATTATATGTATTTATTTATATAAATACCATTCTTTATATATTTTGAACATATTAATGCATACACAAGTGTGCTAAAGTTTGTATTTCTACTGCTGTCACCATCTGTAGCTTGTATGATTTACAGAATTTCATGAACAAAAATACATGAAGTAAAAGGAACCATTATGATGTAAAAGCATATAGATTAATAATATTCTGCTTACTAACAGTTTCTTTTTTCTTTTTTTTTTCCTTTGGAGATGGAGTTTCTCTCTTATCGCCCAGGCTGGAGTGCAATGGCACGATCTTGGCTCACTGCAACCTCCATCTCCTGGGTTCAAGCGATTCTCCTGCCTCAGCCTCCCGAGTAGCTGGGATTACAGGAGTGTGCTACTACACCTGGAAAATTTTTGTATTATTAGTAGGGACGCGGTTTCACAATGTTGGCCAGGCTGGTCTCAAACTCCTGACCTCAGGTGATCCACCTGTCTTGGTCTCCCAAAGTGCTGGGATTATAGATGTGAGCCACCATATCTGGCCTACCAGTGGTATTACCCAGGAATATGAATAGCTAAGCTATACTTTAGGCACAAACCAGCACTATTATCCAGATGCAATATGTGAACTCATCTTTCTTCTAGCATCAGTTCAGAATTAATTTTAATCTGTGTATTGTATACTGCTGCCAAAAACTCACTAACCACAATTAAATTATGAAAGTACATGTGTAAATTTATGGATAGCAATACACAATCCAAAATATGAGTTTGCTATAAAAATACAGTATATGGGTAGAATCATATTAATTATAAGTAACCAGAACTGTTAATAAGAAATTAATATTAAAATATATTGAATTTGATATTTCCATAACTGAAATAAACTAATAAGTGATTTTAACAAGTCTAAAATATCAAAGGAGAATAAGAATAAAGTTTATTATTAAACATACAAGCTATGGCTAATCAACATACTTTCTTATATTTCTTGATAATATGTTGAATTTACTTTCGAGCATGTTTTGAAGAGGTAGTTAGTCGATCTTTATGTCCCTTTTGAAGATATGATGAAATAGTTACATCTCTATTATGGAATAACATGAAGTGGTTTAAAAAATGAATGATGTATGATCTGGCGTGGTGGCTCACACCTGTAATCCCAGCACTTTGGGAGGCCGAGGCAGGTGGATTATCTGATGTCAGGAGTTCAAGACCAGCCTGGCCAATGTGGTGAAACCCCGTCTCTACTAAAAATACGAAAATTAGCCAGGTGTTGTGGTGGGTGCCTGTAATTCCAGCTATTTGGGAGGCTGAGGCAAGAGAATTGGCTGAACCTTGGAGGCAGAGGTTGCAGTGAGCCAAGACTGCACCATTGTACTCCAGCCTGGACACCATGAGCAAAACTTCGTCTCAAAAAAAAAAAAAAGATGAATGATGTATTTCTAATTCTAGTGAGAAGGAAAGAGTATCAGTGCATATTGTCAAGTGAAGAAAGCAAGCTCCAGAACAAAGCCTATGTATGTTCCTATTTATTAAAAACAAAAGCCACATATGTATACAAATGTACTCTATCTTTCTGTTATAATTTTATGAATGCACATGTATGCAAATACATGTATTCATATACATAAGACTTAGTCTAAACAGGAATATTCTTTCAGAAGAGAATCTTGCTTCTCTTACAGAAAAATACCTAACATGGCAGGGGCAAAGATAATATTGGACCAAAAAAATCTGGACCTATGTCTATTAAATTGCTCACAGTGTTTATGTAATGTCGGTGAAGGGAAGTAAAATTGAGGTTAGTGAAAGAGACTCCACGTTTTACCCTAATACTTTTCTACTGTTTGAATTTTTTAAATTATAATACATTCAGGTATAATACATAATTTATATATAAATACTATATATATACATACACACACATATATATGTGTGTATATATATATTTTAATAAGAAACAAGGTCTTTCTCTCTCACCCAGGCTGGTGTGCAGTACAGTGATCATAGCTCACTGTAACCTCAAACTCCTAGGCTCGCGTGATCCTCCCACTTCAGCCTCCTGAGTAGCTAGGACTACTGGTGCATGCCATCATGCCCAGCTAAGTTTTAAAATTTTTGTAGAAACAGGGTCTTGCTATGTTGCCCAGGTTGACCTTGAACTCCTGGCCTCAAGAGATCCTTTCCCCTCAGCCTCCCAAAGTGCTTGTATTACAGGCATGAGCCACTGCACACAGCCTACTTATATTATTTAAAAAACAATTAATCAAATAAGTTGGTTAGGATTAGTTTCAGTGGCATAAACAGAAACTTAAACAATGTGAAAGCTTATTTCTGTCTCCTTCTGCCAGGTGAACACAGTGTTCATCCCCTCAGGAGGACACAGCTTTTGAGGTACCATCTTGGAAACAGAGACCAGCCCTCACTAGACACAAACTTCCTGGCACCTTGATTTTGGACTTCATAGCCTCCAGAACTGTGAGAAATAAATTTCTATTATTTATAAATTAGCCAGTATTGGATATTTTGTTATAGCAGCACAAAAGGTCTAAGACAATGACTGAAGGACAGAGCTATAGGACTCAAAAGACCCTGGTCTTGAAGCCAGAAAGACCTGGCTTTGCCAGTAGCATGGTATTTCAATTAAGTATGATTAAACATTCTTCGAGGGAATAGAAAGTGGAAGGAAGAATGGAGATGGATCATTTGTTTCATGCCTTTTGCTTACATTTAAGGAATTATGAGCAGGTGCCTATAGATTTTGGAATATGCTTCTCTAACACTATAAAAACTAGAAAGTGAAACTTATAGCCACAAATGTCAGTTTGAAATTTCTAATGACAATAGAAGAAATTATTTAGACTCTCTCCTAAACTATTACACCATAAATCATTGCAAAACATTTTTTTCATTTTTCCCAACCTCCACTCCTGTCATTCCGCCACTCCTATAGTATCTAAAAAATAGTTTCTTGTAGAGAGATTGGTGCACCACTCAACTTGTCAGCTTGAGGGCTTTGAATGGTGTTTTCTTTTTTTTTTTTAATTTCATGGCAAGCTGACTTACAAGTGACTCGACTGTAAGCTAAGACTTATTAATAGCATGGTTTAACCACCAAAGATAATGAATTCAAACAATGTTACTTACAGCCTTTAATGTCACAGCCCCTAAAAACATTGAAATGTACATTTTTCACCTGCTAGTCATCTTCAATATTCTGGAGAGGAAATATTCTTTCCTGTCCTTACAGTGGTTGTATATCTTAAAAGAGGACTATATGACACTTGAATATTGATATTCTACCTTAACCAAAGCAGTCACAAGAATACAAGCCATTGACCTCTGGCCTTTTAGATATGTTCCCAACAAGTTCATGTGTACCCAATGAAAAATGTTAAATAAACTGATAAACTTTAAACATTTAAAAACATTTTATTTATTTACTTGCCACAGCTAGATAAGAGGAACTGGGTTAATTTTGAAACTCTCAGTTTCCTTTCTTCTAAACCAGTAGCTATTGCTGGCCACTAGTATGTTGTTTCCTTTGCAGGAAGTTGCAAAAATGAGAAAGAAAGAAACAAAAAACAAAACCAAGTTGGCATTATTTTTAGCTTTCTTCTTATTTGGATATAGCTACGGTTCTTTTTCTTATGGTGATTAACATAACTATTCAAGAGAGAAGAACAGAGCAAAGGGGAGTAGTAGGGAATTAGTAGGGAATTGTGCCAAAGGACATATGGCAAGGTTATTGTCAGAAAGCTGAGCTGCTGAAATCCAGACAGTTTAAGAGCTTATCTGCTCTGCTCTGCTCCCACCTAGGAGGACTCCTACTACAATGCAAAGACTCAAGTTTCACCTTAATTAGGTCTTTCCCAGGCCAGGTATTAGTACCCTTGGGAAAAAAGTTTAAGCTTCTCAGCTTCAGATCTTCCTCTGAATGTTAGCACTATGTTAATTAGCACAGTGGTACCTAACCCTTTGAGGGTCCAGGATTGTTTTAATGGTGAGTGATTTACAAACTGAGTTTAAAATAGCAAGGAGAATCCAATTTTGCAAAATTTCATTAATTCTGCTTAAGGAAACAGTATATTATATTAGCTTAGATCAGGAGTTGGGAAACCATAGCCTGCTACCATGTATTGTATAAACTGCAAATGGTTTTTACATTTTTAATACATTGGAAAAAAATTAAAGAAGATTATTATTTCATGATGTGAAAATTATCCATGTTGAAAGGAAAACTTTAGAGTTTAATTGAGCAAAGAATGATTTGTGAATTAGGCAGCCCCCAGAACCAGAGTAGGTTTGGTTACAGCTGAGCATTTGCCTTATTTGAACCTGGTTTGAAGAGTTGGCTGCCTGTGGTTGGCTGAAGTTCGGCTGCTGTGATTGGCTGAGACTCACCACTTGTTACAAGAGTAGATTACATATCAAGTTTTACATATCAAGTTGAGTTATAGTTTTTTATGTACTGGGAAAACTTTAGGGTAAACTTAAAATATGTAAGGAGGCAGCTTTAGGCCACAATGAATTTAACAATTCCTCCTTTTAGTCAACTTCTCAATTTTGAGAGGAAGATTAATTTTGAGGTTGCCCAAAACTTTAGGCATTGACATCACTTTTTATCATCATAAATAGAGTTATTTGGTCTCTAATCCCATTGGAAAATAGCAGAACACTGGGTTTTGTAAGGTGGGAACAAGGAAACTACAGAAAAAAAAACTGATTGGTTAACATCAGATTACTTTTTCATTTTTTTGTCACCCAGGATGGAGTGCAGTGGCATGATCTTGGCTCACTGCAACCTCACCTTTTGGGTTCAAGCAATTCTCCTGCCTCAACCTCCCGAGTAGCTGGGACTACAGGTGTGTGCCACCACACCCAGCTAATTTTTGTATTTTTAGTATAGACGGGGTTTTGCCGCGTTGGCCAGGCTGATCTTGAGCTCCTGACCTCAGGTGATCCACCCGCCTTGGCTTTCCAAAGTGCTGGGATTACAGGCATGAGCCACCGTGTCTGGCTGAGATTACTTTTTTGTAAGCAATCTGTTGCGACTTTGGATTACTTTTCTGTAAGGGATAGAGCAGAGGGGACTTCCTTATTATACTGGAATCTCCTGTTTTCAGGAGAAGAAAAAAAAAACTCATCTATTTTGGGACCTGCTTTTTAAAGTTTTAGTTTGATTTTGTGGTGCTTAGCATGAGTGACTCCATTTTGGTTTGGTCTGGTCTGCTTGGGACTAGTGCAGGAGCTCAGTCCAAAACAATGGCCTCTCATAATTTTGTTTAATACATGAAATTCAAATTTCAAACTTGTAGACATTTGCTCTCTCTCTTGTTATATAAGTACCTACACAATGTCCTCAAATTTGCTTTTTGATCTGTAAACACTAAGGTATTTATCATCTAGTTTTACAGAAAAGTTTGCAGATCTTCTGGTTTAAGAGAGCAGGAGATTTAGTGTCAGGCAGGTTTGGATTGAGCTCAAGGGCTGCCATTTACTGACTGTATGACTTTGAGCAAGATATTTATCTTTTCTAAGCCTCAATTTCCTCATCTATAAAATGGGCACACAAATAGTATTTACCTTGGAGAGTTAAATGGGATAATGCATTTAATGTGCTTAACACAGTGCCTATCAGATGCTTAGGGGCTCAACACATTATTATTGTTATTGTTGTGGTTTTACCCTAAAGTAAATGAGACAAAACAAAATAGAAAAGCTAAATGAGGAGGAATTTTTAAGTTACATCAGAAACTGTAATAGATCCTAAAATATTATAATTAAGAAATTTCGTACTTATTTAAAAAGGCATTTTCAATTTAATAACAATGAGAAAGCTTCACTCAGAATAGATAACCCTCTTATAAGTAAAAAAAAAAAAAAAAAAAAAAAAAGCCCGGCGCGGTGGTCATGCCTGTAATTCCAGCTCTTTAGGAGGCTGAGGTGGATGGATCAGGAGGTCAGGAGTTCAAGACCAGCCTGGCTAACGTGGTGAAACCTCTTCTCTACTAAAAATACAAAAATTAGCTGGGCGTGGTGGTGCATACCTGTAATCCCAGCTACTCAGGAGGCTGAGGCAGGAGAATCGCTTGAACCTGCGAGGCAGAGGTTTCAGTGAGCCAAGATCGTGCCACTGCACTCCAGCCTGGGCAACAGCGCAAGACTCCAACTCAAAAAGAAAAAAGAAATAAAAATAAAAAGTCATGCCCAGCTATTTTGGGAGAACTGAAATTACAAATCTATCTGAGAAAATAAAATGACAGGACTCCACAGAATCCATGGATAAAAATTTAACTGAAGAGGAATATGGAACAGACTAAAGGAAAAATTTTATCAAGCTGTAGTCTTTACACTTGTACCTAAGGCCAGAACTTGAAACTGCTGAAGACAGTGTTTCTCTACACATGCACACAGGCACCCTATTGTGATGCACAGATAGGTGTTTATTTCTTTTAAGAATAGCAGCTTTATTGAGATAAATTTCACATATGATACAGTTCACCAATTTAAAGTGTACAATTCAATGGTTTTCGGTATAATCAGAGTTGTACTACCATCACCATAATCAATTTTAGAACATTTTCATCACCGCCCAAAAACCACTGTAGTCTCTCCCCAGCCCTCCACTCCTGGGAACCATTAATGTAGTTTCTGTCTCTATAGATTTGCCTATTTTGGATATTTTATATAAATGGAATCATACAACATGTGGTCTTTTGTGAATAGCTTTTTTCACTTACCATAGTGTTTTCAAGATTGATTCATTTTGTGGCAGGTGTCAGTCCTTTTTCCTGTTTATTGCCAAATAATTTTCCATTGTATGGATAGATCATATTTTGTTTATCCATTTGTCACATTTTGGTTGTCTATCAGTTGATAGATATTTGTGGTGCATTTAATTTTTGGCCAATGTGTAAAACTTATTTTGTTCTCACTGAGGCTACATATTGTTACAACAATGCTATTTGGTCAACTTGACTGAGCTGGCCTCATAGGTTACAGGTTGCTCATTGTTAGAGATGAGACTTTAGACCAGACTGGACAACATAGTGAGACCCTGTCTCTACCAAAAAGAAAAAGAAAAATTAGCCAGATGTAATGGCATATGACTGGAGTCCCAGCTACTTGGGAGGCTGAGGTGGGAGGATCACTTGAGCCCAGGAGTTTAGGACTGCAGTGAGCTGTGATCGTGCCAATGCAATCCGTGCTGGGCAACAGAGTGAGACCCTGTCTCAAAAAACAGAAAGAGAGATTTTAGTATAACATTCAGCCAGTGCCATATTGGGAACCCACAACAATGTACTTTAAAAAATAAAAGAAGGTGGTGAGGACTGTGATAGCTGCTATTCAGGCAGTAATGCAGTGCTGAAGGGACATCAAGCAAATAGTGTGATGCCTGTGGGTGCAATGTTACTCCTTCCCTTAGGTTGCCAAAAAAATCAATACTTCATAGCATTCCTGAAACGAAAAAGCTTATGAACCATTGTGTTTAGGGCGTAAGCTATCTATTTTGGGCTGCCCATCACAGCTTCTCTCCTTTGGTAGAATAAAGTGAACTGAACCACCATGCCTAAGGTATTTGCCTCATTTCTTCCTCAGCTGATTCATGGTTACATTGTCAAAGCTGGCAAAGCATTCAAGACCTGATTTTTCAGACTGAGTGTATGTGTGAATATAATATACTCATTTGCACAAATATCAACCCTCTGCCTTAACTGTGTTCTGCAAAAGGTGTGACAAATACTTTCAAGTTATATATCCTTATCAGTAGAACTAATGGAATATACACAGTATATTTTATGGGGAATTTCAGAGAAGGAAGGAAAAGTCAACCTTTTATTTGGCATCGGGACAGTAGTAAAACATTCTACTTGTGCATCAGATAGATTTTTATGACCTAACCTGGACAAGCAACTTAACTCTTGGTGCCTCATGTTTGAAAGAGGGGTAACACTTCACAGGGTCATTCTAAGAATTAAATATTGCCAAAACACATGAAAAGATTCTCAACCTTGTTAGTAATCAAGGAAATGCAAATGAAGATCACAATGAAGTCTTCTTTTGTACTCAATTGATTGGTGAAAAATGCATGTCTGATAATATTGACATACAGACCAATGAGATCTCTTATAATTTGCTGGGAAAATGTATCGATTTGTACAAACATTTTGAAAAATAATTGTGCATTTTCTTGTAAAGTAAAACATTTGAATAATCTAGGACCCAGCAATTCAACTCTTACACAGACACCCAAGAGGAAGTTGCACACACATACGTCAGGAAAAATGTTCATAGCAGCCCTGTTCATAAGAGCAAAACCTGGAACAATTGAGAGGAAATGAATAAATTGCCGTGTAGCCACACAATAGAATACAAGACAGCAGTGATGCTGAAAAATATAGCAAGCCTCAGGAGTTTATATATTATATGGATAATTTCATGAAGTTCAAAAACACCCAAAATTAAACAACATATTCTCTAAGTACATACATGGTATATGTGATAAAACTAAAAAGAAAACAGGGAATGATCAGCAATCCAGAACTAATTTTGTTACTATCTTATGGGGCAGGCTGTGGATTGGAAGCGGGGGCGGTGCACATAGGTACGTGTAACTTACTGGTAACGCTCTTAGGTTAGGAATGAGGTCAAAGGAGTTCACTATAAATTTATATTAGAAAGGAGGGCTATCTATGGATTAGTGATGAGAGTGTCATGCACCAGCAAATATGATTAATGAACTTAGGTTACCTGAGGTCCAAATAAATAATGAGAAAAAAGTAAATAAAAGTGATGCATGAATACCAAAAATTTCGAATCACATATATAATATGTAATAATAAAAAAAGAAAAAAGTGTCACTGGTTATCCTTCAGGTATAAAAATTACAATTAAAATTGTAATGTTATAACCTTCCATTCTTTCCCCTATGAATTAAAACTTTTTTTTTTTAACGAGACTAAAAAATCAAGTTGATAAAGTCTATGCCCTGTGGGAACTGGTTAGGTCAGGCTACCCACTCCAGATTTCCAGCAGGCTGGCCTCAGCCCTACCTACAGCCAGTAGCTTAAAGGCTCTAGGCGCCAGTGACACCTTCAGACAGGTGGTCAGCGCGCCCTAAGGGCTCTCCGCAGCGTCGCTCAGGTTCACAGAACACGCCCAGAGGCGTGTCCAGCTTTCGTCGGGGAGAGCCCACCTCCCCAGGGGGTGTGGCTAAGGGACGAGGCAGTTCTCGTCCAGAGCCCAGGTAATCCGGGCGGGATCAGCTAGCGTCGCGATGTGATGACGTCAGGCCCTGGCCAGGCCTGGAGTGGCGTGCTGGGCGTGCGCGGCTGCGGTACGGCGTGTTGGTCCCAGCGGTTCAGCTGAGGTAGGGACGTGCTGTAGGTCGGAATGTTACCGGCTGTTGGATCTGTGGATGAGGAAGAGGATCCTGCGGAGGAGGATTGTCCTGAATTGGTTCCCATTGAGACGAAGCAAAGCGAGGAGGAGGAAAAGTCTGGCCTCGGCGCCAAGATCCCAGTCACAATTATCACCGGGTATTTAGGTAACTAACCATCCCGGTCACAAAATGCCTTGAACTCTGGTGTCCTGGGATTTTGGGGGCTGCCGGTGCCTCTTCTCCTGAGGCATTGGGGCCTCATGATCAAGAGCAAATGTCTTTGAGGTAGGGGCTGGGTCACTTGCTCCTCGTATGGGTTACCTCTCATCTTGGGAGTTTAATGATGCCCGGTCCCTTCTGCGTTAGATTCCCATTTCTCAAGTGAGATCGAAAGTTAGCCTTTGAAACAAGGCTTTGAAGCTCAGACACGCCCCCCTAATTATCTCTGTGACCTCTTACCAAGTTATCTTACCTTCCTGACGCTCATCTACCTCACCTGAAAATGGAAAAATGCCTGTCACCTGTGAAATAGGGCCGGAACCACCTACCTATTGCCATTAAAGGATGTCCCGTCTGTAAAATGCCCGACACGTGGGGCTTTCCTCAGTAGATTCCCCTTCCCCACGAGCCAAAGTCCTCCAGCCAGTTGGCGGGAAGTGCACCTATCTCAAACACTTTTTTTTTTGAGGTCTGTTTGTAAACCACTGCGTAGGAAGTAAGAATAAAATCTCTGTCCTCCAAGACTATTTCTCAAACTAAGAACGTTTAGGAATGTACAGGGATACTTGAAACCACAAGTTTGTGAACTTGGTAGTTTCGTGCAGGGCGGTTTATGCACTTACACTGGAAGTTTCTTACTGGAAAAGTTTGAGAAATATATTTTTAAACCTTACAGTTAAATAGAAGGGCTAGAACAAATATATGACTGTATTAGAAGTTTGGAAAAAGTTAAGAAATGTAAATAAAATGATACTGTTTCTGGGAAATAATATTCCTAGGTGTTGCTAGAGACAGGTACAGACTTGGGCCACCTCATGACCTTTTATGTAAAAATAAGAAATAACTGCCTTTGTTTTTTTTAAAACTTTGTAGACTGTAAGTTTGTTCCCGTTTTTTCCTCGGAAGTAATTTTAGAAAGGAATTGATTTTTGGCATTTTCCCACAGTTATTCAGAGGCTGCTCTACTGAGAAGATGAACAAATTTCTTGTCCAAAACAATGTATTTCAAATATGCCCCTCAGGCCTTTCCCCTGTTGCTCACTGGTAGGTCAGTAGATCATTGGAGAAAATGATCTGAAGCTCAGGAGTGAGGACTAATACCAGCAACCTTGTTGCTGAATCTAGGGATAGTTTCACTCCTATCCCTGACAATTTTCCCTTTTTGAAACACTGTTCCTTTGGCTTCTGTTACATTTTTCTTCTGATTTTTCCACCAGCTTCTCTGGCTTCTTTTTAAGGCTCCCTCCTCCTTCTCCCTTTGTCCATCTTTAGCTACACACCTGTGTAATTTCTGTTTTGATGTCCTACAACTTAAAACTTAACATGTCTGAAACTTCATCTGTTACCATCCTCCCAAATCCTGCTCCTGTGATCCCAACCATTTGGAATACTCCAAAAGCCTCCTGACTAATCTGGCGTCTTGCTGCCCTTTAATTTATTCGTTGCATGTTAGCCTTAATGATCTTTATAAATGTCAATCCGATTGCGTCACACCTTTCAGTGGCGTCCCTATGGGTTAAAATTCACATTCCTTAACATGAATTACAAGGACCTGTAGGATCTGGATCTTGCCAACCTTTCCAGCCTGCCAAATTGGCCCCGCACAATGAACTAATGTTACTTCAAAGGTGCCAAGTATTTTAGCCCCTTGGAATAGGTACTTTTTTACTGTGACTCCTCTGGCTAGATGTCCCTCTTAGGTTCTCCATAGCATTTTGTACATCTCCTGTTGAATATGTCACCCTGTGACATAACTGCCTCCTTATTCAATGAATTCCTCTCCATTCCCCCCTTCCCTTAATATTTCTAAGCTCTATGAAGGCAGAGACTGTCTTGTTCACTTTTTCACCAAGGCCCAGCATAAATCTGTAACGTATTAGAAACCTTCGAATGAATGAACTATGTCTTAAAGTGTTTTTTTTTTTCATAATATGGTTGAAAAACCCTAGTAAATCTTCTCTTAGACGATTTCTTACATTCACCCTTTCCTTTCAGTTTTCACATCACTGCCCTGTGAAACACTCATGTTCAGGGCCTCTGTCTCAGGCTTGGACTGGTTTTAAGATTTTCCTCATTGCCCTAAGTCAGTCTCTTCCATTCTATACTTCATATTTTTGTGATGTTGAGCTTCCTAAAGTACTCTAAATATAAGCCTTCATCTCTTAAAAAGCTTTGAAAGGAATTTGACCTAAAAGATATTAATATCCTAATACTCCATAAAATCTTCCTAGTTATAGGAAGATCTAGTTATATACTAGAAAACTTAATGTATTTCAGAAGACATGTATAGCCTACATGTAAAAGTTTTTAGCAGCACTGTAATAGTAAAACACTGGAAATAAACCAAATGTCCAACAAAAAAAAGGTAAAGAAATGATATAGTCATACAATTGAACTACAATACTATGCAGTTAAGATTTTCTTTTTTTCCTCTATGAACTTTAGTGTGTACGGTTCACAAGACTATTTTTTTTTTCTACTGGAGATTGACATATTGGGTTTCATATGCCACCTGCTGGATAAAGTTGGTATAGCTTTATGAATTTATCTTACTGAACATTCTGTCCATTGTTGACACTACCTGGCTGTATTCCCCATTTCATAAAAACTTTTATAGATTGTTTAAAGCGTACTATAAGTAGCCATATAGTCAGCCTGAATTTGCGTCTGGTTAATGTTGAAATAAAAGGTCATTATAAATAAAAGATTGTGTGTAAATTTTAGGGAAGGTTAGGCTAGGTTGAAGAAACTGTTTCAACTTGTAGGAGTATTTGTAAATATTTATAAAATTTTATGTCTACATAAAGTATTTTGCAACAGGTTTCAAAGGATGCTTTAATCTTATCCTCTAGGATATTCTATACTAAAATAATATATGAAAAATAGCATGCAAATTCTCAAAAAATTAGGATTCTTTATATGTTTTTTGTATCTTTAAAATTATTTTGAATTTTTTTATTTACAAAAAATATGTTTTATAGGTGCTGGGAAGACAACACTTCTGAACTATATTTTGACAGAGCAACATAGTAAAAGAGTAGCGGTCATTTTAAATGAATTTGGGGAAGGTAAGTAAAGTTCAATAAATGTCATGTTGCAAGATTTTATGTGACTGTTTATTCCTCTGGTGAATTGATATTCCATATTTAAAAATGAAAATGCAAGGTATTGTATTGATGTGGGTAGCTTTAGAAAAATTAGATTAATTTCTGTTAAGATTTATATGGGTTGAGATACTGAAATTCGTTTTAATAAAATTTTGTTTTGTATAACTTTGGAATTCTTATTAACAGAATTAAACTAGATTTTTACATGAAATAAATGACTCCAGAAGTAAAAATCTAGACATATGAAAAAACGTTTATTTTTTATTTTATTTTATTTTTTTTGAGATGGAGTCTCTCTCTGTCGCCAGGCTGGAGTGCAGTGGTGCAGTCTCAGCTCACTGCCACCTCTGTCTCCTGGGTTAAAGTGATTCTCCTGCCTCAGCCTGCCGAGTAGCTGGGACTACAGGCGTGCACCACCACGCCCAGAAACTTTTTGTATTTTTAGTAGAGACAGGGTTTCACCATGTTGGCCAAGATAGTCTTGACCTCCTGGCCTTGTGATCCACACGCCTCGGCCTCGCAAAGTTGCTGGGATTACAGGCGTGAGGCACCATGCCTGGCCAAAAAATGTTTTTTTTAGGAACTAGAAAGGCACTTTTGTATGGACTCTATTGCAACTCATGAAAAATATTTGAAAATGCTTCTGTTATTAGTTAACTTTGTTTAATGTTTATTATCTACAATGCAGTTAAAACTCAATATTTTAAAAATAAGGTAAACATATGGTCTTTATCCTCATGTATCTTAAATTATCTGTGAAAATAAGTGTGCTCAACTTCTCAACTCAAATATTAAACTGTAGTAAAAAAAAATAGCACTAGACACAACACTTCTGTTATCTTTATAGGAGTTTTTCTTCATAAGTATGAATTGTAATCAAAGCTCACTTCTAGCCAAAAAACAATATCTATTAAACGATTTCTTTTAAAACGTACTATTTTTTTCAGTTGTAAAAAGTAAAAGAACTAGGTTTTATGAACAGGATGGGAAGCCAGTTATATTTGATTTCTGATTTTAATAAACTAAAGAGAAAAGTGCTTTTTAGGCAAAAATCCTGAGATTTCTAATAACAGACTGTTTTTTTCATCATCTTATTAAATAACCTGTTGCACACTGATTACATTTATTCTTACTATTTTCTTTATTTTTTCTGGATCATTTTCACAATTTTATTTTTCACAGCATTCTCAACACTTTCCTTCATGTTTCATTAACGTTCTGTATATAGTCCGAATTCTGTAACAACGTCTTTAGAAGCTCTTTATTAATACCTAGCTGAAATATAAAAAATATGTAAGTGTAAAACTACTCAATTTTATGGGGGCTTATTTGCTTACTGGACTTTTAGAACTTCACCGTTTGGTATATTTCTTTATTAGAGGAAAAGTAAAACATTTAAAATAATTCTTACAGATAATGAGCATTTCAAATATAGTTTATTTTTTCTTAAGTAAGTATTGCTAGGAAAATATGTGAATTTGACTAAAAGTTTAGTTGTTTTTTTTTTTTTTTTTTTTTGAGATGGAGTCTCACTGTGTTGCCCAGGCTGGAGTGCAGTGGCACAGTCTCGGCTCACTGCAACCTCCGCCTCCTGGGTTCACACCATTCTCCTGCCTCAGCCGCCCGAGTAGCTGGGACTACAGGCGCCCGCTACCACACCTGGCTAATTTTTTGTAATTTTAGTAGAGATGAGGTTTCATTGTGTTAGCGAGGATGGTCCCGATCTCCTGATCTCGTGATCTGCCTGCCTTGGCTTCCCTATAAGTTTAATTTTTAAATGAGCACATGGTACACTGGCCAAAAACCTTCCTCAGGATGAACTAGGGTTTTTACTCATTGGGAATATTCAGCAGTTTGTCTAACAGAAACAATTTAGAAGAAGAATGAAAAGAAAAAGATAGATAAGGCAGTCTCTTAAGAGGTTGAAGGGCATACAAAATCCAGTATATAAAACATACTAGTCTATTTAGAAAGTTTACCCTGGACAAGAAAAAAATGCCTTCAAGATAGCTACTTTATTAAGAAATGGGGGTGGCCAAGTAAGAGGCCTAAGGAGGAAGTCGGTATGTTTATCAGTTTAGGATGTGTCTTTTTCAGGGCTTAAGTCATCTTAAATAAAAGCTAAAATAATGTAGTGTACTGTAATTTAGATATCGAGGCTGCATGAATAAAATGAAAGAATATAAATTATAAAATGCAGTTTCTGCTTTAATATCTCCATTACTGAGTTATCCTCATCTTTGTTTTTTGTTGGCTAATGGACATAAGCTAAAGAGTGCTGCTTGTTAATTATTCTAGGAAGTGCGCTGGAGAAATCCTTAGCTGTCAGCCAAGGTGGAGAGCTCTATGAAGAGTGGCTGGAACTTAGAAATGGTTGCCTCTGCTGTTCAGTGAAGTGAGGAATGTGTTTACTATGTACATGGTTTACTAGAAATGTTTATTGATTATATTTCCAGCTTTAATTTTCTTGAGTAATTTAACTGAATTTACACAGTTTGTTTCATTGTATTTTCAAACAAATAGAAAATAAACTTATTAGGAAGCATTTTCTTAAAGTGTTTCTTGCTGTCTTTTCTATCTGCTCTAATGTTTTGGTCCTTTTATTGAGTTTTTATTGCTTTTGATGTCAGGGCTTATTTAATCTCTAGTACATGAAAGTCTCATATGTAAAAAATGAGTATTCTGAATTAAATATGTCATTGGTCATATTTCTAAGTGTTCAACCTTATAAAAAAAATAAATGACTATCAAAAAAGAGAAAAACCTTACATTATGTTCCACCAGTTAAGTTTCCAAGGACAGTGTCTGTTCACTAGTCTACCATAGACCCTAGAAGAGTTACCCAACACATAGTAGCACTCAAATATTTGTTGAATGAATTATAAAAATGACTAGTTGTATTGTTAATTTTGTGTATTCTAGTGAATTAAATCTCTTCGGCATCATTTACTCCCTAAGGTATTTGACTTTGTGTCAAATGTATTGGCAAGGATAAAATTATAACAGACTTTCTTGAACAACCAAAATGTAATCTATTAAGTATTTTCCTTCACTTTTGATAAAATAAGAAAAAAGGGAAATTAAAACCTTGCATCCTAATGTAAAATAGAATTAAATGGTGTTTAATATCAGTGTCCCTTTAGCTACTATATTAAACTACTATAGTTAATAAATTTTATCATTATTTTGTATGTTTTTAAAAATTTCATAAAGCTATAAAAAGATACTTGGTCAGATAAAGTTTCCTCTGCTTTTAATTTTAATAAAGTATTATTATGTATATGATTTCTTTTTACCTATTATATATATGCATCTATTGTTTTCTCACGGGTAAATATGGGACGGACATTTTGTTAGAATGTTAGAAGTAAGTTAAATTTTCACATTCCTAAGGATACTTTTGTCTCGGGTTGTTGAATATATTTTAAAGTGTTTATAATAATCACTTCAAAATATTTAGGTAATTAACTGTAAATTATGTTTTGGTATTCTCCAGGGACAATGGCCTTAGAGCTATGGAGAATTTGATGCAGAAGAAGGGGAAATTTGATTACATACTGTTAGAGACCACTGGATTAGCAGATCCTGGTAAGAAGTGAGATTATTAATAACCAGAATATAGTTCTGTGATATACTGTAAATAGATGTATTAGAGGAATATCTAAAATGAGTATTAAAGCTTTCGTTAGTATTAAACCAAAAACTTTTTTTGGTTTAAAAGGGGAAAAGTACTCGGTTGTCATTTTCTTTGGCAGTTGAATGAATGATCAGAGTATTTCTTGGTACTTTTAAGCTGTTAATAGAATTTGAAGTTTTATTGATTGACTTAGGATTATTTGTAAGAACAGAAGTTGTTAAAAATAAGGACATGTGGGAAAAGCAGAGACATTCTACCTCTAAGTACAGTTGTCCCTTGGCATCCATGGGGTATTAGTTCCAGAACCTCTGAGGATACCAAAATCTATGAATGTTCAAGTCCCTTACATAAAATGGTGTAGTATTTGCCTATAACCTATGCACATCCTCCCATATACTTTAAATCATCTGTAGATTACTTATAATACCTAATACAATGTAAGTGCTGTGTAAGTAGTTATTATACTGCATTGATAAGGGAATCATGACAAGAAACTCTAAACTCTACTGTGGAAAGCTACACAGAGTCAACCTGTTTCTAACAATGGGTTTCTGTTACCTTCTTACCAAGCTCTAATTCTTGATAGAGTCTGCTTATTTTCCCCAAAAAACTTTTAGATAAAAATCTTTATTTTCAGTTTGCATAAAAGTTAGTGCTTGTTCTGTGAATCTGACCCACACCATTATTTTTTTTTAAATCTGGGTCTGTGGTATTGGGGCGATTTGTAAAACTATATTAAAGTATTTGGGGGTAATTTACTAAACAGGTCATAGTTGTCCAAAAGAAATATTGAAGTATCCTGAGGGTTCAAATGTGATCAGTGGTTATTGTACTTAAAACAGTTACATAATAACATCATCCCCATGTTTTCAAAGTAGTATTGAATTAGGCTATTTTGGTCCTTATAGTAGGCATGGGTTTTCATACCTTTCTGATAAATCTGACTGATGATAGGACTTGGACTAATATGTTGGTGTTAAATATTATTTGAATCTGTTAAGACAGAAAAATATATTGTATGCTTTTATTAGAAACAGCAAATATCAATTTATTTCATCATAGCCAGTTTTGCCATTTTATAGACAGAAACTTGATACTTTTGAGAGAGTTTAATTAAACACGATTCAGCTTTTCAGAGGAAGAAAGAAAAACTAAAGATCACAGAGAAAGCTTTTATACAAATTGTAGTTATAAAAAATGTTAATGTTTCTTGCTTTTAACTTTCTTTACAATAAAGATTTTATTGTTTGGGTAAAGATGGAATATTCATTGTAAAAAAAATTTAAATACCTAAAAAATACAGAGAAGAAAGTTGAAAAGTAATCATCTCACTATTGTGATATACAAGGAGGGGCTGGGCATGGTGGCTCATGCCTGTAATCCCAGCACTTTGGGAGGCCGAGGCAGGTGGATCCCTTGAGGCCAGGAGTTCAAGACCAGCCTAGCCAACATGGTGAAATCCAGTCTCTACTGAAAATTCAAAAACTAGCCAGGTGTTGTGGCACACCCCATAAACCCAGCTACTCAGGAGGCTAAGGCATGAGAATCGCTTGAAAGCTGGGAGGCGGAGTTGCAGTGAGCTGAGATCACGCCACTGCACTCCAGCCGGGCAACAGAGCAAGACTGTATACACACACACACACACACACACACACACATTCATACACACACACACAAGTAGGTAAATTTTATTCCAGGGATCTCTCTATGCCAGTGCCACTTGGTAGTATGTTGAATGGCAGCCTCAGCCTCAGCTGGGAGCTTGTTAGAAATGCAAATTCTTGACCAACCCAGATCTACTGAATCAGAATCTCTAAGGGAGGGGGTCGAGCAAGCTGTTTTTAATAAGCCCTTCAGGTGATTCTTATACTGTACAGCCATACCGCAGGGATATTGTGGGCTTAGTTCCATATCACTGCAGTAAACTGAATATCACAATAGAGTGAGTCACACACATTTTTTTGTTTCCCATTGCATATAAAAGTTATGCGTTTTGGCCGGGTGTGATGTCACAGGCCTGTAGTCACAGCTACTTGGGAGAATCACTTGAGCTCAGGAGTTTGAGGCTGCAGCGAGTCATGATTGCACCTCTGCACTCCAGCCTGGATGACAGCATGAGACCCCATTTCTTTAAAAAAAAAACAACAAAAAGCTGTGTTTATACTATACTGTAGTCTATAAAATGTGTAATAGAATTGTCTAAAAAACATACATACCTTAATTAGAAATATTTATTGCTAAAAAATGCTAACAATCATCTCAGCTTTCAGCAAGTCATAATCTTTTTGCTGGTAGAGGGTCTTGCCACAGTGTTGATGGGTACTGACCAATCAGGGTAGTAGTTACTGAAGATTGGGGTGGCTATGGCAATTTCATAAGATAATAATGAAGTTTGCTGCATTAGTTGACTCTCCCTTTCATAAAAGGTGTCTCTATAGCACGTGATGCTATTTGATAGCATTTTACCCACAGTATAACTTCTTTCAAAATTGGAGTCAGTCCTCTCAAACCCTGCTTTATCAATTAAGCTTCTGTCGTATTTTAAATCCTTTGTTGTCATTTTGACAGTGTTCATAGCATCTTCATCAGTAGATTCCATCTGAAGAAACCACGTTCTTTTCCCATCCATAAGAAACAACTTCTCATTAGTTAAAGTTTTCTTATGAGATTGCCGGAATTGAGTCACATCTTCAGACTTCCCTTCTAATTCTAGTTCTCTTACTGTTTCCACCACATCTGCAGTTATTTCCTCCATTGAAGTCTGGAATCCCTCAAAATCATCTGTGAGGGCTGGAATCATCTTTCAAACTCCTATTCATGTTGATATTTTGATCTCCCATGAATCACAAATGTTCTTAATGGCATCTAGAATGATGAATCCTTTCCAGAAGGTTTTCAATTGACTTTGCCCAGATCCATCAGAGGAATCACTATCTATGGTAGCTATAGCCTTATGAAATATATTTCTTAAATAAGACTTAAAAGTCAAAGTTACTCCTTGATCAGTGGGCTGCAGAATGGATGTTGTGTTAGCAGGCATGAAAACAACATTAATCTCCTTGTACATCTCCATCACAGCTCTTGGGTGATCAAGTGCATTGTCAATGAGCAATAATATTTTGAAGGAATCTTTTTTTTTTTCTAAGCAGTAGATCTCAATGGTGGGCTTAAAATAAACCATGCTGTAAACAGTAAACCATGCTGTAAACAGATGTGTTGTCATCTAGGCTTTATTATTTATAGAAAACAGGCAGAGGAGATTTAGCATAATTCTTAATGGCCCTAGAATTTTCAGGATGGTAAATGATTATTGGCTTCAAATTGAAGTCACCAGCTGCTTTAGCCTCTAACAAGAGAGTCAGCCTGTCCTTTGAATCTTTGAAGCCAGGCATTGACTTCTCTGTAGCTATGAAAGTCCTACATGGCATCTTCTTCCAAAAGGAGGCCATTTCATCTCCATTAAAAATCTGTTGCTGGCCGGGCTCGGTGCCTCATGCCTGTAATCTCAGCACTTTGGGAGGCCGAGGTGGGCAGATCACGAGTTCAGGGGTTCAAGACCAGCCTGGCCAACATAGTGAAACCCCATCTCTACTAAAAATACCAAAAATTAGCCTGGCTTGGTGCTGGGAGTCTGTAATCCCAGTTACTCAGGAGGCTGAGGCAGGAGAATGGCTTGAACCCGGGAGGTGGAGGTGGCAGTGAGCCGAGATTGCACATTGCACTCCAGCCTGGGCGACAGAGCAAGACTCCATCTCAAAATAAATAAATAAATAAAAAATAAATAAATCTGTTGCTTAGTGTAGCTACTTTCATGAATGATGTTAGCTACATCTAGGTAACTTACTACAGCTTCTATATCTGCACTTGCTGCTTTCCCTTGCACTTTTATGTTATGGAGATGGCTTCTTTCTTTAAATCTTGTGAACCAACCTCTGCTACCTTCCAACTTTTCTTCTCCAGCTTCCTCACCTCTCAGCCTTCATAGAACTGAAGAGAGTTAGGGTTGCTCTGAATTAGGCTTTGGCTTAAGGGAACATTGTGGCTTGTTTGATCATCTATCCAGACCACTTCATATCAGCAATAAGGCTGTTTTATTATCATTTGTGTGTTTACTGGAGTAGCACTTTTAATTTCCTTCAAGAACTTTTCCTTTGCATTCATAACTTGGCTAACTGGCTCAAGAGACCTAGCTTTTGGCCTATCTTGGCTTTCAACATAACTTCCTCACTAAGCATAATCATTTCTAGCTCTTGATTTAAAGTGAGAAATAGGTGACTGTTCCTTTCACTTGAACACTTAGAGGCCATTGTAGGATATTAATTGGCCTAGTTTCATGTTGATCATATTCTTTATGTTGTCGTGGTTCTGTCATATTTCTTTTAGTTCTATGTTTTAATAGTTTTGGTGCTCATTACCAGTACTGTTGCTTCTCCGTTCCTGAGTTAGTCCATCTCCTGATTGAATTTCATTGTCAGGCAGTCTTTTCAAGTTACAGGTACTGCATGCATTCTTTGGGTTCTTATACACTTCATTGATTCAAAATATTTGTCTTTTGTTTTTATATTACTTGAAGGATTACTTGGCTAGGTATAAAATTTATCAGGCACACTTTTTTCCCCCTCAGCTTTGTAAATGTTGTTCCATAATCTCCTAATGTTTGATTGGCTGGATTTCTTTGTCCAGTGTTTTCTCCTTTTATTAGGAAGAATTTGTGAGTATTATAGTCTCTGAGTTTCAATGCTTGCTGTTTTCTTTAATGCTTGAGAATGTCTGCCTATTGCTTTCATTCCTGAAAAATAACTTCTTTGGGAACACTTTCATTAGAACTTTGTGGTCACTGTTTTATTATTTTGGGGCATCTAGTGTTACTGTAGAAAAGTCTGATTTTTCCCCCTCCCTCCTTGAAGGCGCTTTTTTTTTTTTTTTTTTAATCTAAAATGCCTGAGAGTTTTCTTCTTTATTTTTGAAATTCAGTAATATAAACAAGGTGTATCTAAGTGTCACTTATAATCATTTTTCTCTAAATTATAATATGCCCTTAGTTTTTCTAAGAACATTTTCCTTGTTTATTACCATGAATACTTTTTTTTGGTCAAATTATTAGATCTTCTACTTCATGACACCAGTTTTTTTAATACTGAATTTTCTTTTGTTCTTCGTATGTGTTCTAATTGCTTTGATTTGTCTTTTACCTTTGCATTTACTGTGATCATCTGAAGCCTTTTTGTCAATAATTCTGTTTTCTCCAGTGTCTGTTCTGTTTTTGATATTTTAAATGAATTAATTGGTTAAGTCATTGTGTTATATAGGCTCTAAGTTTCTTTAGCACTACAAACTGCATTTTCATCTTATTCTGCTTCTTCTTGCTTTTGAGCTTGTTTATTATAGGGTTGTATTGTTTTCAAGTTCTTCATTATGATGAAGTTGTTGAGAATTTTCTTTAGTTTTTATTGGGTTACGTATCCTTCCAGAATGGGTTCTTTGCCACTTGTGTGCCCTATTCATTTCTTCATTTTTTATTCTTTCTTGCCTATTATTCCCTGTATGTGTGTGTTTCTTTTTGTCAGGCTGTAATACATATGCATACATGTTTCTTCTTGATATGGGAGAACTTATATGTGGTGCTGATGGGAAATATTTTTAATACTCCACTCTCCTTACCCAAGTTTGTTTTTCTCCTGAGCCCTAGTTTGAAAGCTGTGTATTGTTGGAGTGGAGGGAAAGAGAAGGGAAAAGTGGTGATTCAGAGAACCAAATGGGGCAATGTGGCTTTTAGGCTCTGCTCTCTTGAAGTACCAAGTATTTCACTCTTGGGTCTGCCCAATTGCTTATGAATAAAATTCCTTTGCCTTGTATGGGGACATCATTCGACCTCAAACCTCTCATTTCTCTTTGTTCTGAGCCCTAGAATGTGACCTGACCTTCTCCTTTCCAAAGCATGGAGATGGTTAAAACTCACCCTTGAAATTTTTTTGTTGACTTTTCCCTGTATTGTTTATTCATTCCTCGGCTCTACTTTTTGCCATTTTGGAATGTATTTCTGCTAAGTGTTTAGGATTTTGTAAACTATTTCCCTACAACCTCTTATTGGAGGTAGGAGTAGAGTTGGGAATGACCATCAATCACATATAACTTTGTTTCTTATTTTGGCTATCAGTCTTCAAAATTTATGGCAGGCCCTTTTATATTTGGTTGCTGCTAATAAAATGTTGGCCTTTTTGTTTTATTTTTTATTTTTATTTTTTGTTTTATTAGATTTTGAAGAAGGGAGATTCTAAAATCTAGTTCAGGTTTTCTCAGTGTCCGCACAAATAACATTTTGGGTTGGATAATTATTTGTTGTGAGAGGGTTGCCCTGTGCAGAGTAGGATATTTAACAACATCCCTGGCTTCTACCCGCTAGATGCCAGTAGCATTCCCCCAGTTAAGACAACCAAAAACATCTTCAGACATTGCCAAATATTCCCTGGGGAGAAAAGCACCCTGGTTTGAGAGCCACTGATCAATTTTGTTCATTCATCTTTACTCCTTCTAAATACCTACATCCAAATTTTAAATAGATCTTTCTCGTGTAGTCTGGCAAGTATTATGTCAAAGATAAATACCAGTTTTAGAATAAAGCATTAATACACTCTTACATTTCAACTTAAGAGGCAAATATTAACAGTAGGATTTATAAACTATTAGAATAAAAATCAATGAATTTTTAAAAATTACAAAATGATTTATGTATGTTAGATATTTTACTGAGTGAAAAAATTCATGCTTTTTTAAATGACTTATTGTTTGGAGTAGTGATACAGTAGATTTAATTTTCCCCCTCATTAATTAAAATCATGTTTTAGCCAAGAAAGTGAAGAAAATTCTTATTGGCAATTCAGTTGTTTCCCGTTTTGGAGACTGACACTCTCCAGTTCTAAGTTAAATAATTGTCATGGTAAAGTAATTTCCTTGAAAAGAACGGACATTGATTCAGCCCCTGTTACTCACAAATCCTATTTGAGTCAAATTGGAAAACTATTAAGTTTTTGGGAAAAAAATCAATAGGTATCAGGAAACCATTAGATCTTGTGGCCCTTGCTATATCTTGCATGAGTAATCACTGTAAACAGCTGACAGGTATTTCATTGTTGACACAGAGTGATGCTTGGGGGACCACATCTTGTCAGAGTAGGTGGACAGCTTTAGACATTGGAATGAGTTTGGTTATCCTTGTTTTTCTCCTACATTCATTGTTTTAGACAGCCCTGTCACTAACTGGGCCTGTGATGCTTTCAAAAATCAAATACTTTCCTTGCTGTCAGTTTTCTTTTTCTTGTGTTGTGGCGTACTAATCAGAGTATGTGGTTTGGTACTGAACCAGTTTCTGTCAAAAACAAGTTTTAATTTATTATTTAGGAAAAATTTTTCCTCAGACCCAGGTTTTATACAGTACTAAATAAATAGTGTGAGAAATAATTAGTAATGCCATGGAGTATATAATTTTACTTCCAGTTCTACACAGATTACAAGTAAATTTTTTTTGGGCAAGTGATTTTGGAATTATCTATGTTTTGTTTTCCTTTTCCTTTATAGTGATAATTCACTATTTATGATTGAATGATTATCATATTAAAGAGATGAGAAAATAAAAATGTCTGATGTGCACAAAGCCATACTGCTCAAATTGTTTGATAATATCTGTTGATTAAATTATTATGGCATCAGTAGAAGAGTGGTGTTTTGTTTATATGTGGTTAGAGTTGGTCTTTTTTAAAGGAAATAACAAGAGGGATGGAAATGGAATGGGTATAAATAGTAAAAGGTTCTATCACTATAATTCCCTTTTGCTATAAATAGTTAAAGGTTCTATCACTATAATTTCCATAGGAAGATATATGTGTTTACCTGTTAATTTTATCAGGGCAAATTAAAACATGGATAGAATCATGTTTCTCAGTGTGAAGAAGAAATATTTTTATTTGATTAATATTATATATTTTCAGGTGCAGTGGCTTCTATGTTTTGGGTTGATGCTGAATTAGGGAGTGATATTTACCTTGATGGTAAGTTAAAAAACAATTTTCCTTTATCTTTCTTGTTTTTTTTTTTTTTTTTTGAGACAGAGTCTTGCTTTGTTGCCCAGACTGGAGTGCAGTGGCATGATCTCGGCTCACTGCAACGTCTACCTCCTGGGTTCAAGCGATTCTCCTGCCTCAGCCTCCCGAGTAGCTGGGACTACAGGCGTGCACCATCATCCTGGCTAATTTTTGGATTTTTAGTAGAGACGGGGTTTCGCCATGTTGGCCTGACTGGTCTTGAACTCCTGACCTCAGGTGATCCGCCAGCCTCGGCCTCCCAAAGTGCTGGGATTACAGGCGTGAGCCACCACACCCTGCCTCTTTTGTTTTTAAGTAAAATCTTTATGGTTAAGCTTATTGTTGTTCATTCATGTTATAACTTTAATTCCTTGTATTGTTGTTCTTTTCACACTTTAGTTTAATGATGACGTCTTTGTTCATGTAGATTAAAAAACCGCAGACAGTGGTGGAACTCGATGTCACTCAACTCCCAATTTAGTGCTTCCACTAAGGTTTTCCTTAAAAAAAAAATGCTTTGTAGGTTTTCTGTATCCTCTGTTATGATTTATGCCCTTAATATAATGTTAGAGCCTTTTATTTTAATCTGCCAGGCAGTATGCGGATCATATTTTTGCTTTTATTTTCTCTTGAAGATAAGAATTAAATACTCCTCCCTTACTTTATTTACCTTAACACTTTTGGGCAGTCTACTTTATAAACTTATAAATGATATGCCTTCATTTAAAATATATTAGAAACTTTCTTAGTTAAGCAACTATGTTTTCTCCCTTTTTCTTTCCCTTTTTCACCTTTTTAAAAACCAGTCGAAATTTTCTTAGTTTTTCAAAAGTAAGAATCATTAAGAAATTTAAGAATTATTAAGCTGGGCCCCATCATTGAGCTCTAATATTTGTGGCGTGTAACTGGTTGAATTCCTTAGGTGTAATTAAACTCATTCTTTTGTTATCAGCATATATTCAGAGATTGCTAAATGAATTGGTAGTTTGGAAACTTAGGCATATGTTATGTAAAACGTTTATGAGTTGGATTTGGATTTGGTGAGAGATGTTAGGAATGATATCCTAAGATGTCTCATTCTTTAGGCAATAATTTAAATGTTAAGGAAAGTCTTGATTTTGATTATGTGAAAATAAACTAGAAATAACCTGTCTATGTACTTATCACATTTGACTATGTTATGAAATTTGACTTATATTTTGGATTGTAAGCTTTTTCAGTGCCAAGGAAATCTTATTTTCTTATTTATTTGATTTAAAATTTTTATTTGTTTTGTATCTTCTCTAGTGCCTTAACATAGTGCTAGCTGCTCAGGAAATGCATTGACTTATTACTGGAA
Source organism: Pongo abelii (assembly GCF_028885655.2). NCBI lineage: Eukaryota > Metazoa > Chordata > Mammalia > Primates > Hominidae > Pongo > Pongo abelii. Next base: position 58,616,831 of record NC_071998.2, read on the forward strand.
TTTAATTAAATGGCAGCACTGGCAAGAGAAAAAAACAGTACATTGTTTTATGGAGTAGTATTTGTGAACTGAAATAGGTTAGTTTTAATTTTCATTCTGAAGTATGGTTGCACAAATATTAATAAACACTCTTTTTAAAAAGTTATTAAAATGTTTTTTCCTTTGTAGGTATCATAACTATTGTGGATTCAAAATATGGATTAAAAGTAAGTTGAAAGATTGCTATGAGTGGCTCATTGTTGAGAGCTGGGAATATGGGGATTGATTGTTTAATTTTCTTTATGTTTGCATCTGAAATTTTCTTTAACAAAAACCTTTTTCAAAAAGATATCCTGAACAATAGGTGAAATTTGTGTTTTAATTATTAGTTTGTGTTAAATATTTCTTTTCTATTACTCTGAGTTTGATTTGGTGATAAAATTTGGAACTATAATTTGTAATAAGCATATGGGGTTAGGATGGAGTTTGGTATGTATAACTCTTCACAAGGATTCAACCCCAATATTGGTAAGTTTTTATGTTCCATAGAAGAAACTGAGCTTGATAAAGCATCTGAGATCTTATTTTTCTTATTAAATTGCTATTAAACACACACTGGAAATGAGTTTTTAAAAAATATTGAAGACCTAGGTGATGGGTTAATAGGTGCAGCAAACCACCGTGGCACACGTTTACCTATGTAACAAACCTGCACATCCTAAACATGTACCCTGGAACTTAAAATTTAAAAAATACGTATTGAAGAAAATCAGGATATACACATAGGATTAGTAAGAAGACTCTCCATTAAAAGGCATCTTGCATCGCTTCTTGGTCTTTTGGCAAAGATTAAGTGTAAAAGACATCCTGCTATGAATGTTTTTGTTAACTTCTAAGGTCCTAAAATGCATTTAAATGAGGTTTAATATATAAAATGCATTTAGTAAAATCTTTAAAAGTATGTTGTTACATACAGTAAGATGATGTTTCTCAACTTCCCAAGTGAAATACCACTAAAGGCAGAAGAGAATGAAATTATCCCACCCACTGACCCGGTCTTAATCTGAGCATATGGATAAGGCCCAAAGCAGTAATTTCTTAGACGTTTAAATTCAGTGTTTAAAAATTAGTGTCTGTTTTGTATCCAACCTCATATCTGAACGTGTTAATTTTTTTTTTTTTTTTTTTTTTTTTTGAGACAGAGTCTCACTCTGTTGCCTAGGCTGGAGTGCAGTGGCACAATCTTGGCTCACTGCAACCTCCACCTCCCAGGTTCAAGCGATTCCCTTGTCTCAGCCTCCTGAGTATCTGGGATTACAGGTGCATGCCACCATGCCCAGCTAATTTTGTATTTTTAGTAGAGATGGGTTTTTACCATGTTGACCAGCCTGGTCATGAACTCCTGACCTCAAGTGATCCACCCGCCTCGGCCTCCCAAAGTGCTGGGATTACAGGCGTGAGCCCCCACACCTGTCCTGAACTTGTTAATATTTAAGTTTGCTTTTTTCCCCCAAATCTTTGCTGAAATTATGCGCTAAGGGGATATGTCAGGTTTGTCAAATAGCTACCAATACCCTTTCACTGGGCCTTCTCTCATTGATAGAGTGCCCTAATTTGAAAAGTTTGGAAGATAACTCCTTTTTTAGAGTTTAAAATCTCAATTTATGAAATTTATTAATATAATTTAAGAATCAAAGAATGATCCCAAATACAGTATTACAGTTTCACTCAGAAAAATTCCAATGACTGTTGGAAATCATCTTTCTTGCAAAATGCTTATGGAGATAGCAAAAAGCCCCAAATTATTCATTTTGAATGTTTATTATAGGCATGTTTGAATCTATCTCTTCCATAAATTTATTACAAAATTTGATATACCTATGTGACAGATAATTGCTAAGACATTTTGTTTTTTTTTTTATTTTGATAGACTTAAAATGCCATGCTGAAAGTCAAACTGTTTATGTATTTTATGATTATAGGAAGAATTTTATATGTATAGTTGGGTATGGAGAAGAGTTAAATAGAATCTATTAACAGCCTGATAGAGGCCAAAAAAACAAAGCAATATTCTGAATAATGCAAACACAGTAAACGTTTAACCTCCTGCCACCTTGATAAAACCTCTTAAATTATTAAATCAATATACCTACACAAAACTGACACACTGTCAGGATAATGGAAACTTTAGATTTTCTAAGTCGGATGCCAGATAAATACCTTTACCTTGATATAAAGAATTTTCCAACTTGTCCAATTCCTCTGGTTGCAAAGCTTGACCTCAGTAGCTGCTTGTGATTCAGAGAATTCTGAGGCAGTACAAGTAATGACACTTGGATAATGGGCAGCAATTTAAGAATGTCATGCTTCACAGAGCCAGCCCATCACAAGTAAAGCTGAGAAATGGTACCCTGTGGCCAGCCAGCCAAATTGAAACTGAAGTGGTAATTGATATCATGGGGTATCACTCTAATGGGATTGTCACCCGTTGATCTGAAATATTCATTTTTTAATCATAGGCAAAGAATTGGACAACTTAAAATGACAGCTCTCTATTCTCAAGACTTGACACCCAGGCTACTGACATTGTTCTTTTCAGTTCTACAAATGTGACAGCATTTAATGCAATAGAAGCAATGAATGAAGTTACCCAGAGAAGGTCAAGTGAGAGGTTTCTTCTTGGTTCCTCTGTTATATTGCACAATCTATTGAAACAATTCAGTCAGAAAACAGTTGGCTTGGAAAAGGCCAGAACAATAAATAGACTGACATTATGCAATAATTTTTTAAAAACTAAAATAGTGTTAGGGCTGTAACCAATCCATTTGAAAGAAATAGTTCCTGCTGCTGCTTTTTAAAAATGACACCAGACATCTTTGACACTAGATTTATTTCCACTCTGGTCAACAGCAGTGTTCTTTCATAGCCAGTGGGTTTTAAGATAGTTTTTTCTTTTCTTTCTTTCTCTTTTTTCAGTCCAGCTTCTTTCTTTATTTCTGCAGAAAAGGACACCCTATAGCCCTTGATGAAGTTAGGTCTACAGTGGTGTTATTTCAGAGAGTTCCTTTGTTTCTCTCCCTAACCCCCCCAGCTTTATTGAGGTATAATTGACAAGTAAAAATTATATATATTTAAGGTATACAATGTGTGAATTACGTTATAAAACAATCGAGCTAGTTAACATATCCATCACCTCACATTGTTATTTTTTTGAGAGGGGGTGGTAAGAACAATTAAGATCTATGTTTTAGCAGATTTCAAGTATACAATAGAATTAACTACAGTCATCATGCTGTAGTTAGCTCTCCATGACTTATGCATCCTGCATAACAAACTTTGTATTCTTTGACCAACATCTCACACCACTCCCCTTTAATTTCCTTTGTTTCTTGTGGTAAGTTAAATTGGGGTTTTGAACCTTAGCCTTTTGAATATGTTGGATTAATTAGTACCAAAATTATTTTTGCCTTTTTTGATATATAAGCAAAAGCCATAGTTGTTAAGCAGAGATAAGGAATACTTTGGACATCTATGTAATATAAAATATTTAAAAAATATTTTGCAAAAATTTTTTCTTCATTTACTTATACAGGTGGAATAGAATGCCAAAATTTCCATTTTGTTTTATTTTATAAATGAAAGTCATCTGACTTAATGACCAAATGGTGTATAATGTATTATTGAAGAATGTTCTTTTGCATAGAAGACATTGATTTTATACTTTTTGCAGAGTTTGACTTGGGAAGGTAGGAAGTCACAGGAGGGAAATGCAGGGCTGATGTCTAAAGAAAATAAATGTTAGTATACACTTATTTTTTTAAATGTTTGTATAGCTTTCCTATGTGCGTAGAAGAGGACATTTATCTCTTTTGCTATAATTGTATATGATTACATATAATTTTAATACAGCTGTAAATATTGGCAGGCTGTCACTTGGGGTGATTTTCATTTATTTTTATTTATTTTCATTTATTTGATACTTTGTGACTGTCTGGAAGTAGTAAAATGTTAGTCTACCACTGTTAGCTTTGAGTGAAGAATTCTAATATTTTGGAGTGGTAAATGCATTTAAAACATTGCACATTACCGTGTGAAACTACCATTTTATTAGTTACATTTAGGCATGGAAATGCAAAAAAAAAATCTGTAATTCTTCTGTCATATCATTTTTATGCCTCACAAACTCATAGCCAAATAGCCCCAATTTCATATGTTAAAAAAGCTTCCATAAGGTCAATAATATAATATCTTGAAAAATGTTTCAGTTTAAAAAGAATTTTCAGTACTATAGAATCATTCAGAGGCAGATGCCTTGCCAAAAATATATCATTGTTAAGTAGATTTACTGCTTAATGGGAAGAGATTTGTTGTTGCATGTTAGATGGCATTTTTCATGTAACATCTTTTATGTATCCCCACAACAGGAGGTGTTAACTACAATTCATTCAACAAATATTTGTTGAGACTGTGTGCCAGGCACCATTCCAAGGTCTGTTAGCAGCCTTATTCTCTAGAGGCAGAGTATGTAACAATAGGATTTGTTGTAGCCTCAGGCCAAGATGAATTATGAAAAAAATATTAAACTTGGTCTTTTGGCATGGAATGATTTTTGATACAATACTTGCCAAGTTCTGTGACTTCCATAATTGCAGAGTGGGTCTGCAGTTGAATTGAACAAGATTTTGCCTGAAGTAGAAGTATCATTGCCATGATTTTATTTCAGTTTTGTTTTCCTCAAAATAGAATTTGCTGAACTTTTAGAAGGAAAAAATGTTTCTTCTATAGACCTAATCAAGCTTGTTAAATAAAATTATTACCTGCTTGCTCTGAGGTTCCAAACTATTCAGATACTCCTAATGATCATCTCCCCATGAATTATGAAACTGGTTTGGCTCTGATATATGATTATTAACATTTGTGTAGCATTGTACACAGACTGATTTTATGTGGCATAAAAGGTTTCACAAAGACTTTAAAATTATGTTCATTTTACTTGATGGATGTGTGTTCAATTAAAAAAAAAGTCCCTGTGATTGTATATAAAATATAGTATCCTGTGATGATGAGGGTGTTAGATTTAGTTTCTTCCTTTATAAATGAAAATAGCCATCTCCCATAATTGTTATGAAAGCTAAATGAGAAAATGTATATAATTTATAAAGTTAGATTCAAGGATTTAATTCATTTGTAAAGTTGGCTTCAAATATAGAGTATTACTATAATCTAGTTGCCTCTAAACCTCAGTAGCCAGCTTTTTATTGTGACAGGGAACCTCTATTGAGGTTTGAGGTAATGAGGGTAAAAACGTAATTTCCCAGAGAAGAAGCTTGTGATGTTGATGACGTTAGGAATGTAAACAGGATTGTGCGGGGGAAACAACAACAACAACAACAACAACATCAAAACAAAGCTTGCCTCCAGAGAGATGAAAACTACCACATGGGCTCTAAGTCAGTGTCAAAATATTTTTTGGAGTTAGCCTGACTCTGGAGAGGTCATTAAAATAAACAGTTGCACTGAGAGGCCAGATTAGCAAGTATGGGTTTCTAAATGATAAACTGCTTTTAGGCTAGAATCAGGGCTGAATCAGCCTTCCCACCACTTATTTGTTTCTAGGGTGTTTGAAACGCCTAGTACTGAGTTCACGTGGTGCATGATTGTGGGCTGGAGTCTAGGGAAGTATATTAGATTCTAATATGGGGGTTTGGTGTGAAGGGAAGTATATTAGATTCTAAGAAACTATATTTCAGTGGTTATCCTTTTTTTAAAAATAAGTAATAATGAATATTTAGAACAAGAACAGTTTTGTAAGAAGGAAAATACCTAAAATCTGAACTGTAATCTTCTATGTTTTTATGACATTATGTGAATCAAAGGGGTTTTCCTTTTAAGTAAAAGAAAAGGTCAGGAGTATGAAATCCTAAGCCCTCTTCCTCCCCCTATAAAACCCCACAGGTTCACTTGTAGAAAAAAATTGCAAATGGGGAAGAAAAATGCTTTCAGTTAGAAAAGTTAGTTTTGAATTTGTGTACTCAGTAACAGAACATGTTGAAGTTTTTATTAGATGCAAGAAGATGTCTCTAAAGTAAAATCCTTTGTGTTGACATTAGATTTTTTATTGTATTATAGTAACTTTATTCAAACTTTTTTTTGTTTAGCATTTAACAGAAGAGAAACCTGATGGCCTTATCAATGAAGCTACTAGGTATTCATATTTAAAGTATATATTGATTGCTGGCTAATTGTAAAGAGAAAAATCACTAAGATGAAAACCAAAAACAAACTAATAAATTTTAAAACATAGTCAAGGAAAATTTATTTTCTTTTTTCCCATATTTGAATTATTGCTATCGATTTATAATGATCTGATAACTTTTACTTAAAGTCATTTTTGTCGTAGCATAAAGTGAATGCTGAACACAGGAGTTCTGTAATTTTGAGGAACTCGGGAAATATTAACATTTAAAAATATTTTCTTGTTATACAATTTCTTTGGGATTGAAGATTTTATATATATATATATATAAAATTATTATTATTATTATTATTTTTTGAGACAGAATCTCACTCTGTCACCCAGGCTGAAGTGCAGCAGATCTTGGCTCACTGCAACCTCCGCCTCCCAAGTTCAAGTGATTCTCCTGCATCAGCCTCCCAAGTAGCTGGGATTACAGGCACCCACCACCACGCCCAGCTAATTTTTGCATTTTTTTTTTTTTTTTTTTTTTTAGTAGAGATGGGGTTTCACCATGTTGGCCAGGCTGGTCTCGAACTCCTGACCTCAGGTGATCTACCCACCTCGGCCTCCCAAAGTGCTGGGATTACAGGCATGAATCCACTGCGCCCGGCTGAACTTAAATATTTTTGTAACTTTTTTCCTTATGAAAATATGGTTATTATAGAAAATATAAATAAGCCAAATAGAAAATAGCCAAATTGGATTTGTGATGTACATACTGTTGAAACCTGCTTTTTCCGTGAACTAAAGTTAATTTAGTTTTGAGAATTTAGTTGTATTCTTTGAGACAAAGCATAAGACCCTGAATAACTGAGGAAAATTGAAAGAATTTCCAGTTTTACTATCCTGTTAATAGAAAATAGAGCTTCTGATTATTATCATCTACTTTGTTATCTAGCATTCAGTCAACTAGATTCTTTACGGAGATAATATACAGTATATTTATAGTGATAAAGAAGACATTTGTGCAATATCCTGATATATCTTCTGAAGTGTAGCTTATTTTTTTTAAGAAATGGAGTCTTCCTGTGTTGCCCAGGTTGGACTTGAACTCCTGGACTTAAGGGATCCTCCCTCCTCAGCCTCCTAAGTAGCCAGGACTACAGGTGTGCTCTACCATGCCCAGCTCTGAAGTATAGTTTTAAAAAACCTGTTTAATACAGTTTTTAGTATTACGTGAACTTATTCTATTTCTTTGAAAATTTTGGTAAATATTACAGTATTTTAGTACGTAAACTCTTCTTCTTTTTACCATATTGGATATCTGAATTTTATGCTTTTCTTCACAAAGAAAATTATGAGTTTAAAATCATCCTTTTGATTGTGAACTTTTTGAGACTTATCTTTGTAGCACAAGAGTAGCAAGTAAGAGAACTTAGTAAATACTTTGCGAATGGGTTATGTGAAATCTGAACTCGAATAGTAATGAATACAGTTCATTCACATTGAAAAATTAGCGGATTAGGAGTAAACTCCTATAGGGAATCACTCCTATAGAGCACTATATAATTCTTAACTGATATACTGATCTACATGAGGTGTTTTTATTTATTTTTAATTTGTTAACATTTCTCTTTTGATGTATTAATCTGCATGCATGTATATTATTTTAAATTTCTTAACATTTCTTTTTGTTTGCTATTTTAGGCAAGTTGCTTTGGCAGATATCATTCTCATCAATAAAACAGACTTGGTTCCAGAAGAAGATGTAAAGAAATTAAGAACGACAATTAGGTACAAAATGATAAGTGTGTTAAGTGCCTACAGATCCATATCGTATACACAGAATATTTTTTACTCTGATTGTTGCCCTGTAGAAACTTAAGGTATAAGGTTGACCTGCTTCAAGAACATTAGGGAATCACATATATTGTTGATGGCTAATTTTTATATAAATGGTAATACATAAAATTAGTCCCCAGTGCTTGCAGAATGTAGTTCGCAGTTAATAGACTGATATTCAGGGTCTTCTCACTCCATCTTTCTTTTCCTGTCTTCTCTTTGACTCTTTCCTAATGTCAGTCTTCCCTGACTTTACCTAGGATGGTTAATTCACTTTCCCATGGATGCATCCTGCCAGTTCCTGTCTTTACTGATAATGTATTCTCACTCTGCCAATCCCTGCATGCTTTCTTGTTCTGTTTTTTTTTTTTTAAATGTATTTTATAGAGCCTATTCTGTCTCTCCCCTCTCCTATGTGAAGTCTTCCCTGACTCAAGTGGTCTCAGTTTTCCCTGAACTCTCATTGACTTCATCTTCCTTAACTGTCAACCATGCCTTGTCTTCCAGCTGGCTTTAATATCTTCTTTGTCCATAGCCAAGGCTGATCAGCACAGGACAATCAGGACAATATGAATGGTGCTCAAATATATGCTAACAGTCATTTTGCTGACTCCCATTCCTTTTGAAAACAAAGATGGACTTTTCAAATGAGGTTATAGTTCAGGGACTTTGTTTTGAATTATTTTGTAAGACCTGAACTAATAAAAGCCCTGTACAGAGAGACATTCGGTAGCTATTATTATTGGTTATCTTTAATGTGTACAATGCTTTGAGCTTGATGGCTCAAAATTACTATTCTTAGTATTTATAAGTTCTACTGACATTAGATTTTGAATCTGTCATCTCAGTTCATATAGTATATGTTATAAATTGAATCAATAAAAGTAAGACTCATTAGGAGATTATTTGCAATGATTAATGATTGTGGAAGAAAGAAATTCAAATTTTTCCACATATTTCATCTTATTTTAATAGTAATGTCCTTAAACTTTACTATAAAAAAATATAATATCTCCATGTGGAGGGTAGGTATTGTTGCATAGTGTTGAAGATCACGGACCTTGGAATCTGCTTGGGTTCTAATCCTTGGTCTGTTTCTCATTGTCTTCTTAGGGAGCTTATTTACCCTTTTAAAGCCTCCTCTGTAAAAGGCGTATGCCTATCATAAGTTTGCTTTGAGTATTACATGAAATAATGTTGGTAAACTTTGCACAGTGCTGACACATAGTAAGTGCTCTGTTAGCTATTATTATGTAATTTTTTTCTTAGCTTACATAGTAAGTTCAAGGTATAGTAAAAAAGGGAAGAAAGAAAAAGATGGCTGATTTTGAAAAGGTGAAAGTGATGAATGAAGATTGCTTTTACATTTTTTGACACTGGTCTTCTAATCTTGTTTCTCTTCAAAAATCTTGTGCACCATTGTGATTGCTAAGAAGAACACAATCTATTTAGCAAACGTTTTTGGCATAAAAGGAATGATAATTATTACTTGACTTTTATATCCTTATAGAGACCTAAGCTAAATCTCTGACACTGACAATATTGACTATTAGCCAGCTTGTTAACAGCACTAGACATGAATTTGGAAGAAGCAATTTGATAAATTACATACCCTTTTGGCTTTTACCCTCCCTTCATATCAGACTTGTGACTGACTCAGTATCATATTTGGGGAGTTGAAAAAAGGTAAACATATTTGAGAGGAAATAGCCATCAGACTAGAGTGTATTCAAAAAAGAGGATTAAGAATTTTGTAAAATTGTGGAGAGACTTGCCTCAGAATCATTATATGTGGGAAGCCTTACCCATGAGAACAAACTTGAACAAGTAGCAAGAATCTTGGGTAAGTAACCCTAAAGACAATTGAATTCATGATAGAGAATTGATGATTGATGATAGGCAATGGAAAAGATAAATAGATGAGGTGTACAGTGTGTTGAAAATAATTTAACAGGTACTTTTTGGTGCCATACAAAGCCGTATTCTATAGTATCAAAAGAGTGAGAACAGGCATAATGGGTAGAGAGCCTAATTAGGGAACTGAAGAGGTTATTCTATAAAGGAACCTGGGATGTGTGACTTAGAATTACTGTGAATACTAAGGACAGGCTGGGGGCAAAGCCACTCACAACTAGGTTTTTATTTTTAGTATGTATATAGCCATTTCTACGATGTATGCCTGAGGAAAAAAGTGACCACCGTAAAAATTTTGAGTATCTACTCATTTTTAAGAACACTAGGATAACTGACTATTTATGAATGATTTTTTCTAAAGTGAAACATCTTTTTATTAACCACAAAGTAGCCCTTAATCTGACAGTTGTGTGAATTTTTGCATATATGTTTTATTGACGTACGAGTGGAATATATGTGATTTATTATTTGAAGGAAAATCATAATTATTTTTTAAAGCAAGTTTTGTTTTTCTGCTTTTAATTTTTTTCTGGTTCCAGATGTATTTGTGTATGCTTATTTCCTGTTTTAGAAACAATGTACTTTGTATACTTTTTAAAAAAGTTAATTTTTACTTTTAAACTTTGTCTTCCTCATTTATTATTTATTTCAGATCCATAAATGGACTAGGACAAATCTTAGAAACACAAAGATCAAGGTACTTTTAAAAAGCTATTCCTAATATACTAACAACAAATCATTTTAGTTATTAATAATAAACATTAATTGACAAATATGCTTGATTCTAATATAAGAAAGATGTAAGTGCATTTAAAAAGAATTGGATCCAAAATGTTGTTTGGAATGCTCTTAATAAGTTAGTTTGGCATATTTGGCTAGTACATTTGCCTGTCTTTAAGATTACAAAGCCATGATAACATTATGTAAGTATTTGCTTAATGAGGAAGAAAAGACTTCCAAACACTCGAGAGGGTAACTCAGTACAGAAATCTGAAGAAGTATATTGAGGAATCTTAATTTGAAGTGTTTAAATGGCTTTTTAATATTTAAAAAGCCTTCTTAGTGTTTCATAGTTGCCAAAAAATACATGGAGTCTTTACCTTGAAGTTCCTGACAAATTCTTTTATCAAATTTTGACTTTCATTTTCTCTAGGTTCTGTTCCTAAAACATCTGTGAAGTGTATTTCTGTAGATTAAATTCTGTTTTCCATTGAATGTTATCTTAATTTCAGAAAATTTCTGTGCAGGGTTATTTTATTAAGCTCATTTTTTTTTTTTTTTTCTGGTGAGAAGGGCTCAGCAGCTTATAGACTTAGCAACAGGCAGCCAGGAGCTCTGAGGCTCACAGCTGGCAGTCTAGTTCCACTCAGTCTCTACTTGAGAAATTCTTTCTTTGGAAGTACAGCAGAGGCCTTAGGTGAGTGGCTTGTCTGCTATGGCAGAGATTAGAGGTGCTGACAGACTGCCATAAGTGTTAGGCAGTAACAGCAGCAGCTGCTTATATGCATGTGAACAGCTGGGGAATTAATTTGGTATGCATTCTCAGGAGCCACTCATCTGCTGGCAGAGGTAGCAGAAGAATGCCCTTAGTGTAAGTCCTCTACAACCTTACACCAAATGTGCTCCCTGCATTTCAAATTCCATTGTAGAAAGTCTCTGATAATCTCACTTATACCATGAGCCATTCCTCAGTATCTGTCCTCTTCCTGTTAGTGTTCTACAATTCCTTTCTCCTTGATTTTTCTCCTCTTTACAAAATGTCACACAGACAAATGCATAATACTTAAACAAGCTTTTAAAAATAATGCTCATAAATAGCTTTGGTTCTGTCATAATATTCATATTTATAAACATTTTAAGTCAATTCTCTTCTTTTGTTTTCATTTCAGAAAGATCCATGTCCTGAATAAAAGTTGCGTCTTGATTAGTTTATTATGTAACAATTTAGTGTGTTTGACATTTCTAACTTTTATTTCTAACATTTGCTTTATTATAGAACAATAAACATGCAGTGATTGATTTTTCTTACTTCAAGTGGATGAGTGAGCAAGTGACTAAAATCTTCTTCTGTGAATTCTTCAGTGTATGGTGCTTGCCAATGCATCTGAGAATCTAGGGACTTTCTGAAATAGTACTTCCTTGTTATGAGGACTGAAGTTGGATTAGAATCCTTTTCAATGAAGATCAGATGTCCTGAGTAGAATTCTTACTATTGGGTCCTGAATCTTACATTAAATATTCTCTCAAATTCCTTGAGGCATAGCAACTTGAGCTTACCAGTTTAGAAACTGGAGATTTGGGCTGGGTGCGGTGGCTCACGCCTGTAATCCCAGCACTTTGGAAGGCCGAGGTGGGCGGATCACAAGGTCAGGAGTTGGAGACCATCCTGGCTAACACTGTGAAACCCCGTCTCTACTAAAAATACAAAAAATTAGCTGGGCCTGGTGGTGGGTGCCTGTAGTCCCAGCTGCTCGGGAGGCTGAGGCAGGAGAAGGGTGTGAACCCGGGAGGTGGAGCTTGCGGTGAGCTGAGATCGCACCACTGCACTCCAGCCTGGGCGACAGAGTGAGACTCTGTCTCAAAAACAAAAAACAAAAAACAAAAAAACCGGAGATTTGGTTAACAAAATAGTCAAAGTCACTCTTATAGAAGTTTTGTTTTATTGTTTGTTTTTTAAAAATTTTTTACCATTTTGTAGCTGACAAGTACTGACAATAAACTGCTATAAGCATGTGTAGAAAAAGGCTCACCTTGAGTAGTTAAGAGTAGGGAAAAGGAATAGTGTGTAGCATCATCTTAATGGTAAGACTTAAGTTGATTTAGTAGCAAATGGAAGTACTAGTGAACCACATAGATTTCAGAAGTAGGAGTAAAAGATTAGAAGATGTGTCATTTTAATCTTCTCTAGACTTTTTCTTAATTTTTAGAAATGTAAGTGGACTGAACAGAGGAAAACCAAAACACAGCTGCTCAATAATAAGTTAAAGTAATTTGACAAACTGCCTGCTATGCATTTCATAGCATTTTAAGGACTATATAAGCAATGGATAAGGCAAAAACTCTGCCTTTAAGGAGATCAGTCATTGGGGGGAAACAGAGAAGCAAACAAACAAAAAGGCAACATATTAGATATTAATATTAATACAGGAAGTTTAAAAGCACAGAGTTCTATAATAATAGGAAAATAGAGGGAATGATTACTCAACTTTTCTTGAAAAAGAGTCAGGAAAATATTGACTGAGAAGGCAGTCATTGACCTGCGTCTTAAAGAATGAATAAGGCTTTTACAGATGGACTAGGGTAGGGATAACTTTCCAGGTATAATGAGGATTTTGTATTCCAGGGACCTTTGAATATTTTAGAATGGCTAGAAAACTTGGTATTATGTAGCACAGAAAAAGTGGTATGACTGAAGAGATAGAGAACTTACCACAAAGGGTATTGAATGCCATGATACATAGTTTATATTTTCTTCTGTAGGGAGCAAGGAGTTAGTGAAGGATTTTAAAAGCAACATGACTCTTGGGAGGTAGATTCAATGTGGGGCTAATCTCTGAGGTATAGGAAATACAGGAAGGAGGAGCAACAGGTTGGGTAGTGGTGGAAGTAGGTTTGGAAAATGTGATTAGTTTTGTAAACATTTTTGAGTTTGAAGTGCCACTGGGGAAGGCATTTGGAAATTTATTTCCAGAGTTCAAGACTGAGCTATCATTGCAGTTTGCTCAGCTATTTACTGAGCTATCTACTGTCAATTTGGATAGTATCTATCATGCAAATTGTAGATTGGCTTGTGCCAATCCAAATGTACTTGGATTGGCTGGTGCACCCTGTTTGTGAGACTCACTGGAGTTTGAAGAGATGACCATTGGAAAATATGCCTAAGCAGTAGCTGCAATTCCAGCCCCAACTTGCAGAGCCAAAACCCTCTTCGTTTTCACTCTCCTGTCCTTGGTCTTAGGCTACTTAAAGCAGCCTTTAGACATAGGGAAAATTGAAAGCCTCTCTTTTAGGAAAAACATTAGGTACTTCTGGAATAGAGAGTTCAAGAAATTAGAAAAATGAACTTTTGAAGCTTTTTCTTTCCCTTTTTTGTTTACTTCATTCTCTTACTCAGTTTTAAAATGCTGGTAATGGTCTTTTTTTTTTTTTTTGGCGATTTTAATGCTTTGGAAAAGATCTCATGGTTTTATCTCCAAAGGAGGAAATTAATTTGATGCCATGGAAATTAGTTTTCTAGTCATATGCCTTGAATGAGTGAAGAATTTCTTTTTCATGGTGGCAGTAAATTTGGGGAAAGCTATAGAAACTTTGATCTGGAAGCTTACACTTTTCCTCTTTAGTGAGAGACTTGGATATTTTATTATTTTCTGTAAAAGAGTGTAATTTGTTGTACAGGTCTAATATTGATCCTTTTTTGGAAGTATGGAAAGAATCTGAGTATAAAGCAGAATTACCTCTGGATGACATGTATTCTCAAGGACACTGTCACAGTGAAACAGTTTATTTAGAAGCTTGTGTTTCCAAACTGTTGAATTTGATATTCACAAAATTGGCATGTGTAAACTTTATTAAACTTCAAGCTGTTTCCTAAGATGAAGATGACAAACTTGGAGGGAAACTTCATTCATTTGGTTTATTTTTATTTTTATTTTTATTTATTTTTATCTTTTTGAGACAGAATCTCACTCTGGTTTGAGACAGAATCTCACTCTGTCCCCCAAGTTGGAGTGCAGTGGTGTGATCTTGGCTCACTGAAACCTCTGCCTCCCGGGTTCAAGCGATTCTCCTGCTTCACTCTCCGAATAGCTGGGATTATAGGTGTGTGCCACCACACCCAGCTAATTTTTGTATTTTTAGTAGAGACGGTTTCGCCACATTGGCCAGGCTGGTGTCAAACTCCTGGCCTTAAAGTGATCCACCCACCTTGGCCTCCCAAAGTGGAGCCCCCGTGCCCCTTGTTTGTGACCTGTCAATATAAATATGCTCAGTAGTGGGGGAAGGGGTGGGGGATGAAAAAGGAAATATGTTTAATATTAAGACTTTGGCCTTTTAGTGTAAAGTGATATTCAAAAATTTCTTCATAGAACATTTGCTTCTTTGCTTGATCATTTTTCTAATTCTGTACATCTAAAATGCCCAGAATTTGAGTTGTTGTTATAGTCTACTAACATAGAACTTTGGAGTAATAAGATGGGAATTTGTCTGTCTTTTGCCAAGACAAGCATTCATAATCTCTAACACAGTATTATTGCCACGAGTACGAGTATGTGATAGACTGTTGAGAATAAACAAAGCAGGCACAGTTGGTCAGTCCTAAGATAAAGGAGATGTTTTTTCTTATATGTTTGTGCATTAAAGAAAAAAAATCTTGAATCTGACCAATGATGTTTTTTTTCCTTGTAAGAAAATTTAACAAATGTTTGGCAAGCTTCTGGAGTCTAAATTTGAAATTATACATTTGTCATTTTCTTTAAATATTTCTTCACCTTAGCTTTGATTATGGAGAAATCACTGTCCTTTGCTGTTTTTTTTTTTTTTCTTTTGAGGCGGAGTCTCACTCTGCACCAGGCTGGAGTGCAGTGGTGCAATCTTGGCTCACTGCAACCTCCGCCTCCCAGGTTCAAATGATTCTCCTGCCTCAGCCTCCTGAGTAGCTGGGACTACAGTTGTGTGCCACCACACCGAGCTAATTTTTGTATTTTTGGTAGAGACAGGGTTTCACCACATTGGCCATGGCCAGGATGGTCTTGATCTCGACCTTGTGATCCGCCCGCCTCGGCCTCCCAAAGTGCTGGGATTACAGGCGTGAGCCACTGTGCCCGGCCTGTCCTCTGCTGTTTTCTGGGCTTATGTTAAAATTATAACTCAATCACCAGTCTTTATAAATTTGCTTGTTTATATTTAAACCAAACCTAATGCTAATTGTGATGTTATTTATTCTCACCTGATTCGAATCATTGGATTCAATTAAATAAGTTTAATTATCATTAAATAACTCTAAGAGAAATAATGTCTATTCGGATGGTGGGAATTTTCTTTCTACATGCAGCCCCATTCTGAATGAATGAAATCAAATCACGTGAAGATCAGGGTCCTAGAGTAATTTAATATTTTGTACATTGGTGATTTGACTCCTCATCTTTATATTACATGTTATATCGAGGGAGGGAGAATAAAATACAAAAATTGCAGAGGTATTTGGAATGTACCTATTTGTTAATTCTATTTGTCATTTCTTTTGTTTCATCTTTTGAGTAATAAGCTGCTTGGAAAAGTTTCTGCTCTTTAGCTGATTTTTTAGCTATAAAAATGTATTTGAAAAGCTCATAAATTTCAGGATTGAAAAGTTAATCCAAAGTTTTAAAAAAAGCTAATTCATTGAAGTAATAACCAAATAATTTTCAATCTTGATTCAACTGTGATTCAAATCTTATACCGTGTGCCCACTTCTATGACTTTTATGTATAAAATTTTTTTAAGAGTCAGAGTTTTTTTTCCTTGATTAATTGGATGTATTTCACAGAATTTCCAATGGCTCACGTTAGTTTTCTTCCTTTTAGAGTTGATCTCTCTAATGTATTAGATCTTCATGCCTTTGATAGTCTCTCTGGAATAAGGTATGTTTTGTATAATTTGGTTACTTTTATTGTTATGTACCTTTTTTTCCCATAGTTAACAGGAATGATTTGCACAATTACATCCATGATTTAAGCTTCCTGCCATTCCTTTGGCGTACAAGACCATTCTTAATGAGGTATATTCTTGGAAGTTTTACTAATTGGTTGTTTGGAAATCATATTGCATTTTCCTGTAGAAATTATAGTGTAAATGATAGTTAACTTTAGAGGCTAATCGTTAACACTTCTACACCAAACACTATGTCTAGTACTCTTTCCATGAGAAAATGCATGAAATACATGGAAAATTTTAGCTTAGGGTTCTCACACAAATAACTCTTTTCACTTTAATAATGGATTAGTTTTCTGCCTTCTCCTGTGGGGAATCTTTTTGCTAAGGGAGGGAAGAAAGATTAGTTATTCTTGTGCATCAGTATCTTTTTCTCTTTTTATTGTAGTAAGAACATCTAACATGAGATCTACCCTCTTAACAATTTTTAAGTGCACAATACAGTATTGCTAGCTATAGGCGTGAGGATGTGCAGCAGATTTCTGGAACGTTTCACTCTTTGTAACTGAAGCTTTATACCCCTTGAATAGCAGCTTCCCATTTCCCTGTCTTCATAGCCCCTGGCATCCACCATTCTACACTCTTTCTGTGGGGTTGACTATTTTAATTACCTGACACAAGTGGAATCATGCATTATTTGTCTTTCTGTGACTGGTTGATTTCACATAGCATAAAGTCATCAAGGTTCATCCATGTTTTTGCATATGGCAAGGTTTCCTTTTTAAGGCTGAATAATATTCCATTTTCTACATATACCACATTTACTTTATCCCTTTTTCTGTTAGTGGACATTTAACTTGTTCTCACAGCTTGGCTATTGCAAATAATGCTGCAATGAATATCTCATAAGTCTCGTATATGTCCATACAAGATCATGAAAATGGACAGCTCTCTGGGTATTTTGAATTGGTGGGGCAATTTTGCTTAAGGGTAGGCATGGTGGGTGGCTCTACACTTGAAACTTCTAATTCTCATTCCTACATATATTTCTTTTCTTTTTATTTATTTATTTTTTTGAGATGGGGTTCTCTGTCACTCAGGCTGGAGTGCAGTGGCACAAACATGGCTTACTGCAGCCTCAACCTGGGCTCAAGTGATCCTCCCATCTCAGCCTCCCAAGTAGCTGGGACCACAGGCATGTGTCACCATGCCTGACTAATTTTTTTTTTTTTAAATTTTCTGTAAGCATGGGGTCTTGCTATGTTGCCTAGGTTGGTCTCAAACTCCTGGGCTCAAGTGATCCTCCTGCCTCAGCCTCCCAAAGTGCTGGGATTACATGTGTGGGCCACCACACCCAGCCTTATATATATATTTCTAATTTTGCCTTAGCCATGCCCTTAAAAACTAATTCTACTTTCAACTATTTTTTTTTTTCACCTTCAGTCTGTAGTATTGTTCACATTTGAAAACAACACCTACAGTAACCTGTGAGGTAGGACATGATAGTGTTTTATTGGACCCCTTTTACTTTATAAATTGGAAAAATTAAATTTGCATGTAGTTTGTAAAAAAAAAAAAAAAAACAAGAAAGAAAGAAAAAAGAAATTGATTGAGATTATTTCAGCAGCCAGAAGTGTGGGACAGGCAGGGCAGTTATTCCTTCTTCTCAGTTTGGAAACTGAAGCTCAGAGAGTAAACTTGTCAGTAACACAGTTATTCAAGAAGTTGTCGTCAGTTGAGAGATATATTTTTCACCTGTAGCTTCTGGTATTGGAGCAGTACCTTTTTAGACTAAACAAATTACGGTTAAAATTATAAAGGTATTTTCGGAGTACCTGGAAAAAATCAGCATTTTGCTTTTCTAGTTCCATTTAGTAGGAAGTCAGGAAAGTTTGGTATACCTGAATTATATGTGAGTTATTTCTATTTTTCTAAAAATTCTTATAAATTATGTAAGGTAAAAATGACTACTTGTTGTTTTATGGTAAATATAGTTATATCCTTTCAAGCCACTGCTGTACAAAGTTGTGAAATCTCCCTGAGCCTTTTTCCCTCATGTCAGCTTCAGGTATCCAGTATCACTTATGCTTGATAATGATTGTATGAAAATCATTCAGAATTATACTATGTTTTTTCATATAAAGCTTTTGTTTCACTAATTTTGAAATGACTGTTCCTCCATTAAGCTAATACAGCCCTAAGCATAAATTTGGTTTGTTCGTTTAAAAATGGTCTTTTTTTCCCATCTTAGTTCTGGCTTTACTAGGGAGATAGATTGGCTGAGGTTGTCACCTAATTCTGGGAGCCTTTGTCTTTTGTTACCCATTTCTGAAATAACCAGAAGTCTAGCCCATCCTAACTTTTCTCTTGATGATCCTTTTCTTCTTTTTACTTCAAGGTTCCAGCCCTTCATTTGACTATCAGTGCTGTTTCACTAGTTAGCCATGATCCCTTTCATCCTCCATGTCTAGATTAGAACTATTTTTTTAATTTGATGCTGTGGGCAGTTTTGATAGTTACAGATCCTGTGATACATTTAAATGTGTTTACAAGGGGAAAAAATGAAACAATACTGCATGAAATTTGCCTTTCTTTTTTTTTTTTTTTTTCCCTTGGAGACAGGGTCTGGGTCTATTGCCCAGGCTAGAGTGCAGTGGTGCGATGTCAGCTCCCTATAGCCTCTGCATCCTGGGCTTAAGCCAGCTTCCCACCTCAGACTCCTGAGTAGCTGGGAGTATAGGCACGCACTACCATGCCTGGCTAATTTTTAATTTTGGTAGAAGATGAGGTTTTGCCATGTTGCCGAAGCTGATCTTAAACTCCTGGGCTCAAGTGATCTGCCCACCTCAGCCTCCCAAAGTAATGGGATTATAAGCATGAGCCACCACACTTGGCCTTTTCTTTTTTTTATATTTATTTAATTATTTTATTTTATTGAGACAGAGTCTCACTCTGACACCTGGGCTGGAGTGCAGTGGCTATCATGGCTCTCTGCAGTCCTGAACTCCTGGACTCAAGTGATCCTCCCATCTCAGCCTCCTGAGTAGCTGGGACTACAGGCTTGCACCCATGCCTGGCTAATTTTTTTATTTTTACTTTTTTGTAGTGACAGGCTCTCGCTACGTTGCTCAGGCTCGTCTTGAACTCCTGGCCTCAAGTGATTCTCCTACTTGGCCTCTCAAAGTGCTGGGATTATAAGCCTGAGCCACTGAACCCAGCAAAATTTGCCTTTCTTAAACTAATTTATCTTTGTTGGGTCCAAGAGCTTGCAAGTTGGTTGTCATTTAATATGTTAAACACTAAAATATTTTTTAGTTGAAATTTTATTTTTTCCCTTTACATATTGTATCCTTTAGTGCTTTATTTCACTAATAAGAATTATAGTATGAAATCATTTCCCACCTCAATATTCAGTATATCAATTTTTGTTTTTCCTTTCTACTTCTGTCTTTTGCTATAATTTGCTGTAATACAGGTACTTTCATCAAGGCATCCAGTTCTTTATATCATTCTATATTTTTACTTGGGAGAAATAGAAATGTTGCTAATTCCATCTTACTGACAATACCTAAATTATTGTTTCTTATAGAACATAATGATTTAAATATACAAAACACTAAACTGAGATTTTTTATATTTTATGCGTGCAGAATTTACATTTTATGTGTGCAGAGACAAAAATTGTTATAAGATTACAAGTTAATGTGCAAGATGATTTCCGATTCATGAATTTCAGGTTTTGATAGCATATCCTTATCCACTAGATTAGTCTTTTAAAAATGTGTATGATAGGGAAAAAATCGAGGGCATGAAATTCTGAGACTTACTGGGAACTAAACTTAAATATTCGTTGTTAGATTTTTTTTTTTTTTTTTTGCTGCATATGAAGTTTTAGGCAGTCATTGTCCAACAACATTAAATACTGAACATATGGGAAAAGCATATGATTTTTCAAAATGTTTTTCTAAAGTAATCTCATTCTACACTTAAGAGCAGTTATAATGCTTTAGTGACACTTGAAGTAGCTATTTAATGTGATCTCACCACTATAGGGAAGGCCATTGCATGACTTTTTTGTGTGTGCTTAACTGCTAAACAGGAGAATCTTTTCCTGAGCAACCAGCTGGGAAGGATTTAATTTGACATTCTCCCTACTGGGACCCCCCAAAGAGACTCATTCCCTCCAATAGTTCCTACAAGTTCTTTCTCTTTCCTAAACGTGCTCTTACTAATTTACCCCTCACTGTTCTTCAAGGCAAAACATCTGCAAGGTTTTAAGTCCTTTCCCCCTCCCGTCCTGTCCCCATCAGTGTTGAAATGTATGCTACAGTTGTTATGGTTGTAATTTGTTATGCCATATTGATCTTCTGGTGCTTTTCATATCAGAACAATGCATTTTTAACATTCTGACTTTCTTTTTCTCTCAATTGGTAACTGACTATATAGAAAATTTACATTTATGGATACTATTTGTTTTTTAATAAGTTCAAGGGAAAACATTGATAAAGGAAAATTTATCCTTTTAATTTTCTTTAGGTGCCAGCATTATTTTCATATTAGGAAGCAGGAGAAAATTAAGGAACTCTGAGCAATACTAGAATGGTTATATATATATTTAAGCTTGTATTAAACCTGTTGGAATGGTAAAGAAATCTACTGACATATTTAACCATACAAAATAGTGTTGCTAAAAGATTAATTTTTATCTTTATTCTGTGCATATGTATATATATGAATGTGTGGTTTTTTTTAAAGAAATTTTAGAAAAACTTAATCTGCCAGCTTTTCTCTATTGGAATTTGTGAACAGTGTGTAAAATTGGAATTACAGAATATTAGAATAGTCAGTTATGGAAAGTCACTTCATTATCCTTGTGTCACTAAATAACGTATAAAGTTAAATCAGAAGTGTATTCATCTCTGAATTTCTAATCAGTTGTTTTTAGTTTGCAGAAAAAACTTCAGCATGTGCCAGGAACACAACCTCACCTTGATCAGGTAAAGAAAAAAATGTAAATCCAAAATTCCTAATGAATGTTTTTAAAGGACCTCTTTAACTAAATAGGCTATGTTTAGGACTATTTTATTATAAACTTTTTCTAAAATGGTATTTTTGAACTGTGTTGATAATTTTTGGAATCTTAAATGCTTTTGACATAGTCTAATTCTATTTCTTAACACATAATAGGAATTCATCAAACCAGATTTGTTTTAGAATCTGAGGAAATCATGCTTTCTAGCCTTTCCATTCTGTAGATTGCTTAGCATATTGATTAGTTCTGATAGGGACTACTCCTTAAAAGCAGCCTGGGGGTTCTATAGGCAGTCTGTTTTTAAGTATGTTGAATTGTTTAAGGAAAGGTCTGATATAAGCATGGCTTATTTAAATAAAAATTGACTTGGAGTTTCACCTTCAGGTAGCACTATAAATTTGAACTCCTTAAGATGTTTTTCATGCTCTAAAATTCTAATCCCTAAGGTAAATATCTAAGATGCTAGGAGCAAATTAAATATAATTTTACTGTACCTGCATTTCTGTTAAGCAGGTCATAGATCGTAGAGCTTTAGGATAACTTCTTTGTTCCACTTAAAACCCTGAGGGGTGGAGTGGGGGATGTGTAAGTGAGCAGTGTGCCTAGTCTTCTTTCCTCTCTCTCAAGTGATCACTCAGTTTTTGAGTTGCTATTGGTTGTAATAGGGCCAAGATAACAGCTACTTGCATTTGTATTCATTTTGGTTCATATTTATGAGCAGGTTTACTACTATGTTTTTGGCACCTTTCCCTGTGAAACTTTTGTTAATAGGATATTCCTCTTCACTTATCTTTAAAATGAATAAATGAGAGAAATACAAGTCCTTGGAGATAGAATTTATGGTAAAAAAAAAACCCAGTTCTTTTTGATAGTCGGTATCTGTCATATAGATGAACATGAAGCACATTTGAGCTTCTGGGTAAAGAACGTGATGCCAAGAATCATAGGGATGAAAAGATGAAGAAAACGCAGTACTCACTTACCATGAACATTTGGAGCGGCCAGTGTCTCCATTCATAGAATCTCGAATGAACCCCTATTGTGGCAGTTATGATGCCTTGTAGTTTGGTTGAAATGCTTTTGCCTTGCATTAGCCTATAAATTCCTTAAATATAAAATCTTTATTGCTTAGTACAGGGCTTGGTGGATACTCAGTGAATATTTGTTAAAAGAATGAAAAGCTGTGTTTCTCAAATGGGGTATAAATCAGAATCACATGTGGAGCTTTTTTTAAAAAAATTCAATAACTCAGTAGTTCTCACCCCTCAATCTCCAGGATTGGGACTTGGGTATGTGTATATTAATGTATATTTTTAACATTTTATTATGGAAGATTTCAAAGATATAAAAGAATAAACAGAATAGTAAAGTAAACCCCTTGTATGCATCACCCAGTTTAAATGGCATCAACATTTAGCTGATTTTATTTCACCTATCCTCCCAACATTTCTTTTGCCTGGAGTATTTAAAAAAAAAAATGTTTTTTAATAGGAAATTTCAAACGTGCATAAGAGTGGAATAGTATAATGAGCCTGTATGTACCTATTGCCCTTGGTGTAGTGTATTAAAGCAAATTCCAGACATTATGTCATTTTACTACTAAATAGGGCATATCTATATTTTTGTAGCCTCTGTAGGAGATTCTGATGCACTGTCCTGCTTTAGATAATATAAACATAGGGAAAAATAGTATCACAGCCAAAGGGCTATGGGATTCAGAGGCATAAACAATTTCATTTGGTTCAGTGGATCTGAGGTGTAAGGGAGGAAATTTATCTTTTCCTCATCTATCACTAGATTCATGGCTGAGGTCTCTCTAACAAGACCAACTATCAAGAGAAATTTCAACATACAAATTTATTTAGTAAGTTTTACTTGACACGAACATTCATAAAACATAACTGTGTATGTTTTTTGTTAGTTATAATATGGAAGAGGATAGTAATGGAGAAGCATAATTAGATAAAACAGTATGGTCTAATAATAAACTGGGAAGAACTTAGCAAGGCCTGTTTGCTCAGATTTTTCTCTGTGACCCTTCATATTCAGACTTAAGGATGTTCTTTTCCTCTGTGTATAGAGAGGGCACCTCTTAAATGAGGGTCTTGTGACCTGCATCAGCGGAAGGTCAGAAAATCTTTCCTAGGTTTTATGACTTGCTTCAGGAGAGAAGGTGAGAGTGACTTTCCTGATTCTGCCATTTTTCTCAAATACTGAGGTGCCATATTTTGGGAAAGCATGTCCTGAACCCCATCAAATGCTTCATGAGGATAGTTTTTTTTTGTTTGTTTTGGTTTATTTATTTGCAAACAGTAAAGCATGCAAATGTGTAATTTTAGTATACAATTCAATGTTTGGGTTTTGTTTTTGGTTTTTTTTTGAGACGGAGTCTCGCTCCAGCTGGAGTCTCACCCAGGCTGGAGTGCAGTGGTGTGACCTTGGCTCACTGCAACTTCCTCCTTCTGGATTCAAGTGAGTCTTGTGCCTCAGCCTCCTGAGTAGCTGGGATTACAGGCATGTACCACCATGCCTGGCTAATTTTTTTTTTTTTTTTTTTTTTTTTTAGTAGAGATGGGGTTTCACCATGTTGGCCAAGCTGGTCTCAAACTCCTGACTTCAGGTGATCCACCCACTTCGGCCTCCCAAAGTGCTGGGATTACAGGCGTGAGCCACTGTGCCCGGCCTCAATGTATTTTTACGTATATTTGTACCTATATATCTGTCTATATGCACATTCAAACACATATCCTTCTAACTCCCACTCAGGTCAAGATATAAAAGATACCCAAAATTGTAAAGAGTTCCTTTTTGCCCCTTCCCAGTCAAAGAAGGGGTAAGTGCTATTCTGACTTACTTAGCAAAAAATAACCTTGAACTGGTAGGATTTTTTTTTGACAGGAAGAAGTAAGGATGAGAGCAATATGGATGTTTAAAAATGAGAAGGTGAGAATCTTATAGATGAGTAGGTCTCTGGTACAGAAGTCTTAGTGGAGAGTTGGTACTGGAATCCTGGTCTAAGGTATTAATACGGTTTTAATTTGCTAGACAAAGAGAACTCAAGCAGTGCTGTCTGTTATGTAAGCTAGATTGGACTTTAGAGTCAGGAGACCATGCGGGAAGATACTGTGTGATGAGGGCCTGAAACGTGTTGGTTACAGTGAGACTAGAAATGGGATAAATCCAGAGCTGTTTCACCAGTAGACTTGCCTGAATATCCTGTCTGAGTATGGATCAGAAAGAAAAGAAGGGGTGATGGGAAACAAGCCTAGATTGACTAGAGAAACCTAGAAATAGAAAAATCGGGAAGGCAAAGTGATTTGGATGATAATGCCATATATTCAGTTGTCCCTGGTGGCCAGATATTATACAGGCAAAGAAGAACAGATGGCTAGAGTGTGAAGGTACAGATTTTGAGTTTAAGCACATTAGGGGGCTTAGTGTTCTGGATGAAGAAAACATATAAAAGTTATTGCATGTTAGGTATTGTTTGCAAAAGAGTAGAAAATGGAGAAATAACCCAGTGGGTTAAAGAAGGAACAGACTAAATAAACAAACCTGAATAAGTTGTTCCTAAATTTTATTTTAGAGACAATTCCTCATTTTGCTTTAGTTTTCTGAATTATTGCCTCACTTTTCTGTTTCTTTCTGTGTCAACATACATGGGAAAAGGAGTTAATTTTAGATTCAAAACAAAAACTGGAAAAAAAAAGTCTGAAATGGGTAATACCAGGACATAGTATGTATGTGTTATTAAGGCTCTATCCCTGAATTTTTAATGCAGTTATCTGTTTTTCATGGATTCTTTGTTTATTCCCCATAAGGAACACCTGAGTTTGGAGAGTGGGAAGGTGGATGAGAAAACCCAAGTGACAAATAATGTTTAGTTTATTATTAGAACTAACTATGAGTTGTGACCCTTATCTTCTGCACTGGGAATTACAGATTTTTTCAGGGTTTTTCTAACGTGAAAAGAGTTTATTGGTGTAGGGAAAACATCTAGTTCCAAAATATAGATCACCCTTCTTGAGCCCCATGATGCGTTATCTTAATTTTTAAAGCCTTTTTGTCTCATACTGGAGTTTATTGTACCCTTGTACCCCTTAAAAATATTAAGTCACATATTTAACCTGACAAAAGCAAAAATCATTATAAAAATCTTTAGGCTGGATGTGGTGGCTCATACTTGTAATCCTAGTGCTTTGACAGGCCAAGGTGGGTGGATTGCTTAAAAACCCAGGAGTTGTAGACCAGCCTGGGCAACATGGTGAAACCCCATTTCTACAAAAAATACAAAAAATTAGCCAGGCATGGTGGCATGTACCTGTAATCCCAGCTACTCGAGAGGCTGAAGTGGGAAGATTGCTTTAGCCTGGGAGTTCAAAGCTGCAGTAAGCCATGATCGTGCCACTGTACTCCAGCCTGGGCAACAGAGTGAGACCCCATCTCAAAAAAATTTATTAAATTAAAATCTTTAATAATAAAGCAATTTTGAGTCGTATTTTGAGACATTCTCAATATAGTTTTCCAACTTGCATTAAAATACATTTTAAACATTTTTGAAGACTAAATTTCTTTTTTTTAACTGACAGTTAATGTTTCATTTGACAACCTTTTGCTGTATATTTTTATGTGGAGTTTTAGGTATTGTAGTGATTTCTTTAATGAAGAAAGAAAATAATTGTCATTTAAAAATGCATGTTATTATTACCCTATGCTATAAAAATAGTTTTAAAATAAAGTATGTTTATTAAGATTTAAAAATAAGTATAGTCATGCACTGCATAACAGCATTTTAGTCAGACTGCATAAGATTATGATGGAGCTGAAAAATTCCTGTCACACAAATACTTACCATTGTGTTATTATTTCCATACACTGTTCAGTACAGTAACATATATGCTGTACAGGTTTGTAGCCTAGGAGCAACAGGCTATACAGCATAGCTTAGGTGTTTAGTAGGTTATACCATCTAGGTTTGTGTAAGTACATTATCATGTTTCTATAACAACAAAATCGCCCAACAGCTCATTTCTCTTTATGTATCCACGACTGTATATTTTTTATTGTGGTAAAAAACACTTAACATGAGACCTACCTTCTTCACAAATTTTTAAGGGTACAATACAGTATTGTTAACTGTATGTACATTGTTATATAGCAGATCTCTAGAACTTTTCATCTTGTATGACTAAAATTATACCCGTTGAACAGCACCTCCCAATTTTCGTCTCCCTCTAACCCCTGGTAACCACCATTTTACTTTCTGATTTGATGAGTTTTACTGTTTTAGACACCTGATATTAGTGGATTCATGCAATAATTGTCCTTCTGTGACTGGCTTATTTCACTTAGTGTAATGTCCTCAAGATTCATCCATGTTGTAGCATATGACAGGATTTTTTTAAGGATACGTAATATTTGATTGTATGCATATTACCACATTTATTTTATCCATTCAACTGTCCTGGACATTTAGGTGGTTGTTAGTGTCTTGACTGCTGCGACAAAATAAGCACTTTTAGAAGTCTCACATTTGCAAGTTCAATTTGAACCTTTTTTTAGTCTACTTGTACTTTTCATAACAAGCAAGAAAGCACTTTTCTGCTTTTCCTATTACTAGTAACAGTGGAGATTAAATATCTCATGTTTTTGGGCATTCTAGAGCCCAACACATCACCTGTTCCTTTCCATACTACCACAACTGACAATCTCTGGAAAGTGCTACCTCCCTGCAGCAGGCCAACCAGCACAAAAATAGTACATTAAACCAGCAAAGCTAAGAACCCTCAAAGAGTACATTTCACCCTCCTACCACCTCCACTGGAACACGTGCTGGTATCCATGGCTGAGAGACCCACAGATGGTTTACATCTCCCGACTCTGTGCAGACTACCCCCCAGTACCAGCCTGGAGCCTGGTAGACTTGCTGGGTGGGCTAGATCCAGAAGAGAGATAGCAATCACTACAGCTCAGCTCTCAGGAAGTCACATCCATAGGAAAAGGGAGAGAGTACTACATCAAGGGACAAAAGAATCTGAACAACAGCCTTCAGCCCTAGACCTTCTCTCTGACAGAGCCTACCCAAATGAGAAGGAACCAGAAAACCAACCCTGGTAGTATGACAAAACAAGGTTCTTTAACACCCCCAAAAAATCACACTAGCTCACCAGCAATGGATCCAAATTAAGAAGAAATCCCTGATTTACTTGAAAAAGAATTCACTAGGTTGATTATTAAGCTAAGGCACCAGAGAAAGGTGAAGCCCAATGTAAGGATATTTTAAAAAAAAAATGATACAAGAAGTAAAGGGAGAAATATTCAATGAACTAGATAGCATAAATAAAAAACAATCAAAACTTTAGGAAATAATGGACACACTTATAGAAATATAAAATGCTCTGGAAAGTCTTAGCAATAGAATTGAACAAGTAGAAGAAAGAAATTCAGAGCCTGAAGACGAGGTCTTCTAATTAACCCAATCCAATAAAGACAAAGAAAAAAGAATAAGAAAATATGAACAAAGCCTTCAAGAAATCTGGAATTATGTTAAATGACCAAACCTAAGAATAACCAGCATTCCTGAGGAAGAAGAGAAATCTAAAAGTTTGTAAAACATATTTGGGGGAATCATTGAGGAAAACTTCCCCAGCTTTGCTAGAGACCTAGATATCCAAATACAAGAAGCACAAAGAACACCTGGGAAATTCATCTCAAGAAGATCAACATCTAGGCACATTGTCGTCAGGTTATCTAAAGTTAAGATGAAAGAAAGAGCTGTGAAACAAAAGCACCAGGTAACCTATAAAGGAAAACCTATCAGATTAACAGCACGTTTCTCAGCAGAAACCCTGCAACCAAAAGGGATTGGAGCCCTATCTTCAGCCTCCTCAAACAAAACAATTATCAGCTGAGAATTTTGTATTCAGCAAAACTAAGCTTCATATATGAAGGCAAGATACAGCTTTTTCAGACAAACAGAGAATTCACCACTACCAAGCCACCAGTGCAAGAATGCTAAAAGGAGCTCTAAATCTTGAAACAAATCCTGGAAACACATCAAAACAGAACCTCTTTAAAGCATAAATATCACAGGACCTATAAAACAAAAATACAATTAGAAAAACAACAACAACAAAAAAACAAGGTATACAGGCAACAAATAGCATGATGAATAGAATGGTACCTCACATCTCAATACTAACGTTGAATATAAATGGCCTAAATGCTCCACTTAAAAGATACAGAATTGCAGAATGGATAAGAATTCACTAACCAACTATCTGTTGCCTTCAAGAGTCCCACCTAACACATAAGGACTCACATAAACTTAAGGTAAAGGGGTGGACCAAGACATTTCATGCAAACGGACACCAAATGTGAGCAGGAGTAGCTATTCTTATAATAGACAAAACAAACTTTAAAGAAACAGCAGTTTAAAAAGACAAAGAGGGACATTATATAATGATAAAAGGCTTTGTCCAACAGTAAAGTATCACAATCCTAAACATACGCACCTAACACTGGAGCTCCCAAATTTATAAAAGAATTACTAATAGACCTAAGAAATGAGACAGACAGCAACACAATAATAGTGAGGGATTTTAATACTCCACTGACAGCACTGGACAGGTCATCAAGACAGAAAGTCAACAAAGAAACGGTGGATTTAAACTATACCTTGGAACAAACGGAGTTAAAAGATATATACAGAATATTCCATCCAACAACCACAGAATATACATTCTGTTCAACAGCACATGAACTTTCTCTAAGATAGACCATATGATAGCCAACAAAATGAGCCTCAATAAATTTTAAGAAACTTAAAATTATATCAAGCACTCTCTCAGACCACAGTGGAATAAAACTGGAAATCAACTCCAAAAGGAACCTTCAAAACCATGCAGATACATGGAATAACCTGCTCCTGAATGATCATTGGGTCAAAGATGAAATCAAGATGGAAATGTAAAAATTCCTCAAACTGAATGACAGTAGTGACACAACCTGTCAACCTCTGGGATACAACAAAGCTGGTGCTAAGAGGAAAGTTCATAGCCCTAAATGCCTACATCAAAAAGTTGGAAAGAGCACAGACAATCTAAGGTCACACCTCAAGGAACTAGAGAAACAAGAACAAACCCAGCAGAAGAAAGGAAAGAAGATCAGAGCGGAATTAAATGAAATTGAAACAAAACAAAAAAATCCAAAAGATAAATGAAACAAAAAGCTGGTTCTTTGAAAAGATAAATAAAATTGATAGACCCATTAGCAAGATTAGCCAAGAAAAGAGAGAAAATCCAAATAAGCTCAATAACAAATGAAACGGGAGATATACAGCTGACACCACAGAAATACAAAAGATATTCAAGGCTACTATGAACACCTTTACATGCATAAACTAGAAAACCTAAAATAGATGGATAAATTCCTGGAAAGATACAACCCTCCTAGCTTAAATCAGGAAGAATTACCCTGAACAGACCAGTAACAAGCAGGGAGATTGAAATGGTAATTTTAAAATTACCAACAAAAAAGTATCCAGGACTAGATGGATTCACAACAGAATTCCACCAGATATTCAAAGAAGAATTGGTACCAGTCCTAAAGACACTATTCCACAAGAGAGAGAAAGAAGGAATCATTCGATGAAGCCAGTATCACCCCAATACCAAAACCAGGAAAGGACATAACCAAAGAAGAAAACTACAGACCAATATCCTTGAACATAGATGCTAAAATCCTTAAGAAAATTCTAGCTAACTGATTCCAACAACATATCAAAAAGATAATCCACCATGATCAAGGGGTTTCATACCAGGGATGCAGGGATGGTTTAATATACACATACACATACCCAAAGCAAGACTAAGCAAAAAGAACAAATCTGAAGGCATCACATTACCTGATTTCAAACTTATACTATGAGGCCATAGTCACCAAAACAGCATGGTACTGTTATAAAAATAGGCACATAGACCAATGGAACAGAATAGAGAACCCAGAAATAAACCCAAATACAGCCAACTGATCTTCAACAAAGCAAACAAAAACGTAAAGTGGGGAAAGGATACCCTTTTCAACAAATGGTGCTGGGATAATTGGCTAGCCACATGTAGGAGAATGAAACTGGATCCTCATCTCTCACTGTATACAAAAATCAACTCAAGATAGATTAAAGACTTAAATCTAAGACCTGAAACTATAAAAATTCTAAAAGACACCATTGGAAAAATCCTTCTAGACATTGGCTTAGGCAAGGATTTCATGAACCCAAAAGCAAATGCAATAAAAACAAAGATAAATAGCTGGGACTTAATTAAACTAAAGAACTTTTGCACAGCAAAAGGAACAGTCAGCAGAGTAAACAGACAACCCACAGAGAAGGAGAAAATCTTTCATAATATATACATCTGACAAAGAACAAATATCCAGAATCTACAATGAACTCCAACGAATCAGCAAGAAAAAAACAAACAATTCCATCAAAAAGTGGGCTAAGGACATGAATAGACAATTCTTAAAAGAAGATATACAAATGGCCAATAAACATACGGAAAAATGCTCAACATCACTAATGATCAGGGAAATGCAAATCAAAACCACAGTGCGATACCACCTTACTTCTGCAAGAATGGCCATAAGATGTTGGCATGGATGTGGTGAACAGGGAACACTTCTACACTGCTGGTGGGAATGTAAACTAGTACAACCACTATGGAAAACAGTATGGAGATTCCTTAAAGAACTAAAAGTAGAACTACCATTTGATCCAGCAATGCCACTACTAGGTATCCACCCAGAGGAAAAGAAGTCATTATACAAAAAAGATATGTGCACACGCATGTTTATAGCTGCACAATTTGTAATTGCAAAAACGTGGAACCAACCCAAATGCCCATCAGTTAATGCATGGATAGAGTAACTGTGATATATATACAGACAACGGAGTACTACTCAGCCATAAAAAGGAGTGAATTAATGGCATTCGCAGTGACCTGGATAAGATTGGAGACTATTATTCTAAGTGAAAGAACTCAGGAATGGAAAACCAAACATCGCTATGTTCTCACTCATAAGTGGGAGCTAAGCTATGAGGATGCAAAGGCATAAGAATGACACAATGGACTTTGGGGACTCAGGGAGAAAGGGTGGGAAGGGGATGAGGGATAAAAGACAAAAATTGGGTGCAGTGTGTACTGCTCAGGTGATGGGTATACCAAAATCTCACAAATCACCACTAAAGAAGTTAACCAACACCACCTGTTCCCCAATAATCTATGGAAAGAAAGAAATGTCTCATATGTTTCTGCCTAAATTGGTCTTTAATACTTACCTTTAGCGATTCTCTGAGTTTGGATTATAAAATAGTTTTGGTCTTTTTGTATTTTCTGCTGTAAGCCTGTATGATTATGTAATGGTGAGTAAAATTGCTAGGCCAGATATGCAGTTCTAGGAAGTTATGCAAAGCTGTGCTTTAGTATATTATTTTCTACCTTTTTTAAAGTCATTTTGAGCTTGGCTTTTGAGCCTCTATTTTCCAAGGTGGGGTGTATGTTTTTATAATGTTATGCTTAGCCCTTGTGTATTTTCATCTCTGAGTTTGAAATTTGGGGTTATATTGGCAAAGGGAGGTTTGGGTTTTAATTATGTGACCTGTTAGAGGAAATGTTAAGCTTGTGTTTCTTTAGGGTAGACAGTGAGAGATTTATCAAGATAAAGAAGAAAAATAAATCCTAAAGTTAATATTCAATACATGATGATGTCACCCTTACTAAAGCCAAAGGAGGCATTATCCTATCATTCTCATTGCTAAGAACTCTTCTTTTGGCACATGCTTATTCAGTTAAAGATAAGCCAAGCCTTTCTTTTGTATTTTTTTTTAAGAGAACAAATTTACTTTGGTTTTGAGTTTTATTCCTGGCTCTGGGTAGCTTATTTTTTTGACCCTTATTTTCCCCAATTTATAAAATGAAATAGTTATCTTCATTCCCCAGGATTGTTGTGAAGAGTAAGTCAAAAGATAAAATGAGGTGACTCAGGCAAAAGTACCTGGCCTTGTGTAGTGAGTACATTGTATGTGTTACATATATTCTTATTGCTGAGAATCCACGAAAGAATGAATTAAATAATGAGGACCCTTTTGTCGGGTTTTTGAGTGAGTTTTTTAAAATACAAGGTAGTAGTTTGTGTAAATACTAAATCCATTGGTACCTCTGCAGAATGTAGGAAATGGAGTTTCTAATTCCAAAAAAACAGCACATATGCTGAGGAAAGTATAATACCTAATATATGTGGTTTAAGCACACATGTTTAAGCAATGTAAAATTCCATGAATATGTTCCTTTTCATCTTAAAATTTGTGATTTAAAAAATATATTGATATTACTATAAAGAATTATTATTATTTCCCTTGGTTTACAGAGTATTGTTACAATCACATTTGAAGTACCAGGAAATGCAAAGGAAGAACCTCTTAATATATTTATTCAGGTGAATGCAATTTTTAACTGATTAATGATTTATCAACGATTTTGTTACATAGTTGTTGCTATTAGCAGTGGTTGGTATTATTAAAATATGTCACTTGATACAGAATCTCCTGTGGGAAAAGAATGTGAGAAACAAGGACAATCACTGCATGGAGGTCATAAGGCTGAAGGTACAGTTTACTGTTGCAGACTTTTGGACAAAGTCCTTTTCTTGGCTGTTATAAAAACTATATTTGGTTTTAAACAGAAACACTGGTTTTAGTACAAATCATCTTTGTCTACTTTCATTTTTCTTTATTATTTTCATGATTGAAAAGGAGCTTTGGAAATCACTGCATAAGGCATGAGTTATTTGCACAACTTCCTTTCGGGTTGCAGCTAGAACAACCTGTGTGCTTTGAAATGTTACCTTCTGCTCTCTATTCCCAAGTACAGAGAAATAATGTTGCAAATCTCACTTCTGCTGAACATTATGCTTCCTGATGCATTTAGCAGACACTTAACATTTGTCATACTCTAAACAAAGTTACAAAGGACTAGAAGAATTCTTGTTCTGTATTTAGAAACCCACTCACATTACTTGATATTTGGGTATTTAAGTCATGAAAGGTATTTCTTCCAGGAAGCAGTGATTCTAGGTGTATGCTTAACCAGTCAGTTGAGTGTCTACTCTTGTGTGTTCACAAGTGTGCACAAAGTTTTTGGTATATTAAGAACATTATTTCAAATAAATTAATTTCATCCCCATAGGAGCCAGTTTATCAGATAATTCGTTTCTCATTTCTGCAAATCAATACAAAACGAGCTTTTATTCAGATAAATATAATAGTTTTTCTTTATTTCATCATTGTTCATTGATTGCAACCCATTTCTAAAACAAATTATTTAATATAACCAAAATCCTTTAACTTCTCAACTTTTCCCACTAAAACTGTGAAACATTATATAAAATCTTTAATCAGTAGGATATGATACATATTTCATCATTTTGTTTCAGGTTTTGGTTGTGATAAATAACACTGAAAAACCATCCTAATATATTTATTAACTTTATCATTAGAAAAGGGGATTGTTCAAAAAAAAAAATCAATACACAGAAACCTTTTTTGAAAATTAAAAACATTAAGAAACTTCTTGTAATTCACAAATAATTGGAATTAAGTAATTTTCTCAGCTTAAGAGTTTGTATTTTTTAAGTGAATATCAATAATTAATCCATTAACATCGATGCTCTATTTCTGCTTTTAAGTTTGAACTGAGGCTGATTAATGTTCAGTCAATTCTCCTTTGAGCAGGGATTGGTGTCAATCAAAGACAAATCACAACAAGTGATTGTCCAGGGTGTCCATGAGCTCTATGATCTGGAGGAGACTCCAGTGAGCTGGAAGGATGACACTGAGAGAACAAATCGATTGGTCCTCATAGGTAAGTCTCAAAGGATTAACAGTTTCAAAACAAAGTGAAAAATATATTTGAAAGGGATATCATGTGCCACTTAAACAAATTAACCATTCAGGTCCTCTTTTATAACTAAATAAACTTGTGGTCAGTGTTTCGTCTTTATCATGTTATAACATTCATAAAAGCTTGTTAGGACTTTTGTTCTTTTTCAGTTTTAGAAAAGTGATTAATCCAAGCACCAATGTGGTTTTGATGTACTGAACTGGAAAGTTAAAGATGGAATCACTCAATTACTATTCTTTTTGTAGATTTCTAAACACCATAAAGCATTTAATGAACTGGAATTGATAGGTGAACTGTGTCATTTTAATAAGCATAATGTAATCACGTCATATTTTGTTTTGTTTGCAGGCAAGAATTTAGATAAGGATATCCTTAAACAGCTATTTATAGCTACTGTGACAGAAACAGAAAAGCGGTGGACAGCACATTTCAAAGAAGATCAAGTTTGTACATAACACTAGAAGCATTTCTTATCAAAAGGATTGGATAATAAAAATAAGTTTCTACTGGGTATATTTCAAGCATTTATTTATTACTTTAGTTATGAATTCCAATATACTTTAAAATGGTATTTATTTTACAGCATACATAAAATGTAGCAAATCAGTACTGTAAAACATTTAACATTCATACAATTATATATAATATCTTTTTTTAAGAATGGTATTTCACAAAAATATCTTGAAATTGGCTTTGGAGTTTACATATACTGAACATGAAAATTTATAATAATGATGATAAAACTTTCAACATTGTCATTTTTTCTTAGAACTTCAGTTGATTGCAGAGATATAATGATTACATTGTTATTAAATTTTTTTAAAACAAGTGTCACCATTTTATGACATGAAATAAAAGGTTATGACTGTTATTGATGTTGATGTTGACGACCTGATCACCTGGCTGAAGGAGTGTTTGTCAGGTTTCTCCATTGTGAAGTTACTCTTTTCCCCCATTTCATACTGTGCTCTTTGGAAGGAAGTCACTATGCACAGCCCACACTAAGGAATGGGGAGTTGTAATGTACTTTCTTGGGAGTGGTCTATGTAGTTAATTGAAATTCTTCTGCAAGGGACAGTTGTCCATTTCTCTTTGTTTATTAGTTCGATCATTTATGTTTATCAGTGTGGACACATGAATATTTTATACTTTGGGTTACAATTTAATACTACTTTATTTTGTTGCTCAGATTATCCCAGCTTTGGCCATTGGGAACTCCTTCAGTTTTCTCCTGTTCCCCCTTTGACATACCCCCATTAATGTGGGTTTTGTGTTTTGTTTTTGAGCGCCTACTTATTTTTCTCCTTTAATTTTAAATAACCCCAATCCCTGTTGAAGCTGGCGCTAGGAAAACTAACAATACTCCCTTTCCCAGGTCATCCAATTCCCATGCTGATGGAGGAAATGTGCCTCACATGCCGGGGGCGCTGGGGAGGAGGCGTCTGGGATTATGTGGTTGAATAAGACACCTGGCCTGGCCCTCCTGGAGCTTAGTTTAGTAGGTCACACAAGCAGTCATTGGTAAATTTGGGATTCAAACAAATCTGTTAGGCTCAAACCTGTCTGTTATTTGTTCTCCAAGCTTCATATAAACTGAGGAGCCTTAAAGGGTAAAAACTTCAGGAGCAGCGAAGTTTTAAAAAAAGATTAGCAAGAAAGCTCTTTTCCAGATTTTATCCTGAAGGCACTAGCTACTTTAAGCTATTTTTTATTATATTTTGCCCTTGCAGTTGGCATTTGATTTGTCACTGAACACTCATTGTCATAATTATAGACGCTATGTGACTATCAATGGCATAATATTCTTTTATGCTGCATTTTTATTAGATGGCACCTCAAAGTTTTCCCAAGTAGGTGGGTTTTAAATTATGAATATATACCGTGGCATAGTGTCTTACTTAGTATTTTAATAAGATCCTTATTTACATAACAAATATTTGTTTTATTCCTCTGTAGTGCTACTTTAGTCTCTGAGCTAGTTTTAATGAAGCCAATCTAAAAATCGTGTTACTTCTAAGGATGTTGAGTGAGTGAGTTGAACAGTTCTGCTGTCATATTGCCCCTCCCCAGTGCAGATAGTGAATGAGGACCCACTGATTTAAAGGCAACACTGCAGCCCCTTCTTGCCTCATTGAAGTCCCAAGTTTTATTATTACAGTAAAAGCACTTAATGTTGACATTTCTGAAAGAATGAAGAGGCCGGGCACGGCGGCTCACGCCAGTAATCCCAGCACTTTGGGAGGCTGAGGCAAGTGGATCATGAGGTCAGGACATCGAGACCATCCTGGCTAACGGTGAAACCCCGTCTCTACTAAAAATACAAAAAATTAGCCAGGCGTGGTGGCGAGCGCCTGTAGTCCCAGCTACTTGGGAGGCTGTGGCAGGAGAATGGCGTGAACCCGGGAGGCGGAGCTTGCAGTGAGCTGAGATCGCCCCACTGCACTCCAGCCTGGGCGACAGAGCGAGACTCCATCCCAAATAAATAAATAACCAACCAAATTAGCCGGGCGTGGTGGCGGGCGCCTGTAGTCCCAACTACTCAGGAGGCTGAGGCAGGAGAATGGCGTGAACCCGGGAGGTGGAGCTTGCAGTGATCCTAGATTGTGTCACTGCACTCCAGCCTGGGCGACAGAGCGAGACTCCATCCCAAATAAATAAATAACCAACCAAATTAGCCGGGCGTGGTGGCGGGCGCCTGTAGTCCCAACTACTCAGGAGGCTGAGGCAGGAGAATGGCGTGAACCCGGGAGGTGGAGCTTGCAGTGATCCTAGATTGTGTCACTGCACTCCAGCCTGGGCGACAGAGCCACTCCGTCTCAAAAAAAAAAAAAAAAAAAAAAAAAGGAAAAAAAGAATGAAGAGCTAGAGCCAGGCATAGTGGCAGGCCTGTAGTCCCACCTACTCAGGAGGCTGAGGAGGGAGGATCACTTGAGCCCAGGAATTCAAAGCTAGCCTGTGCAACATAGACCCTGTCTCTAAAAATGAATTGGTTAAAAAGGATGAAGAAAGGAAGGAGGAAAGGGAGAGAGAGAAGCCCTTATAGACTGGGTGCATTTCTTGTATGTGGGGCCACTGTGTAAGAACAGGATTTTTCAAACTGGGCCCATACTGGTATGTGTGAAATCAATTTAGTTGGTTATGGCCATTTTTTTTTTAAAAGGAAATATCAGTGATCACTATAGTGTAAGTATATTGTTTCGCGAAACCCATCTTGGTTACGTATTATGTCTGTATGTGTAAGACTGTGATATAAAACGTATTTCTTACTGTGGTTAAATATTCAAAGAAGTTGGAGAACCATTGCTGCAAGGGGACAGAGGACTCCGTGTGAGCTCTCCTGCCTTCCCTGAATAAACTTACACAATTTAGTGCTGGGACATTTGAACCTTTTCTGAAAATTTGAGTCAGGGAGAGCATCTTGGGGAGGTGGGGAGGAAGGTAGAAGGAGCAAAGCAACACCCCCCTGAAGCCTGGGAATATTGTCAGAACCTTAAATATAATTCAGCTCACCATTCTGGATAAGGACAGACTCTACCAATGAAAATGGGTGATTACCAGCTGTGAAACACAAAAACATACTTTTACGGTTACACATTCCTTTACAAACAACCGTGTACATTTCAGCCTCCCGCCCCACCATTTCTTTTCTCCAGGAGGGAAGGCTGCATGTTGAGGTGGTCATAGAATGTTGAGTATCATACTTTCCTACCTCGCTTTTATTTGCGCGGTTTTAAATGCGCCTGAACAGAACCCATGCAAAGGCTTGCCAACTGGCTGGCTGCGCCGGATGAGTAGAGCATCTTCCTTGGTGGCAGGTGGGTGCGAGGAGGAGGGGGCTGGGCTTTTCTCCGTACCGGTGTTTGCCCAGAAGACCCTCATCATTGGACTACGTCAGGAGGAAGTGGCACCGCTCCGAGGTAGGGGAAGAAGGGTTATAAAGGGGGGAGTCCACCACACATGGTCTCGAAGAAGCTTTTATAAAAGGCAAAGGCATCTTTGCTGGACGTTGTTGGAAAGGAGTAGAAACAAGCAGACGAAAACATCCCAAAGGGTAACCACTAGCTTTCCTGCTTCTTGCAACATTCATCCCAGGCTTCCAGCTCAGCCCGCCCCAGGCCAGGTGATCGGCCGCCACATCCCCTGCGACTGAAACACCTGCTCCTCCATGAACTTGCCAAGAGCTGAGCGCCTTCGCTCCACGCCGCAGCGCAGCCTCCGGGACTCCGATGGGGAAGACGGTAAAATCCATGTCCTGGGAGAGGAGGAAGATGAAGACGAGGAGGAAGATGAGAAGGAAGTGAGCCAGCAGTTCCTAGAGCAGTCGCCCCAGCCGGGGCTGCAGGTGGCCCGGTGGGGCGGGGGTGCGCTTCCCCGAGAGCACATCGAAGGCGGCGGCGGCCCGAGCGACCCCTCAGAGTTTGGCACCAAGTTCAGGGCACCGCCAAGGTCTGCGGCGGCCTCTGAAGATGCCCAGCAGCCGGCAAAGCCCCCCTACTCGTACATCGCGCTCATCACCATGGCCATCCTGCAAAGCCCGCACAAGCGCCTCACGCTCAGCGGCATCTGCGCCTTCATTAGTGGCCGCTTCCCCTACTACCGCCGCAAGTTCCCCGCCTGGCAGAACAGCATCCGCCACAACCTCTCGCTGAACGACTGCTTCGTCAAGATCCCCCGCGAGCCGGGCCACCCAGGCAAGGGCAACTACTGGAGCCTGGACCCCGCCTCCCAGGACATGTTCGACAATGGCAGCTTTCTCCGGCGTAGGAAGCGTTTCAAGCGCCACCAACTGATCCCAGGAGACCACCTGCCCCACCCCTTCCCTCTACCTGCTGCACACGCCGCCCTGCACAACCCCCACCCAGGCCCTTTGCTTGGGGCCCCTGCCCCGCCGCAGCCTGTGCCGGGGGCCTACCCCACCACCGCCCCCGGGAGACGCCCGTACGCTCTACTGCACCCGCATCCTCTTCGCTACCTACTGCTCTCGGCCCCCGCCTATGCCGGGGCACCGAAGAAAGCAGAAGGCGCGGACCTGGCGACCCCCGGCACCCTTCCCGTGCTGCAGCCCTCACTTGGTCCTCAGCCTTGGGAGGAGGGCAAGGGTCTGGCTTCGCGACCGGGAGGCGGATGCATCTCTTTCAGCATTGAGAGTATTATGCAAGGGGTCAGGGGAGCGGGTACAGGGGCTGCGCAGAGTTTGTCCCCGACCGCTTGGAGCTACTGCCACCTGCTCCAGCGACCATCATGCCTGTTGCATCCCCAGGCCGCTGCCCCTTTGCTGCAAGTGTCCGCTGCCGCCGCTGCTCGGACAATTTTGCAGCAACAGCAGCAGCATCAGGAGGAGGACTGCTCCAACGGCTGCGCTCCCACCAAGGGCGCGGTGCTGGGTGGGCACCTGTCGGCCGCCTCGGCGCTGCTGAGGTATCAGGCAGTGGCAGAGGGCTCTAGGCTGACATCGCTGGCTGCCCCTTTGGGCGGAGAGGGGACCTCACCAGCTTTTTGAGTATCACCCACGCCCAGTTCCCTGGCCCACTCCGCAGGGCCCTCCTAGAGCAAGGTGGGAGGAGGGAGCGACACGCAGCTGCTCACTCCACCTTGCGCGGCCCATACTGGGCTTGTGCATCTGAATCCCGCTGGAGAGCAAACACGAACTTCTGTTCGCTGCAAAATGGTTAGAAAGAAACAGCTGGATTACGTTCCTCTAAAAACCACCTGAACGTAACCTTCGCAGGGCGTCAAGTCGTCTTTTCTTGCCTTCGGTTGTGGCTTCTACGGTTTTCCCGATTTGCACATTTCCTGGGGTGCTATGAACGTGAGTGGGGTATTTTGTTCTGGCATTAAAAGAAAAACAAGCAAGCAACAAAAACACAGCCTCCGATGCCAAACATGTTCCCCCTTCTTCACTTCCTTGAAACTGGAAGTATTATTCCTAAGTCAAGTGCAAAATGCTTCTGCTCTCTGTGTCTTCCAGATAGGGATGTTTAATGTAAGTAGGATATTAATTTCAGAACATTGATTTCTTATCTGTGTGTCTGACGTGCCATCTTTAATGTTAAAATTAAGATGTTAAAATTAAGCCTAGTTATATAGACGAAATAAAATGCTAAGTCACTATACTACATCGTTTATTTTCTATTACGTCTCATTCTTCCCTTTCTAAATGGAACTTTTTAAAACACACATTATTTTCTCTCAATTTATTTTCACAATTCATATTTATTATAGATAGCAGAAGTAATCCATTTTAATATGGCCTTTAAAAATTCCAAGTATTTGAGGTTGAAAATGTCCTGGCTTTTAAAATAGGAAATTTACTATTTATGAGACTTCCAAAAGAAAAGAATAGGAAGGCATGTAAATATATTCTCCATTTATTTTTCATCACCCCCAACAAGCTGGAAAACCATTTGAGATCAATTTGGAATGTAGTGGCCAACATGTACTCAGGGAAAAATAAAAGGATATATACATATATATATATTTTAAGCACTAGAATTTTCAAAACTTATTTCTTAAAAAAAAAAAAAACTCTGAAAAGACTTTGCAACTAGAAAGGTTTAAGTGTTACTCGGCGTCAGGGGACGGAGTGGGGGGAACCAGACAAGAACGCCCATCATGAATTGCTCCCCACAAAGAAAACAAATTTCTAGGAACTTGGCCGTTTTCCCCTGTCCTGAGTGGGGTTCTCGATTCCGTGCCGCTTTAAGAGAAGCTGCTCTGTGAATGTGAGAAAGTTTTTCCCCCAGTCCCCATCTACTCCCCACCCCCAGCTATGAATTTCTTATTTCAGGAGGGAGGACAAACATGGAGACACACATTTTTACAGTAGTCTAATTGGCCGATTTTTCTCCGGCTTCTCTTCTCCATCCTGTCTCTTGGAATTTCTTGGCATGCCCTACCTGAGATCCCCTACGGGAGATTTCCTCCTGGCTCCTGCGGTTCTGAGGACGTTCTGAAAAGTTGCCAAGCCCCACCTTTGTTAGCTGCCCAGACCCCAGCTTCCAATTCTTCCCTCTTCTTTGCACAGGTAGCCGTCAGCCCCATAGCACCACCAGCGTCCGAAATAGACCACTTTTAGCAAATCCGGCCGGGCTGGGGCAGTCTAAGAGTTTGGAAACAAAGTGAG
Organism: Pongo abelii; assembly: GCF_028885655.2. Classification (NCBI taxonomy): domain Eukaryota; kingdom Metazoa; phylum Chordata; class Mammalia; order Primates; family Hominidae; genus Pongo; species Pongo abelii. Next base: position 58,658,482 of record NC_071998.2, read on the forward strand.
AATAGAGGGGTCCTATTTCAAGCCAGGTTCTCGCTGGTTCACGTTCCAACTCCCCTCTGCCCTTTGTGCGAAAATGTCTCCAGGCCGACCTTCATTCATTTATTATCAACGAACGTCCTGGGAGAGCGGCTACAGTCGGCCGCTGAACCCAGAAGGCACTTTCTCTAGGCTTTCTTGGCACCCTCCCAATTATCTTCCTTCTCTTGCCCGAGGCCAGACCAACACAGCTACGAACAAGGGTGACTGAGGGTCAGACCCCTTCCCGGAACGGCCTCCAAGCTCCTAATTTTTGCCAAATGTTAAACTATATCCAAAGATGAATATTTAAACAATCAATTCAGTGGCGGAGTAAATTAAACGTTATTCTCCGATCAAACAGGAGCTTCGGGTCCACCTGTTTGGAAGCACCCAGGCGGCTTGGAGAGGTCCGGCCTTCGGGTGCGACCCGCAGGGGTTGCCCTGCCCGGCTCGCGGAACGGACGGTCACCTGGCGCGGCTACGAACCCGCCAACGACACCAAGCACTTGCCGGGCAGACCAGGCGTCGTGGAGGCGCCGCAGCACCCCCCCCCCCCCCCCCGGCAACGACGCGTCCCAGGGGCGCGTAGTGCTTGGCGCGGTGACCAGATCGGGCCGCCTTCCTGACTGCACAGAGCAAGACGCCACACTCTGGATCCCAGGCCGGGTCCCTGTGGTTCTGCAGGGAGGTCCCGGACGCCTCCCAGATCTTGGGCTTCTGTAACCCTGAGTCTGGGTTTTAAAATCACAGCTCTTCCAAGTTGCACGAAGAGTCCAGGGTCGAGGGTCAAGGGTGGTCTTCGACCCGCTGGATCGTCTTCTTGAGAATTAGCTGAGAGCTAAGCCTAGAGCTGCCCAGGGAAGGAAGCCAAAAGGCTGGAGCCGAGCGCAAAGGGCTGGGAGACGCGGGGAGGCCCCTTACCCCCGCACCCCCTCCCCCCCCCCACTGTCCTGCCCGCTAATAACGCTAATAATAGTAACAGTATTGGCCAACTGTTTCCCCCCTGCTCCTGGTCTGCCAGGCACCGGATCCTCCTTTAGCACTCCCAGCACTCACTGAAGAAGGCACTATAGAATTCTCCATTTTCCAGACTAGAAATAGGTAACTCGGAGAAATTAAGAAACTCGCCCGAGGACCCTCAGGCAGTAGCACCTGGCCAGGTTTGCTTTCTGAACCACCAACTCCACTGGCTCACGCCGCCTTTCCTGCCTGGGCCTCTTGCGGGTCGCAGGGGTGGAAGCCTGACCTGGGCCAGGGCCCCGAATTCTTTCTCCTGGCCTCTGTCCCACGGCCCCCGGTGCCAGGAAGCGCATTTCTCTCCCCGAGACCCAGACGCGCCGAAAGACTCGCGCGGTCAGTTCCCTACCCCGGCGCCCTGGGCTGAGCGTTTTCTTCCAAGCCTCTGCCGAGCGCGGGGAACGGCGCCGCCAGACTCCCCCAGACCGCGCTCCGGCTCACGCCTGACTAGAGCATTCTGCTTCACAGAGGAGAGTTCTGTGCGTTCTTCCTCCCAGGTGTGATTTTCGTTCTTTTTCCTCTCGTGGTCCCCAAGAACCCAGGCACCCCTCGACTTAGGTGCCGGCCGTACCGGGAATCCCTCCCCTGGACTCCCTGCGGGCCCGAAGCCACCTCCTAATCCCAGCCCCCTTCCCAAGGCGGCGGAGGTGGGCAGCTCCGTGCTCCGCGCCGCCCCGCGAAGTCGGAATTCCTCTTCGGAGTCTTGATCCAGCTCTCCACTTCGTCGCCCCGCACTGGATCCTGGCAGCGTGAAACTTGCCCAGGAAGCTGGGCTGCGCTGGCCTGGGGTGAAGGTCCAAGAGACGAGGGGGCCGGGACGCGGGGCTGTCGCAAGGACTGGCCCTCTGCGAATCCTCAGGCCAGCAGGCCCGGGACTATAGGAGTAGGAGTGGAGGTGGTGGCCACTGGAGAGTAGAGAGAACGTCCAGGAACCGGTGGACTAGGGGTCCCTGGCGGCTGGCCGAGGGTTGCAAGCAGAGGGGACTGTCGGTTGCCAGCAAGTCCCACGCAGGTGCCTTCTGGCACGGCAGTAACATTCTACAGTGCCGATTCTGTGTACATTGAGTATCGAAAATGAATAAAATCTGTTTATACATTGGAATGTAGCTTATGATTCCAAAATCTCATCTCCAGGCTGCCTAGATCACACGGCCCCGTTCTTTTCATGTTTACTTAATAACGGTCGTTAGAAAATTTAAAGAAACAGCAGAAACCACGAGAAAAATAATGGAACCAGACGGCGGTAAGGACTAACAAGGCTGGCGGGGAGACTTAGCAAATGGTGGCTTCTGAGAGTTTGCACCAGTCCTTCACCACATTTTATTGGAAGTGTGGAGAGTCATGATTCTCATTCCTCCCCAGCCTTCCGGAAAAATGCTCAGAAATTTCTTTCCACATTGACACCTGATTACAGTCTAAATAGTAACCTTATTCTAATTGTTAATGTAACCTTCTCATAATTTCTACAAAAATACTTTAGTTTTTCTAGCTATGTTTTCGTGTAATCACTGAAATTATTTTAATTGGTTTTAAGCATTCATTGATTCCATATACACCACCTGCAAAAAACTTACATAGGTGATCACTAACAATACTAGAATTCGCCCCATCCAAAGAAAACATTAGAGTAGAGAAAGAAAAAGGATTTGAGAATCCAGTATGAAATTCAGTTAATCATTAGTTCCCTGTTACTCAACTACCTTAACATTGTTAGGTTTACCTGAACATAAACTTCATTTTCTTAATTGTTCTTAGAACAAAGGGATATGTTTATTGAAATCAGTAATTAAGAATATTTTGGGACAGTTATGATTTACTTAGCCAGTGAAGCAGTTTCTATTCCCAAATCCAGGCAAAGAGAACAATAAGATTAAACGTAGCCTAAGAGATTTCCTTTTTGTCAAATAATGTGATTTTGCTATGTATAAAGGAGATGTCTATATGTAAGGGCATATTTATGACCAGTAGTTCCTAAAATTAAGGGGACTATTATTGTGTTATTCAAGGTATCAGTTGTATAGGATACATTATGTCATATTTCAAACAATGTTTATATTTTCTTTAAGTTTAAAGAGATTAGTTTAATTAACCTCTATGTACTTCTCCTCTGGGCCAACCTTGTGTCTTCTTTATCTGCTGACAGTCCCCTCACCACTGAATTATTTTGAATCAAATCCCAGATAGTCTATCATTGTATTGTATTTTTGAATATTTCTCTAAAAGATAATAATTCCATCAATGAGACTGGGTGCAGTGGCTCCTCCCTGTAATCCCAGCTCTTTGGGAGGCTGAGGTTGGAGGATCACTTTAGGCCAGGAGTTCAAGACCACCCTGAGCAACATAGCAAGACCTCATTTATAAAAAAGAAGATTCCCATCAATGTAACCACAATACCATTATCACACCTAAATAATCCATTAATAGCATCAGTTTATCCAGGCAATATTTAAATATCCTCAATTGTCTAAAAACTTTTTGTTTAGTTGGTTGGTTTGAATTAGAATGCTAATAAGGGCTATGTATTTTGTTTGGTTGATATGGGCTATTATATCTCTTTTAGATTTCCTCAATCCTCTTTTTTTCCCCCCCTTGCATTTTTATGGGAGAAACTGAACTGTTTGTTCTGAAGAGACTGACATTCTGGACTTTGTAGCTGCAGGTAATAGTTTTTTGGCAAGATATTCCCAGGGATAAGATCGTTTATTCAGACTTTTGAATATTGGCAAATAATAACATTGTTTGTAGAGGAAGGATTAGTCAAGATATTTTGAAGAATCAACTATCGAAAAAACAAATTTTTATCAGAGTAAGCATGGATCTGGTAAAGATTATGTGAAATTTTCCTAAACGCAAATACAATCTAAAATTGTAATGTCCTACAATTAAAAAATAGATTATTTTCCATATATTTATAGAAATATAAATGATCAATCAACTATTTCATTGAAAATTTTAAATCTAGTTTTATTTTGAGGAGAATAAAGTTTTTTATATCTTTAATATTTTAGTTGAAGATCCAAAGAAATTTTATGTTAAAACTTTAGGTTTTATATTGTTTTGTGTTTTAAAACATAAAATCTAAAATGTGGTAATATCCATGAGGTGCAGATAGAGTAATAGCACAAATTCTGTGCTCATGAAAATTCATTTTAGGATAGCTTAATTAAAGGGACTCAGGATTTGAACGATATTAGATTAGACAGAAAAAAGTTCACTTGAGTGTAAGACATAAGTAATAAAAACCAAAGGTAGCTAACTTTTTTAGGCTTCTGATTTCTTTAATGAGTATGCATATGAAATAAAATTTCCATGTCCATGTCCATTTTTCCATGGTGCATTGGGCTTCTATAATTTCGTCTATCTCATCCTGCAGTTATTTTCACGGGTTTCTGTGTCCACCACTATCTGGAATCTCTGAGACGGTGAAAACGAAATCTTATTCTTCTTTATATTTCAAACAATTCCTAGCACATTATCAAAAATACCTGATAAAATTTATTGTGTGTGTAATACTGGTAAGCATGCAAGAGGGTGGTAAATATATAGGCTTTAAGTTTAGATAGATCTAAATATTATTAAAATTACCAAATTATTGTTTTTAAAAAGTATTATTTTCCTAGGACAACTAGAGATTTTTAGATAAGGCTGGATTTGCAATACTTTAAGTAACAGGTCACAGTCCTCAAGTATTTAATGCCGATTTGGTAAGCAGCTGATGTTTTATGTAATACTGTCGGGTATTTTTTATTTGCGTGTATTTTCTGATGCACTGGATCCGGCACTTCATACCACGTCATATATCTGTTTATAATATATACAAATGTATTTTCATATATAATATATTTGATGTTTGATGGCTTTGAAACTTTAATCTTGAAATAGATTTTAAATTTTTATTAAAACTATTTAAATAACTACTGTAAGGAAAGAGCTCTTATTTGTTGAGATAAAATGTAGATTCATGTTTCCTTGGGGACTAGTCTAGTTTCCAAGGATAGATGGCGGTGAGGAGTTGGGTATCTAGATGGAATTTCTGTTGGTTTGGATTCCAGCTCTGCTGCTTACCAGCTTTGTGACCTCAGGCAAACAACTTAACCTCTCCAAGCCTCAATTTCCCCATCTATATAATGGTGATATTTATAAGTTTCACCTTATAGGGCCATGGTGGGGATTACATGAAATAGTGGCCTGGCACATACTCAATGCTCCATGCATGTCAGCTAGTACTTAATGATGCTAATAAACATGTTGTGTCCCTAAGCATGGGTGGGATCTTGCCTGACGTCCTTCTCTCTGCATCCCGGTCAGTCTTCACATGGTGGGCATCTTTTATTTCCGGTCACACACGGCTGGTATACAGAGCATGCTGTTTGTTTCCTGCCAGAAGGTTCGTGCTGCAGCTCTCCTGCTAGTTTAGCTTAGCCTTCTGGTTTGAGAGATGAGTCACATGTACCATCACTTCCCAGGACCAACAGGACCTTTCAGGAAAGCTGTCCCTGCTTACACAGAGAATTGCCCTTGCCTAACACTGAAGCCTGGCAAAGTAACATGAAATAACCACAGCAATTCTAAAATTAGAATCAGCATGCCTAGAATAACAGGTATATCCTTCTCTTGTACTTTATCACTTGCTTCATTTCTGCTCAGCCTAATTTTCACTTGACGTGTAGATTTATTTTTTGTTCACTCATCCGGAAAACGTTGACTGAGGAATTACTCTGTGTTAAGTGCTGTTGTAGGAGCAAGGGATACAATGATGATCAAGGCAGATGCAGCCCTCACCTTCAGGTGGTGGAGTCTGGATACAGACAAGGAGGTAGGCAGCTGTAAGATGTGTGAGAAATGCTGCGCTGGGTCAGCCCATGGTATTAGGAGAGCAGGTAAGGAAGGGTGGGGACAGGAGCGGACAACCTGGAGGAAGAGGCACCTAAGCAGAGTCCGGAAGGCTGAGGAGGAGTCAGCAGATAAAAGAGAGGGGAATCATGACATGCCATCTCAACTGTAGGGCACGGCTAGCTGGCTGACTTAGCTGCTGTAACACCGGATTTTTGCAAGACTCCCTGTGTATTTCTCATGGACTTGTGAACCAATCTGAGCAAGAAAATCACGTAATTTCTTTTATGCCCTGCCCAAGAAAGCCACCTGGAGGGGCAAGGGGACCTTAGCAGAAAGAAGCTGGAGGTGGGGGTACAGCGGGGTGATATTACTCTTCATATGGTGTGGGATGGACACCTCCCTGTCATATGGCTCGTAATGTCCAGAGGGGGAGAGGGGGTTGACTTTCCCCTACGTTATTGGTAATATCACCCCCCTCTCTCCAGCTAAATATTAAGTACAATATCACAGGTGGGGTGTACACCCCCTGCGATATTTGAAGTAATATCAACTTCTCCCCCTCTGGATATTAGAAACAATATCACAGAGGGGTGTACACTCCCCTGCGATACTGGGAGTAACATCATCCTCTTTCACCTGGATATTAGGAACAATATCACGGAGGGGTGCACACCCCCTGCGATATTGAAAGTCATATCATCTTCTTTCTCCCTGGATATTAGGAACAATAACACAGAAGGTGTTTACAACTTCTGCAGTGTTGGGAGTAATATCATCCTCTCTCACCCTAGATATTCAGAACAACATCACATGGGAATTGTACCCTTCTGTTTATTGAGAGTAATATCATCCTCTCCCTTTCTGTATATCAGAAACAATATCACAGAGGGGTGTGTACACCCCCAGGAATGTTTTGAGTAATATTATCCTCTCCCTGCCTGGATATTTGGAACAATATGACAGGAGTTGTGTACACCCACTGTGATATTCGGTTTAATATCATCCTCTATCCCCTGGATATTGGGAGTCATATCAATCTTTAGCCCCTGGATATTAGGAACAATATCACAGGAGGGGTGTATACACACGGCGCTATTGGGAGTAATATCATTTTCTCCACCCGTTGATATTACGTACAATATAACAGTGGGGATGTACACCCCCTGGGAGTAATATTAATCTCTTTCCCTGTGGATGTTAGGAACAATATCACAGAAGGGTTGTACACCCTCAGCGATATTGGGAGTAATATCATCCTCTCCCAACTTGGAAATTAGGAACAATATCACAGGGGAAGTGTACAACCCCTGCGATATTGTGAGTAATATCATCCTCTCCCAAAATGGAGATTAGGAACAATATCACAGTAAAGGTGTACACGTCTTCTGATATTTGTGGTAATATCGTCTCCTCCCCTCACTGATATTAGGAATGATATCAAAGGTGTGTACAGCCCCCGCGATATTGGGAGTAATATTATTCTCTTTTCTCCTGGATATTAGAAATAATATCACAGACGGAGTGTACAGCCAACACCCTGCAATATTGGGGGTAATATCATCCTCTTTTAACCTGGATATTAGGAACAATATCACAGGGGGCTTGTACGCTTCTTTTGATACTGGGAGTAATATCATCCTCTCCATAAGCAAATAGTAGGAAAAATATCAAAGAAGTTGTGTCCACCACTTGTGATATTGGGAGTAATATCATCCTACCTCACCTGGATATTAGAAAAAATATCGGGGGGCGTTTACACCACCTGCGATATTGAGAGTAATATAATTTTCTACCCCAGTGGATATTTAGAACAAAATCACAGGGGCAGTGTACACCCTCTGAGATACTGCGAGTAATATCGTTCTCATCCCGCCCCCCTAGATATTAGGAACAATATACCAGGAAGATTATACACCTGCTGCAACATTGAAAGTAATATCATCCTTTCCCCCCTGGATATTAGGAACAATATCTTATGGGGGGTTTACAGCCCATTCCATTTTAGGAGTAATATCAACTTCTTCATTGCTGGAAATAAGAAACAATATAACAGTGCTGGGGTACACACCCTGTGATATGGCCAGTAATATCATAGACTCTCCTCTGGCATGTTAGGAACAATATCAAAAAGGGGTGTAGACCCACAGCGATTTTGGGATTAATATCATACTCTCCCCACTGGATATTAGGAACAGTATCAAAGAAGGAGTGTCTATCCCTTGCGATAGTGACAGTAATATCATCCTCTCCCTCCCTGGATGTTAAGAACAATACCACAGAATTGGTGTACACCCACTACGATCGTGGGAGCAGTGTCATCCTCTAACTCCTGGATATTAAAAACAATATCACAGAGGGGGTGTACACCCCTTGCGATATGGCCAGTAATATCATCGTCTCCTCCACTGGGTATTAGGACCAATATCAAAGGGGTGTGTACACCTCCTGCGCTATTGGGAGTAATGTCATTCTCTCTTCCCCTGAATATTAAGAATAATATCACTGATGGGGTGTACAACTCCTACGATATAGGCAGTAATATCATCCTCTCCCAACCTGGATATTAGGAACAAAATAACAGGGCGTGTACACCCCCTGTGATACTGGGAGTAATATCATACTCTCTCCCACTTAATATTAGAAACCGTATCCCAGGAAGAGTGTAAAACCTCTGAGATATTGAGAGTAATATCATCCTCTCCCTACCTAAATATTAAAAACAATGTCACGGGAGGGGTGTACACTCCTACAATATTGGGAGTAATATCATCCTCTCCCTCCCTAGATATTAGAAACAATATCAAAGGGGTCGTGTACACCCCCTGTGATATTGGGAGTAACATCATTCTAATCCACCCAGGATATTAGGAACAATATTTTACAGGGGATGTACACCCCTTGACATATTGTGAGTCGTATCATTTCTCTTCCCTTGGACATTAGGGACAATATCACAGGGAGGGTGTCCCCTGCTATGTTGAAATTATTATCATCCTCTCCCAAACTGAATATTAAAAACAATGTCACGGGGGTGTTGTGACCCCGGCGATATGGACAGTAACATCATTGTCTCCCTCCCTAAATATTAAAAACAGTATCACAAGAGGGGTGTACACCCCCTGCGATATGGCCAGTAATATCATCGTCTCTACCTTTGGATACTAGGAACATCACAGAGGGTTTGTACACCCCCTGCGATATTGGGCATAATGTTATCCTCTCTTCCCCTGGATATGAGGAACAATATCCCTGGTCGGGGGAGTTGGGGTACATTAAGAACAATATCACTGGGTGGGTGTACACCCCCTGAGATATTGGGTGTAGTATCATCCTCTCTTTCCTAGGATATTAAGAACAATATCACAGGAGGGGTGTACAGCTCCTGCAATATTGGGAGTAATATCATCCCCTCCCCCTCTCGATATAAGGAACAACATCCCAGGGTGAGTGTACATCCCCTGCGATATTGGGCGTAATGTCATCGTCTCCCAACGTGGATATTGGGAATAATGTCACAGGGGGGTGTACACCTTCTTCGATATTGGGAGTAGTATCATCCTCTCCCCTCGGGATTCTAGGCAAAATATGGAAGGGGTTTTACAGCTTGTGCGATATGGGCAGTAATATCATTCTCTCTCCACCTAGATATTAGGAACTATATCACAGGCGGCTGTACACTTCTTGCTACATTGGGAGTAATATCATCCTCTCCCATCATGGATATTAAGAACAATATTACCAAGGAGGTGTACACCCCCTGCGATATTGACAGTAATATTATGCTCTCCCCTTCGGGATATTAGGAACAATATCGCAAGAGGTGTGTACAACCCCTGTGATATTGGGAGTAATATCATCCTCTCCCCCTGAATATAGGAAACAATATCACAGGAGGATGTACACCTCCTGCGATATTGGGAGTAATATCATTTTCTCTCCCTCGGGATATTCGGAACAATATCATCGTGGGTGTGTACAGCCCCTGCGACATTGCCTCTAGTATCATCCTCTCCCTCCCAGGATATAAGGAACAATGTCACAAAGGGGTGCTCACTCCCTGCGATATTGGGGGTAATATCTTCCTGTCCCCCGCTGGCTATTAGGAACAATGTCACAGAAGGGGTGTCCACCCCCTGCTACATTGGGAGTGATATCATCCTCTCTGTCCTTGGATATTAGGAACAATATCCCTAGGGAGTGTACACCTCCTGCAATAGTGAGACTAAGATCATCCACTCGCCCCCTGGATATTAGGATCAATATCACAGGGGTGGTGTACACCCCCTGCGAAATTGGAAGAAATATCATCCTCTCCACCTTTGGATGTTAGGGACAGTATCACGGGGAGGTCTACGCCCCCTGCGATATTGGGAGTCATATCATCCGCTCCCACCCAGGACATTAGGAACAAGATGACTGAACGGAGGTACACCCGCAGCGATATTTTAAATAATGTCATCCTCTACGCCCTGGCAATTAAGAGTAACATCACAGGGGTGTACACCTTCTGCGACATCGGGAGTAATATCTTCTTCCCCACGGATATCGGGAAGAGTTATATTAATTATTAATATTAATAAATATATTAATATTTATTAACACATTTATTATATAAATATTATATATTTATATATTAATATATTTATATATTATATAATCTATGTTAATGAATTATATATTTATATATAATAATGTATAGAAATATAATATTATATATTATTATAAATTTATATAATATATAAATAAATTGCATATTAATATATAATAAATTATATAATAATATATTAATATATTAATAAATATATTAATAATTAGTAGTAATCGATGTTAATAATTACAATAGAGATAGTAAAAGTTAATACGGATTAAAAATATAAACGATTACTATGAAGTAATAGCAATATCACTATTAATAATAAAGATATCATTAATCAATGTCACTTAATTAAATCAGTCATAAGTGATGTTGGTAATAAAACAACAATTAATATTAATATTAATAACTAATATTATTAAAAATGACATTAATAGCGATAATTAATTTTAATCATGCATAATCATATATTTAAAATAATCATTAATGATTAATAACGTTATACTATTAATTAATATTACCATTGATAATTATTAAGACTGATGTTTAATAATTAATAATATTATTAAGACTGATGCTTAATAATTAATAATTTTATTACTCCTAATACTGCAGGGGGTGTACACCTACCTGTGATATTGTTCCTAATATCCAGGGATGGAGAGCATGATATTAGTTTCAATATCTCAGTAGGTGTACACTCACCCTGTGACACTGATCCTAATATCCAGGGGGTAGAGTATGACATGACTCCCAACATAGCAATGAATGTACAGCCACCCGGTGATATTGCTCCTAATATTCACGGAAGAAGCGTATGATATTAATCCCAATATCGCAGGGAGTGTACACCTCTTCTGTGATATTGTTCCTGGTATCCCGAGAGGGAGAGGATGATAATAATTCCAGTATCGCAGGCTGTGTTTACCCACCCTGTGATATTGTTATTAATATCCTGAAAGGGAGAGGATGATATTACTCCCCATAATAGAGCAGGAGGTGTACACCCACCCTGTGATATTGTTCCTAATATTCAGAGGCCGAGAGGTCGATATTACTCCCAATATCGCAGGAAGTTTACACCCCCGTGTGAGATGGTCCTTAATAATATTCCAAGGCGGAGGGGGAGATATTACTACATATATCGCAGAAAGTGTACACCCCCCGGGGATATTGTTCCCATGATCCCGGAGGGAAGAGGATGATATTGCTTTAAATAACACAGAAGGAGTACACGTCCCCACTGATAATGGTTCTAGTTTCAACGTGGGAGAGGAGGATATGACACCCAATATCACAGGGAGTAGAAACACACCTGTGATACTGTTCTTAATATTCAGGGAGGAAGAGGATGATATTACTCCCAATACAGAGGACTGTACATCCTCTGCACACCGAGGGTGTACCTCCGTCTGTGAAATAGCTCATAATTTCCAGAGGGGGAGATATTACTCCCAATATCGTAAACAGGCTGTGAGTCCACAGAGGGTCGTAATAGCCAGGCGGGGAGAGGGGCTGCCTCTTACTCCCCGTATCGCGGGGGGTGCCTCATCCCCCTGGGATGTGGGTCGTAATAGCCAAGGCGGGGAGAGGGGCTGGCTCTTACTCCCCGTATCGCGGGGGGTGCCTCATCCTCCTGGGATGTGGGTCGTAATAGCAAGTGTCCGTTATTACCATTCTCTTTTTTTCTGCTGTTAGGAACAATTTCACAGGGTGTGTGTACGCAGCCTGCGATATGAAAACTAATATCATCCTGTGCACCTCCGCATGTAGGGACCATATCACACAATGGGTTTACACTTTGTGTGGGATTTGGGGTCATGTCATCCTGTGTTTCCCAAAATAGTCGGGGAAATATCACAGGGCGGGTGTCCACCCACTACTCTATTGGAAGGCGCATCCTACCTTCGCTACTGGAAATGAGGAGCAATGTCACAGACGGGGTGTAAATCTACTGTCATATTTGAAGTAATATCATGCTCTCCCCCACTAGTTGTGACGCACAGTATCACAGGGGGTGTGTACCTTCTGCGGTATTGGGAGTAATATCATCATCTCTTCCTTTAGATGATAGGAATAATATCAGAGAGGGAGTGTACACCCCGTGTATTTTTGGAAGCAATGCCATTCACTCTTCTTCTATATTTTACGATTCATATCACAGGCGGGGTGTACACCCCTTCTTATATCGGGAGTCATCTGATCCTCTTTCAACCTGTATATTAAGAACAATATCCCATGGGGCTGTACACCTCTTCGATATTGGTCGTAATATCATCTTCTCCTTTCCTGAATACAAGAAACAATATCACAGGCGGTGTGTGCACCCAGTGCAATATTGGGAGTAATATCACCTTTCCCCATATGGTTATTAAGGACAAAATCATAGGGTGGTGTAAAGTTCCTACGTTATTGGGAGTAATATTATCCACTCACTCCCTGGATATCAGGAGCCATATCACGGAAGAGTTGTACACCCCCCTCGATATTGTCAGCAATATCATCGTCTTCCCACCTGGATATTAGGAAAAATACCCCGGGGGGTTTGGGGGTGTACACCCACTGCGAGATCCAGAGTAATATCAGTCTTTTCCCGCTGGATATTAGGAACTATATCAGTTCCGAATAAAAGGTGTGTGTGCAACTTCTGCGATATTGGGAGTAATATTAACCTCTACCCCGCTGCATATTAGGAACAATATACGGGGGGCGTGGGGGTTACACTCCCTGCGATATTGAGAGTAATATTATTCTCTTTTCCCTGTACATTAGGAACTATATCACAGGGGTCTGTCCACCTTCTGCCATATTGGGACTAATGTTATCCTCTCCCTCCTTGAATATCAAAAACAAAATGACAGAAGGGTGTACACCTCCTGCTATATGGCCAGTAATATCATCGTCTCTACCTCTGGATACTAGGAACAACATCACAGAGGGTGTGTACCCCCCCTGCGATATTGGGCATAATGTTATCCTCTCTTCCCCTGTATATGAGAAACAATATCCCTGGTGGGGTGAGGTGGAGTACATTAAGAACAATATCTTAAGGAGATGGGTGTACACCCCCTTCGATATTGGGTGTAGTATCATCCTCTCTTTCCTGGGATATTAAGAACAATATCACAGGAGGGGTGTACAGCCCTTGCGATATTGGGAGTAATATCATCCTCTCCCCGTTTCGATATAAGGAACAATATCCCAGGGTGGGTGTACATCCCCTGCGATATTGGGCGTAATGTCATCGTCTCCCAACGTGGATATTGGGAATAATGTCACAGAGGGGTGTACGCCTTCTTCGATATTGGGAGTAGTATCATCCTCTCCCCTCGGGATTCTAGGCAAAATATGGAAGGGGTTTTACAGCTTGTGCGATATGGGCAGTAATATCATCCTCTCTCCACCTAGATATTAGGAACTATATCACAGGCGGCTGTACACTTCTTGCGATATTGGGAGTAATATCATCCTCTCCCATCATGGATATTAAGAACAATATTCCAAAGGAGGTGTACACCCCCTGCGATATTGACAGTAATATTATGCTCTCCCCTTCGGGATATTAGGAACAATATCACAAGAGGATGTACACCCCCTGCGATATTGGGAGTAATATCATTTTCTCCCCCTCGGGATACTCGGAACAATATCATCGTGGGTGTGTACAGCCCCTGCGACATTGCCTCTAGTATCTTCCTCTTCCTCCCAGGATATAAGGAACAATGTCGCAAGGGGGTGTACACCCCCTGCCATATTGGGGGTAATATCTTCCTGTCCCCCGCTGGCTATTAGGAACAATGTCACAGAAGGGGTGTCCACCCCCTGCTACATTGGGAGTGATATCATCCTCTCTGTCCTTGGATATTAGGAACAATATCCCTAGGGAGTGTACACCTCCTGCAATATTGAGACTAAGATCATCCTCTCGCCCCCTGGATATTAGGATCAATATCACAGGGGTGGTGTGCATCCCCTGCGAAATTGGAAGAAATATCATCCTCTCCACCTTTGGATGTTAGGGACAGTATCACGGGGGAGGTCTACGCCCCCTGTGATATTGGGAGTCATAACATCTGCTCCCATCCAGGATATTACGAACAAGATGGCCGAAGGGATGTATACCCACTGTGATATTTTCAATAATGTCATCCTCTACCCCCTGGCTATTAGGAATAACATCATAGAGGGGTGTACACTTTCTGCGATATTGGGAGTAATATCCTCTCCCCCACGGATATCGAGAACATTTATATTAATTATTAATATTAATAAATATAACAATTAATAACAATAATAGATATTAATAATTACTATAAAGATAGTAAAAGTTTGTACTGATTAAAAATATTAACGATTACTATTAATAATTAACAACAATATCACTATTAATAATAAAATAATGATATCAGTAATTAATGTTACTTAATTAAATCAATAATAAGTGATGTTGGTAATCAAATAATAATATTAAGATTAATAAGTAATATTGAAATATGACAATACTAGTAATTAATTTTAATCATGCATAATCATATATTTAAAATAATCATTAATGATTAATAATGTTATACAAGTAATTAATATTACCATTGATAATTATTTTGAAGACTGATGTTTAATAATTAATAATATTATTACTCCTCGTACCGCAGAGGGTGTACACCTACCTGTGATATTGTTCCTAATATCCAGGGATGGAGAGCATGATATTAGTTTTAATATCGCCGTAGGTGTACACTCACCCTGTTGCACTGATCCTAATATCCAGCGGATAGAGTATGACATGACTCCCAGCATAGCAATGAATGTACAGCCACCCGGTGATATTGCTCCTAATATTCACGGAAGAAGCGTATGATATTACTCCCAATATCGCAGGGAGTTTACACCTCTTCTGTGATATTGTTCTTAGTATCCCGAGGGAGAGAGGATGAAATTACTTTCAATATCGCAGGCGGTGTACATCCACCCTATTACATTGTTCCTAATATCCAGGAAGGGAGATGAAGATATTAGTCCCCATATAGCAGGATGAGTACAGCCACTCTGGGATATTGTTCCTAATATCTGGGTGTAGGGGGAGAGCCTGATGTCTTTCCCAATGTCCCAGGAGGTGTACATCCCTTCTGTAATATTTCCCTTAATATTCAAAGGCGGAGAGGATGATATTACTCTCAATATCGAAGGAAGTGTATACCCCCGAGTGATATTTTTCCTAATACCCAGAATGTTAGAATATGATATTACTCCTCATATTGCAGAAGGTGTACACCCACTATGTGATATTTTTCCTAATATGCGTGGGGGGGGTGAGAGGATAATATTATTGCCAATATCACGGGAGGTGTACACCCCCCGCGATATTGTCCTTAATACTCAAAGGCAGAGAGGATGCTATTACTCCCAATATTGCAGAAAGTGTACACTTCCCATTGATATTGTTTCCATGATCCAGAAGAAAAGAGGATAATATTACTTTCAATATCACTGGGGGTGTTACACACCCCCAGTGATATTGTTCTTAATATAAACGCGGTAGAGGATGATATGACACCTAATGTTGCAGGGGGTATAAACACTTTTGTGATATTGTTCTTAATAACTAGGAGAAAGAGGGTATTACTCCAAATACTGCAGAGGGTGTACACCCATCTGTGGTACAGTTCGTAATGTCGAGAGGAGATGATATTACTCACAATAACGTAACACGCTGTGTGTCCACTGTGGATCGTAATATCCAGGGGTGAGAGGGGGGTGATATTACTCCCCATATGGCGGGTGCTGGACGCCCCCTCTCATGTGGCTTGTAATATCCAGGGGGGAGGGGAGGATAGTATTACTCTCCATATGGCGGGGAGTGGAGACCCCTTTGTCATATGGCTCGTAATATCCGGGGGGAATTGGGGGTGACATTACACCCCATATGGCGGAGTTGATTTTCCCCTTCGTTATTGGAGATATCACCCCCTCTCTCCTGCTAAATATTAAGTACAATGTCACAGGTGGGGTGTACACCCCCGTCGATGTTGGGAGCAATATCATCCTCTTCCCCTCTGGATATTAGAAACAATAGAGCGGGTGTACACCCCCTGCGATTTTGGGAGTAACATCATCCTCTTTCTCCCTGGATATTAGAAACAATATCACGGGGTGGGGGGTGCGCACCCCCAGCGATATTGAAAGTAATATTATCTTCTTTTTACCTGGATATTAGGAACAATATCACAGAAGGTGTTTACACCTTCTGCAATGTTGGGAATAATATCATCCTCTCTACCCTAGATATTCAGAACAGTATCACGCGGGAATTGTACCCTTCTGCTTATTGGGAGTAATATCATCCTCTC